>NC_083774.1:27873069-28237699 GCF_963514075.1 Conger conger
TCATCACACTAAACAGGAGCGAGTGACATTCATAATTCATTATTTTCTCAGGTAATAATCCGTGATATCTCCCCCGTACAGATATTGTTATTGACCTTTTTAATGTCAACTGGTTTAAATGAATTGATGTGTAAAGATTCTTGATTATATACTTAATGTGTTTTGCTTAAGAAGACCTGGGTTAAATCATTATTTTAAATAGATTAGCGCAAATTAATAATTAAAAACGAAACGTCTATTGACAGCTCTTATGAACCGATCTTGTGTAATAATTTAAACAAATAAAAATGTCATACGTATTTACCATTCCTGGTAATTTAGTCTACAGTGTTGACTGAACCATCACTTTCAATGTTTCTTATTTTTTTCTATTTAGCGTTCATTTGAGCAGGAACAATGCCGTGAGGCATGGCATAATTACTGCCAGTTTACACCAGGTTCATGTAGCATACAGAGATTATAGCTATTGGTAGTTTCCAACTCCCGTACCTAGTTTGGCTTTTTATAGTTAAAAAAAAATATTGTTCATGATATGGAGGAGAATTCCTCTAAAGCATCATTAATAAATACGCGTTTGTAGTCTATAGAGAATCAGCAATACGTGATCAGTGATGTTACAGTCCCAGGTTGCCGAGTTATGCACAATGACCCTCAAGGCCGTACCGAATCACAGCGCCTATCCCTCACTGGCTCGCTCTCGGTCAGGGTTCACAATTCAGCAAGAGTTGCCATGGTGGTATCCATGGAAACATCCTACACCATGCGCCGAGAGTGGAAGGTAACGCCCACTCTTATTGTTCGGCGTCTGCGATGCATATTCATAGCAGTAGGAAAGCTAATGCAGAAATGCTTGGACAACCCTCGCCGCTCCGGGCGTTCATTCATTCTTAACTCCGCTATAGTGTGCAGAACAAAAACCACGAACCACCTCTCCTGGCCTTCAGGTCAATCCCGCTGTTCTGACAGTCTCGTCGTAGTTTTATTAGAACAGCTGATTACGCGTTAGCCTGAGAGCGACAGTTAGTACCGCTATATGGAATAAAGAATATATGTTAAACATCTATGAAATATATATATTTGAAATGCAAGTAAAGAAATGTATGGAGCATTGTATGCACCGTGTCATATAGCAAGGCTGCAATGATTCATTTTGGCTAGATTATTAATAATTGTAAACCTTTATGAGCCTCTGTAATAGATTGTTGTGAACAGTGATTATTTTCCACGTCTCTTTACATCCGGTCTTGTTCCTTTTTCCCGCCTTTTTCTTTTTCACCAACATTAGGAATTGGCAACCGTGTCTTTTCACTTAGCGCAGTGCCACCCCCGGCTGCATGCCGCGACGCCCACACCCCTGTATCGAGAGCTCTGTAGCTACAGCGCGGGCACTCCCGCTGTATACCCACCAGCGACTCTCTTACACTGCAGCCCATATAGTACTGCGGGAAAGACGGAGACTATTCACAACCTATGGTCCACATAGTACTGCAGGAAAGATGGTGACTATTTTATACCCAATGGTCTATACAGTACTACGGGAAAGACTGTGCCTTTTTAAAACCTATTGTCCACATAGTACTACGGGAAATATTTATTATTTTTACACCTTACAGTCCGTACAGTAAAACAGGAGAGATGGTGACTATTTCATACTCTACAATCCACGCAGTATAACACAGGGAAGACGGTGACTATTACACTCTACAGTCCAGTAAACCAGGAAAACCAGTGATTATTTTCCTTTCTGTGGTCCACACATTACTACAGGAGAGCCAGTGACTATTTCACATGCTATAGTCCCTTCAGTACTATAGGAGATTAATCCCCCCCCCCCCCCCCACATGTAGGGAGAAGGGTTTGGAGATTCAAAATAAGACACAGGATTGTTTTTGTTTCTGCTTTTATTTGTATTTGCAGTAGACCTTCTTAAATGCTTTGCAGTCAAGGGATCAGTGCCTTAAGAGGCGTTATGTACTCAACATCAGAGCCGACACCAGGTTTGCCAAAATGGAATCATTGTTTATTAAAAAAAATGTTGCTACATCCAAGCAAAAAACAACACTCAGTGTCCTAAGTAGCAGGGATTATGGAGCAAAGTGGTCAAGGAGTCAAGGAGGAAAGAGCCAGTTAGGGGTGCGTCTCAATACTGAAAAGTGTTTATCCTTCTTTCTTACAATCCTCTCCTCCCCCATACTGGGGAAACAAGTGGAGTAAAGGCGACATTTTATTGGGACGCACCCAAGGGCTTCCTAAATAGGCTTCCTTACTTGTGCTCTCCATTACCTGGAACAAAAAAATCTACACGGACTGGGGTAGGGGTCGGCAACCCTGGCTCCTGAGAGCCGCAGGGCGTGCTGGTTTTTGTCTTCACCCTAAAATCAGCCACCGCTTCAGTCCCTAGAAACCAGGTGAGGTGAGTTAACCGTGTAATTAACTGCTTTTATTGATCAATTACGTGCTGAGTATCAACCGAAGCCAACACACCCTGCGGCTCTCCGGGACCAGGGTTTCTGACCCCTGGGCTAGGCGATAACTAGCACCCCCTGCTGGCAGACAGGCATAACGAGAGACGATAAACTGCGGTACAAACCCATTTCCCATTTCAGAGAAAATGTCCTCTGCATATTCCGGCAGTCCTTTGGACGGGCTTGTGCTCCAAGAAACCGTAACCGGACGGTGGAGAGGGACGGGCTCTGGTCACTGAGGTAGACTGTGATTTGTTGTCAGAGAGTTGTGTTTACAACAACAAAATCACTAGTCTTCCACAGCGCGCAGGGCAACCGGGGCGATACGGAACGCTGAAATGCCAGCACTCGCAACCTGAAGTGCAGAAAAAAAGAAGCAAAATAAAAAAAACACGACACATTGTAACAGCCGCGCCTCGCCGATGCCTCCGTGTGCGGTACAAGCCGGCGTCGCGATTAGTCTTGACACCGCCCACTCTTCCTCGACACTTTGCGTGTCCAAAATGGCAGCCTTGACTGCCGTTCTCTCTCTGGCAGGAGCGGAAGCTGCGTCGGTAGCGCGGCTGAGACCCGGGGGAAGGCACAGGTGAGGACAAGGCTTATTACTGCCGGCTGGGGTGGCAGCAGGGTTTATGAATGCGTTCAATAACCGCTGCAGAGGCTGTAAATCTGGGCACTTAAAAAGACCCTGGATACAGGATGTGCATCAGAGAGACCTTATGTAGTGGAGAACAACTAATAACACTCTTTCACACACGGCGGGTATAAATACTGCACATAAAACAATTAATCTGCGTTTGTATTTGTGCGTGCGTGTGTGTGTGTGCATCTCTCTGTATATGTTTGTGTGTATGAGTGTCCTTCTGTTCGTGTGGTTGTGTGTGTCCCTCATCTGTGTGAGTGTGTATATGTGTGTGTGTGTCTGGGATTTTGCATGCTTGTGTGTGTGGTTGGTTGTTTGTGGTGCGCGTGTGTGTGTGTGTGTGTGTGTGTGGTGGATAAGTGTGTGTCTGGGTTTTTGTGTGGCTGTGTGTGTGTGTGTGTGTGTGTGTGTGTGGTGAGGAGGGAAGAAATCTGGTTGGATCCATTTAATCTAACTTGTTTAATCAACTATTTATATCACACAATCATGGCAACACTGGTGCTGAAATTTCTGAAATCTCGTAGCTATAAGGATGTTGAAACGCTGAGGTAGGAATACATCAGTAGATATGCATGCATGTGAACATATGCCCCAGTAAATTAATATGAACTATAAACATGCACAACACGCACACATCTGGATGGCGATGAGACCCTGTTATTGCGTGACTAAAGGCTGATTACAAAACTTAAAAGCAATATACAATATACTAAAAGCAATACGGCAGGGAATACAACCACAGCTTCAGGACAACACAAAGGCCTCAAGCGCTGTATTGCTTTTATGAAGCGGTTACAACATAGAAACAAATAATTTATGTTATTTATTTTGTAATATTACTTGTTATTAATGGTTTGTGCACGGAGTGATACTGTTTTACGAACGCGTTTTCTGAGTAGCTGTTGCTGTATCGGATTTGCAATCGCTGTAGGATGCGGCCTCAGCCGCTCAGCATCCTGAATGACAACAATAGAATAATGGAAGAATAGTTTTATACAAGACAATACAATACAATACAATATACACAGGGCTGCCTCTAGCTGGCTGAAGCCAGTCACCAGTTGACTCCAGATCTGCTCTTCTAAATGAAAAAGGGCAAAGAGCTCTCATTATGAAGGAGCCAATTGAGTAACAGTAACTCTGTACTATGAAGGAGTCAATAAGGTGGTAATAACATGGTAATATCTGATGCTTCCTTCCCACGTGGGGGCGGGGTCAGCGAGGAGGTCTTCCGTGCAGGGAGGCTGTTTCCGCTCGGGAACAGTGCTGCTCCCCTCCGAGCGACGGCCGTCTCTGGGAAGCTGTGATACGGCGGCAGATTCCACTTTAATAAAACTGCCCGGCGACGGGCGGGCCTCCTTACGATTCAGAGGCTCTCATTGGCTGGTGTGGGGCAAATGACTTACAGTCCTGTGCAAAGGGTTTGGCATGTAAGAAAAAAATTCTGTTCTGTGGTTTAAAAAATAATGCAATGAAAAGTTTCGAAATATCGGGAAAATTATTAAAGAGCGGTAAAGTTAAAAAAAAACAAGTCAAATCAATATTTGCTGTGGTGACCTCTCACCTTTAAAACTGCACCTGTTTGCTTAGGTACACTGTCCAGCAGTTTTATAAGAGAAACGGCTGGTAGGTTGTTCCAACATATTGGATAACTTGAGACAGTTCTTCTGCAGACTTTGGCTTCTGGCTCTCCAGGTAATCCCAGGTCCCTCAATTAAGATCTGAAAAGTCTATTACTTATCTCTTACTAAATATGTTATGTTTATTATCAAATACAAATTTTTTTGGGGAAAATTAATGTTTGGAAATCTTCTACTGACACACTAATGCAGGCAACAAAAACAAAATAAACATCTGCAGCCAAATTTTTATTTAAAAAAAATCTTGGGTGTCCTAAGACTTTCGTGCTGTACAATATGTGAGAAGGGGCAAACTTGTCAAAAAGGCACAATGCAAAGTGGTACTTTTGAGCCACATGGCATGAAAGACTTGCACATCCAGATACATCAAAAGCATCATCATACCCCACCCTCTCCTCATATAAACTCGGTATCCTTTGGTGAACCCCCCTCTGTTACCAGTTAATTTTTGACGGGTGGATCTGGTGGTCAATATTTTTGCCAGACAGGTGCGAGGGTGGTGTTTACGGTCGAGCGAAGGGCTGCTAGCGGAGTACGATCGGCAGACCTGTCTGTCTGCGCGACCCCCTTCTACCCGGAACGTTCCGCGACACCTGAACTCCTCTTGCTCTATGCAAAATGAGCAAAGAAGAGACTTCCGTCAAAGCACGTCTAATATTAGACGCGTCTTTAGAAGGTCACCGTGACAGGCCGCTAATAATGTTTTGGTTCCGTGCTCCCGTGTTCCCGTCATCGTCATGGCGACGGGGTCACAGCGGCATCGTTAGCGGAGGTGTCGGGGGAGGGGGAGGAGGGCGGCTTTGTCACGTCGTGGCAAAAGAGGCCGTTACCCGAAGGTTGCGATTCGCAGGTAGGAGACCTGTGAGTGATTAACAGTTTTGGAAAGTCGTTTAACTACGTATAGCCTAGTTAAACTAGTAGTTTAATTGTATTTTACACCAGCTTGCTGGTAGTTTAGCTACCATCAAATTTGTCGAGTGATTGTAGTAGTTGTTAACCTGTTTGCCATTTTGTGGTTTGCCATTTTGTACAGGAACTGCCAGCTACTTTTGGCAAAATATTTAAAATATTTTTTTCCAAACTTTCACCGAATACCACATTCTCTCTTTTCCTTGTAATCCTGATTGGTGAGAAGCACTTTGCTCCAAAGTAGTTGCTAATAATGAACAGGCATTTGCAAAACTGGTTCTCCACTGTATAGTGGATCCCCCTGTGTGCAAAACAATAAGGCATTGGTCACACACGCTTCATGTCTGGGGAAACTATGAAGGATATGTTTTTCATAATTTCCTAAATTTCAATTTTCAATTATGGAACTACATTTCGAGTGATTTTAGTTTCACAAGCTTAATTTCTCTGTAGGTTAGCTTGGCTGTAGGTCATCTACTTTCAGTGTGAAGTCATTGGTTGAATTGTAGCTGAGGTAGATCAGTGGGACCAGGGTTGGTTGGTGGTTCAAGCCCCGGTGTAGCCGCGATCCGACGCCATTTGTTGGGCCCTTGAGCAGGACCCTTAACCCCGCATCCGGGGGGATTGTCCCCTGCTTACTCTAATGAATTGTGAGTCGCTTTGGATGAAAGCTAAATAGCAAATTGTTTTATTTATTAACTTTCCCCAGGACCGTGCCAGGAAGCGGGGTTATCAGGAGGACTGACACACTGCAGCAGAAGCGTGAGGTAAGCGTTCAAGCGGCCCTGAGTGAGGGTGGTTTCCGAGAGCGTAATTACCGGCTCTGGCTCGAGGGCGCGGGGCAGAAGGGCCGGCTCGTCTGGTCCGGCGACGCGTGTCATTTTAGGGCCTCTCCCTCTCGTCAGGGTTAGCCCCCGTCCCCCGGGCAGAGCCTCGTTCAGGAGCCGGGGCCCCCGGGCCACTCTAAGATTCATCACGCCGTGGCAGGACTAAACGGGGCGAGCGAGACGGGGCGAGAGCAGGCGATTATAGAGAGAGAGAGAGCGAGAGGGACCTCGGTTCGCTGTTGGCCTTCAGCTACCTGTCGACCCCACACAGGCTAAACTGCAGGGAATTTGTCTCGTTAGCCGGGGCTTGTGCCGGACTCCCCAGAATGTGTTTAATTAGCTGAGGCCTCTTCACAGAGAGGAAGGGGCTATAGACGGGAAACTCATGCCCCCCTACCCCCACTCCCACTCCAATTTAGGCCCCCTCGCACAGTGCACTCACTCCTGGACCCTTCACCGACCCGCACGGGGAGAAGACGAAGGTGACATTTTTGCCAGAAGAACAAAAAGGTCTTCGCCCCCTGCCGACCTAACCGGCATTAGCTCCGAGCGTGACCGGCTTAAAGGCCGAGAACATCCATTTTCCAGCTCCGCGAGAGAGCCAATCAGGCCCCTCGCCTTTTCCGTCCGAAACCAGCGCCGTTCTCGACGAGGTCCAGTCAGAACCCGCGGGGCGCGCCCACTCACCTGTCAGGCCCCCTGTGCCGCAAACCGTCAGCACGGAACGCCGGACCTGACCTGCAAGGAATGATGGGATACACAGGTGAAGACGTAGGTGTCAGACTGAATAATGAAGCGGCTCATTTATTTCTCTGAGGCAGGGAGTAGAGCAACCGAGCAATCAGAATCATGATAAAACCCAAACGGAAATTTGAAAAGAGCAAAAGTCTGAAGTATAAATGTGTATATCCACTGGTCTGAGTGATAAATGACAGCAAATTAATGTATTGTGTCTTTCATGAATGCTCTCAACAGCACATAGGACATTTAATACATTTGAGATGTGCACCTCTGTGCATACGTATCGGTTTAAACATTTTCACGTCAAAACTAAACTTGAAATTGCCTGAAACCTCATCACGTTATAAGTGTGATTATCTTCACAGCTCACGTGTACTCTTCACACGTCAGTTGTTCACATGTGGTTTTTGGACACAGGTGGGCAGCGTTTTAGAAAACGATATACGAATTGCTCACAATTTAACATCGCTCATCGGAAAAATGTTCTCCTCCTAACGAGCATACGCGGTCATCAATTTCCTTTCTAGAGCAGCGTATAATGATCTCATTAGCCCCTCTCCCCCCGCCTTCCGTCCTCACAACAATAGGCAGTCTGTGGAAGGCTGGGAGCCCTGGGTTCGGGCTGCGTCGGCTGGGGTTAGCGCGCACAGAGAGCGAGCTTTGAGCCGCTCCGGAGACGGGGGCGCGCGCACGCCGGCCGTGCCGTTCTCGGCTCGCGGGGGACGGGGTCATTAGCGCCCCGCACAGCGCCGGCTCGTGGAGAGCTAATGTATTAGCTCAGGAGTCCGGCTGTGACAGGGAAATTAGCTCGGATCAAATACGTTTTTTTTTTGTTTTTTTCCTATTCAAAAATATATTAGCCGTAATAAGGGCTACTCCATTCTCCCGTACGAGTTCGCCCCGCCGCGTACTTTTTGTACGTTTTTCTTAAGAGCGGCGGAAAAAAGAAAGGGAAAGAAAGAACAGAAAGTTACTTTTGCCCTCCGGTGAGAATATTGGTAGAAGTGACAGGTGCGGCATTGAATCGTAATGCATTATTAAAGTCAGTTAAATGATGGCTTCCTGTTAGAGCGGGGGGGGGGGGGGGGGGGGGGTGTTACAGAGAAGGGATCTGACATGCTGAGCCTCATCTATATCCTACTGCTGTTTAACCCTTTAACCCTTTCAGGTGTAAGATCACAAAATTAGAATGTTATGAACTGAACATTCTAATGCTGAATCACAATCACAATCGCTACCGAAAGCGAAGTTCTAGAACACTAGATTTAGAATTGTGAAAAATCGTTCCAGAAAACCTTCTCTTCAAAAGTGTTAAATTGTGACTGATGTACAAATAGAGCCGGCAGGAGCCGTTTGCTTAAATACGATTATGAGAACAAATAAACAAAATACACAACAGGCTGTGTTTGATCAGCTGTTGATTCTCCACCACGAGAGGGGAAAAAACCCCGCAAGTGTACAAATCTCTCTACAGGCGCTACAATAAACATTTCGGTCGTTTTCAGATGTAATAAGACCCGGAATGTTGAGAACAAAGGGAGCAAATCCCCCCTTTACAGGCATCGGAACAAAAGCCAGATTTTCCCTGATGGCTTTCTTTTTTTCTGCGGAGAAAATGAGGGCTGTGATGAGGATGGGGATGGGTCGCGTCTTGCGGTCGGTCAGGGCTGAAGCCGGGGTCTTAATTTGAGGAGGATCCTCGCTCGCTGGTCTCCGCTGGGCAGCTGAAGAAAAGCCGGTGGAATTATTGTTTCTCACTTCCCTAATGCAATATCCTGCCAGTGTCGACAGAACGGAGGCTCTGCCGGCACTGTAATTTAAAGTCCAATAAGACGGACGCGCTCGGAGCAGAGAGCCGGCTTTACCTGCGGTCTCGCGGCCCTGGCTGCACTCCCACCGCGGCCTTGGGGACTGATTAACCGCTGCGCGGGTTCCAGGCCCAGTCGAAGAGAGAGAGAGAAATTAGACCCCCTCCTTCTCCTCCTCCTGCCCTGGTGTCTGCTGATCCATCTCTGCTCTGGGGTCTGAACGCTCACTCCAGTCTGAGCGCGTTTTCTCCGTCCAGATTCAACCAACCTACAGTGTAATTTCTCTGTACAGATTCGATCTACATACAATGTGATATCTCTTTCTATGATTCAGCCTACCTACAGTGTGATTTCTCGATCTCTATGCCATCTACCTAGTGTGATTTGTCTTTCTATGATTCAGCCTACCTACAGTGTGATTCCTCTTTCTAGATTCAGTCTTAATGAAATGCACTTTCAAGCATCAGGATTCAAGCTCAAATGGAATGACTAAGACTAAGTCTAGAACTCCATTACTTTCAACTACCAGTACAATACATTACATTACATTACAGGCATTTAGCAGATGCTCTTATCCAGAGCGACGTACAACGGAGTGCAGATCGAACACAGAGTAGTCCGAGAGTAGTGATTGTTCACTTAAGAACATTCTAATGGCATATTTGTGACGTTAGACCTTAAAGGGTTAAAGGCGATGTACGTTCCGCATCCAGATTGAATTTAACAGCACCGCGCTCCCTATTCGCATTCATTCTAACCTCAACGCGGTCATTCCTTGGGCTGCCAACTGTCTGTGTGACATGAGCAGGTGACATGAGCAGGTGTTATTTCAGTGTTATTAATGTATACAATATTTCCCCACTGCAGCGTGTCCTGTGACCCAATCTGCAGACGGTTTCCTCGGAGAGAGTGGACATCCTGACATCTCATTTACACGGCCGCTCTCCAGAGACACCAGCCCAGTCGATTAGCTCAGCGCTACCTTCAGCCTCACAAACAAACAAACGACCCGCTGGAAACCGTCACACTGTTCAGACACAAAAGGGATCGTTTCAGAACGGCGCACTTATCGTTTTCCCAAAAAAAATACCGCAGAGAGAAACCGACGCTAGTTCGTGTGGGATAATCAGACCTGTTAACACCCGGGATGATGATAACAACAATGTTTTAAAAAAGTGTTGGTTGTTTAGATTGATTAAAGTGTATCAAACGGTTTATTTGAGAAGTCGTAAGAGTGCAGTGATGGGCCCCCATAGTCTGCCTACAAATCTCAACGGTAGCAGGGTGAGGCTTGGACAAAGAACCGCTCCCTCCCCCAAAAATGGGGTATACGCCCCGGCAAAAAACCCAAAAAGCACATCCAGAACATTCAGGAAGACTGCTATAGCTGTAGAGTGACCAAAATCAGAAGATCTCTAGGTATCCTTATGGTTAATTATTCACTAGTGAGGATAACTGAACCGCAGCATTAATTCACAATGCTTAAAAAGGACCAACTGCATCCATCAAACAGGTGTCGTCAGGTGAAAATGCAGGATTTTGCAGGCGGGTGAAAATGCTTCCTCATGACAGAGAGGTCACATGGTGGGATCAGTCTGCCGCACACTGCGGGGTGCTGCACATGGCATTAACGCAGCACCCTTATCTGAAATTAGTCTTACCTTTTAAGGTGGACTCACCCTGTGACTCCATTACTTTCCCTGAATAAGCCTGTCCTGGGGGTGGAAGGCAGCCGGTCCACCTTTAATGGCTGTTCGCTCACCTCTCAGTTCATTACTTTTTTTTTCCTGCTCCCTGTCCCTGAGCAAAGCTGATTAGGGCTGCTGTTTTAAAGGGAGCAGAAGTGACAGAAACAGTACTCTCTCTCTCTCTCTCTTCTTCTCCCCCCCTACCATCTCTCCTCCCCTCTGACTTTCCTGGTTTCTTTCCCTCCCCCGCTCTTTCTCTCCTCCCCCTCCTCTCTCCTTCTCTCTCTTTGTGTTTCTCAGGTGGGCTGATGTGCCGCTGCTTGGCCCCTAATTACTTTTCCATTATGAAAGGGAGCTGATCTCAGACCACTGGGACCACTCAGTCCGCCTTCAGCCCTCGCAGCCTCCGCTAGAGACCGCACACTCCTTACTGCTCTAGAGAGACCGCACACTCCTTATACTGCTCTAGAGAGACCGCACACTCCTTATACTGCTCTAGAGACCACACACTCCTCATACTGCTCTAGTGAGATTGCACACTCCTTATACTGCTCTAGAGAGACCGCACACTCCTTATACTGCTCTAGAGAGACCGCGCACTCCTTATACTGCTCTAGAGAGACCGCACACTCTTCACACTGCTCTAGAGAGACTGCACACTCCTTATACTGCTCTAGAGAGACCGCACACTCCTCATACTGCTCTAGAGAGACCGCACACTCATCATACTGCTCTAGAGAGATCTCACACTCCTCAGACTGCTCTAGAGAGACCGCACACTCCTTATACTGCTCTAGAGAGACCACACACTCCTCATACTGCTCTAGTGAGATTGCACACTCCTTATACTGCTCTAGAGAGACCACACACTCCTTACTGCTCTAGAGAGACCACACACTCCTTATACTGCTCTGGAGAGACTGCACACTGCTCTAGATAGTCCACACACTCCTCATACTGCTTTAGGGAGACTGCACACTGCTCTAGAGAGACCACATACTCCTCATACTGCTCTAGAGAGACCTGACACTCCTTATATTGCTCTAGAGAGACCACACACTCCTCATACTGCTCTAGAGAGACCACACACTCCTCATATTGCTCTAGAGAGACCAAGTACTCCTCATACTGCTCTAGAGAGACCACGTACTCCTCATACTGCTCTAGAGAGACCACACACTCATCGTAATGCACTAGAGAGACCACATACTCCTCATACTGCTCTAGAGAGACCACACACT
This sequence comes from Conger conger, assembly GCF_963514075.1. Taxonomy (NCBI): domain Eukaryota; kingdom Metazoa; phylum Chordata; class Actinopteri; order Anguilliformes; family Congridae; genus Conger; species Conger conger. The sequence goes on from NC_083774.1 coordinate 27,885,032, forward strand.
CATCGTAATGCACTAGAGAGACCACATACTCCTCATACTGCTCTAGAGAGACTGCACACTCTTCACACTGCTCTAGAGCCCACACTCCTCATACTGCTCGAGAGAGACCACATACTCCTCATACTGCTCTAGAGAGACCACATACTCCTCATACTGCTCTAGAGAGACCACACACTCCTCATACTGCTCTAGAGAGACCACATACTCCTCATACTGCTCTAGAGAGACCACACACTCCTTATACTGCTCTAGAGAGACTGCATACTGCTCTAGAGAGACCACACACTCCTCATACTGCTCGAGAGACCACACACTCCTTATACGACTGCAGGGAGATTGAGAGGAGGCTGCAGACTTCTCGTTACTCTGGGCTTGGCCTGTAATTGACTTCAATTAGCCAAGAGAAGATGCTTAAATGAAAGGGATCCTGAGACCAGCAAGGTTAATGTGAGCAGATTTACTGGAACAATGCGAGTTTCCCTTCTGCTATAGCATTAAGGTCGGGCCTTCAGCGGGAGCAAGGGTCATCTGGTGCATGTGTGTGTGCAAGTGTCTGTGTGTGCATGTGTGTGGAGAGTTGAATGAGTCTGTTTTTTTGTGATGAAACAAACAGACATCTTTTTTTGGCTGAATAAGTTGTAAGTTGTGTAATGGTACATGACATAATTGTCAGTGTTGTGAGCATCGCTACAGGGGGAAAATGAGCCTGTCAATCAAGGAAGGAGACAGATTTTCAATAATTAGAGCCGGTGAGAGAGTATGATTTGTGGTAATTGCCTGGACTGGGGCTGAATGCAGCCATGTTTAATCACCTCAGCATGTTCTCTCCTGGGGCACTGGCAAATTGACTGGGGGGAGGGGTAGGAACAATCCCTGCCCCCCCTCTCTTTGGGCATATCTTTAATATAAGATTCATGTTCCTGACTGTAAGTTCTTTTAAATACGCAGAATAATATATATTTTGCATGTATATATGTGAACATTTTATCAGGTAGACCTAGACACCAGTTTGTTAATGCAAATATTTAATCAGCCAATCATGTGGCAGAAACTCAATGCATAAAAGTGTGCAGACCTGGTCAAGAGGTTCAGTTGTTGCGGTTCAGAGGTTACAAATGCAGAAGAAATGTGATCTGAGTGACTTTGACCATGGAATGACTGTTGCTGCCAGACAGAGTGATTTGGGTATCTCAGAAACTGCTGATCTCCTGAGATTCTCATGCACAACAGTCTCTAGCGTTTACAGCGAATGGTGCAAAAAGCATCCAGTGAGCAGCAGTTCTGTGGGCAGAAAGGCCTTGTCAATGAGAGGGGTCAGAGGAGAATGGCCAGACTGGTTCAAGCTGACAGGAAGGTGACAGTAACTGGAATAACCACGTGTTACAACAGTGGTACGCAGAAGAGCATCTCTGAACACACAAGTCCAAATAAGTCTAATAAATAGCTAATAAAGTGGTCACTGAGTGTATACTTGTATTTTGCTTGTTCATTGAGCCAGAAGATTAAAGATGTCTGACACAGCATGGCATGCTGTCTGGAATGGAAATTCATTTCTAGTAGTTCGTCAGTTGGCTAAAATGTTAATATGCCATCACCATTTTAATTATGCAACAAAATGGCCTATGCAAAATCCAGTGAGCAGTAAAAGGATTTTCAAACAAAAATAATATTAAATCTCATGGGGATGGGGATCACTGGATTAATTTAAAATCTGAACTGAATAAAGTAGGCTTAATATTGATTTTATGACAAAAACAAATGATCAGTTTGAGCAAATTTTATAAATTGTTTAATAGACAGTGTGCGTATAATATATGTGACTATTCACCTTTACAATAAGATTCATGTTATTGGCTGTGACTGCTTTTAAATGCGTGTATAATGCATCTGTGGATACAAATGTACTGTACTGTGTCTGGCTGGGCCCTGCTTTGTGTGCTAGTTCTGCAGTAGATACTGCATGTCCTGGAAGTATAGATTGTGCATTTCCCAGTTTTCATGAAGTACTCCCACCTACATCCAAAAATAGCAGCTTTTTCCGAACGAGGCAGGGAGTCGTGTTTGCGCTCCGGCCCAGCCTCATCTGCGCCAAGCCTTTCTTCCTTTGTGTTCCCGCACAACTCCCCAAAAAACGCAGAAATTGAACATGACATGCATCGATTTCCTAAAATGTTCTCAAAACCAGAAGGACCAGATTTTCTGCGGATGCGCGCCCGCCCCCGGTCGACCCAATCTGGTCTGATTCCCTGTGACGGGCGTGTGGATAAATCCTGCTCTTTCTGGGAGACGCTGTATCGCTGGATATTCAATAGAAAGCATTTGGGCTGACGGAACGGCTGTGGTGTGTCCTCACGCAGCGCCTACGCCAGCCACTGGTTACCGCACGCGCCTGGTTACCGCACGCCCGGTTACCGCATGCGCCCGGTTACCGCACACGCTCAGTTACCGCACGCGCCCGGTTACCGCACGCCCGGTTACCACACGCGCTCAGTTACCGCACGCTCAGTTACCGCACGCTCAGTTACCGCATGTGCTCAGTTACAGTTAGCCGCAAAACGCCGCAGCCCCTGGTTACAGCGCAACGCTGTGTTCATCTACGCACCTTTCTTTGTTCGTGAAAGGGCAAGAAGCACCGTCGCACTGTTACAACAAGCCCCCGGAGCGTGTACCATGAAGCAGGATTACTGAGACTGAGATCACTGAGTTAGCTGGATAACTTCACAGAGTAACCGGCTGTTTTACTATTTGAATTTATCTAGCTAACTCAGTAATCCTGCTTTGTGATAATACCTCCCATATGGACTGCAAGTGTATAGCCAAATGCATTTTTGACACCTGTCTTTGGATGCACTAAGGACATAATTGGAAAAGAAAAGAAACTCTTTGAGATTAACGATCAAACTAATAATATGAATAAACACTGTAATAAGTATAAATAAGGATGGATGGATAAATGGAGGGATGGATGGATGCTGGGAAGATGTTTATTTACCCGTTTAAAACATTGACCACAGCACCAGACTATTTAAAACTCCCTATAAAATGGCGGGTCACACTCCTGTCAGTGTTGTTAGCCGCTGCAGTGTGAAGTAGCTCTTTCCCCACAACCTCCCTTCCTCAATGCAGCACATCCCCCACCCCGTAATGGCCCAATGTGCAATGTGTGGAGTCTTATAAAGACAGGGAGGGTGGGGTGATTTCCTGTCCCTTGTGTCTTCTGTAGTGGAGCTGGGGGTGGGGGTGGGTTGTAGCATTAGGAGGAGGGGCTCTTCAGCCTCGTCCTTCTCCGCCTGCGTTTAGTCAGACCCGCTTCCTGTTTGGCCTTCAGTGCCACTTCCTGTTGGGCAGCGGTTACCATGGCAACCGTGAGCCCAGGCAGGAAGGAGGTATAATGGCTTCTAATTGTAGGTCTCTGGTTTTCAGGGGTTGATTATATATTTTTTTTCTTCGTCTACACAAGGCTCATATGCGAGATGCTGGTTTTAGCCAGTTACTGAAATGTGCTCACACACACACACACACACCTCTTTGAAAGGAAATGGCAGCCAAGAAAATACTTACAACCGCTCACTTGGTGGGGTGTTATTCGGGGGGCGGCTCACCTCTGTGTTTCTGAAGAATTTCTCTGTAGAGGCGCCTCGCTGCACAAGCCCATGAAAGACAGGCGGAGGCAGCCAGATACCTGGGAGAATGGAGACACTCATCAAAACCCATTTCAGAAAAGGCTTTCTGCTGCACTCAACAAGCAGCTCCGTAAAGTCTGTGCCAGATTCGGACGTGATCTCCAATAACCGCTGGTGCGCTGGTGGCTGGAACCGGCCCTGTTAGACGTATTCATACTAGTCTTAAATGTTAGCCTGTGTGTTCTGTCTTTAGTTATACCTGTCAGCTTGGAACTTGTGTTCAGGTCCAGCACTGCATGCACACCACATTAGCCCCGGCGATCCTTTGCAGAAAGACAACCCATAACCCACAAGTGTTCAGCCAGACATAGACATTTAGACAATTTGTCTTTCAACAGCCAGTGAAACCGGCTTCAACAGGGTTCCGTTTTAAACAGCAATTCCCTTTTGCTTCTAATCAATATTAGGTTATTAGAAAGTGCAGGTTACATGTTCCTTGTGGGTTATCCTCCATAGCATATGTAGAGCTTTCGGTGGTAATGGGTTTATAGTAGTCTTATAGCGTTAATGCTGGGGAGGTTTGTCTGACGGACGTGGCCCGACGCCTACACATGTATTCGTCGAGCTTTTGGCTTTTCGCCTTCTGCCAAACAAGCTCGCGCTTCTGTTCTTAATTCTTCCAGACCGACTCAATTTTAGTCTCGCTGATCTACGCGCAGGCGGAGGAAGTCAGACTGCCTCACACACACACACACACACACACACACACACACACACACTCTGAGTTTTGCGCGACTTGTCCTCCGACTGTATGACTCGTAACTGCCGTTAGTCGCCCATTTCCCGAATTTTCTAATTTTTCGAAGGACGCATGTAACAATACGCACATTAGCATATAATCAGGTTAAAAATGTGAGAATTAGCTAATTCATAAGTCATGCATATTGCAGCAGAGCGATAATATCTTCATCAAAAGGTCAGGTCTTTCATGCAGCCCTGCGCCCTATTTCGGGGGTTCAGCGTCTCTCAGCACGGGAGAATATGCTTATTAATGCAGGGACATGGCTGTGTCTTTCCGTATATTTATTCCTCCGTATAACGAACGCCAGTCATACTCAACCCACACAGATTCATGTATATTTATTTCTAATAAATGGGAAAGCTACTAAATGTCATTATTATATTCTACAGAGACTTCTGCAAGTGGGGCAAAATTCTACATCTTTTCTTCACTGCTCTCCACTTGTAGGTCAGGCAGACCTAATAAATCGGTAAATATATAAATATGACGTATTTTCGGTTGCGTAACCTCACGCAGGAGCTGCGGTTAAACAAAATAGGGCTTAAATATTTAAAAGCCATTCATCCTCCACCATAGAACATTTTATATTTTAAAACAATCTGCTGTCTATTACTTTTCATAGACACGCAATACTATCGAAGAAGGATAACGATAATTTATTTTCATAGTGACACCAGACTGACTCCATTTGAGTCAGATAAATCTTCCAGGTAATTTTACTTAAATGTAGGCCTAATCCATATATTACTGCTGGTATTAATTTACAGGAGTCCAGTTGCAAATTTGCATTTTACTGAACACAGTTGGCATTCCTTTTTCTGGGGAAAAGAGGGGTATGATGTATTGACATCATTCAATTTTCTGTCAACTGGGTGTACTATTATTTCCTACTGGTGCAAGAGCAATTGAGCATGAAAGCCGGTTTCTACGTCACATTCATCCACCTGCTGCATCGCTGCTGCACTCTAAACAGGGCGGTGACTTCACCCTTTCTTCATACCGTGCCAAAGAATTACTTAAACACTTTTTTTAAACACTCTTTTAAGAGTGTCCCCACGATTCCGCTGACAGTGGAGTTAATACGTTTGTGCGCTGCGGCCGTTAAATCTAGGCCCATGCTCAGACTCCGTCTTTCTGGACTTCCTCCCGCTACACTTTTTCCCCAAACACCGTTGGAACGCCAATCGGCTGTCCCACCATAGAAGATGATGTAAGGAGAACCGCTCCTACGGGGTCTAGGGAGGCCTTGCTTTCCCCTGCAGTCTATGGGAGACCCCCCTTCTAAGTGGCCCCTCGATGAAAACTCTTCTGCTGTGGTCCGGGTCGTCTCTGTGGTTCTGCTGCCACTGACAGTGACTGCACTCCAGCCCTGACTCCACCCCTCCCCTCCTGCACACGCTCAGTCACGCCTTGATGTCGCCCCAGACAGACGCCCCGCAGAGCTCTGCTGCCTTTACCCGGAATCTGCTGCTGCAGCCCAGTGCCTTCTGCGTGGTTAGGCCCAAATTAACACACACACACCCACACACAGACAGATACACATGCAATTGCATACACGGACATATGCACAAACACACACGCATGCACACACATGACACATGCATATGCTCACACACATACAAATTCGCACACAAATGTACACACACTCACACGCGCATCCACACACGCGCACATACACGCTTGCACTCACATATGCATACACATGTACACCCGCTCGTGCACAGTTTGTGCGTGGCTGTGCCTCTTTGACACACAAAAACATTCTCCTGATAATCGGCGTAATAACATTGGGAAGAATCCACGCTATTTACCGGAGTAAGATCGCGAAGCTTACGGGCATTTCTGAGCCGCACACGGGGACAGTTCGCTACAAGGGAAACCACTTTACTGTAACAGACAAGCTAGGGCTAATGCCACTCTTCTCACGTTAGTCTGTCTTTCGAAAAGCGGGGGCACTTTGCCACTTAGCACCTTTAATTTCTGCACCCTTATCCGATGACAAACAGCATATTGTTTATCATTAAAACAAAGCCCACCGTTTTAAACCGTCAGTCTGTCCGAATAATGAGTCTGTTTTGTTTGCCAAGCGCCGCGCTTCGCGTCCCAGGTTTCCCTGGCACGTGCGCACATTCGACAAGGCATTTTTTTAGAGATAGCGACGGCAGAAAGGTCAAACTCCTTATTTACAACGGCCAGACGGGATTTGGGAACCAACTGAACTGTACGTAATTCCATTAACCGAACGCATGCACACATTTCCTTGTTTGAACACCTGGTTTAAAAAGCCGACCTTTTCAGAGCACGGATGGGGGTCGCGCGCCTCTTTTCATTTGCCCGGCCATTTACGGAAGAGGTCCTCCATGTAAATATATAATGGCTGTGATTATAGACTGTCACTCGCAGCTGCTCGGTCTCCGCCGTGCATACAAAGCCGGGGTTCGTCTGCTAGGTCTCGGAGGTGAGGCCCGTCTCTCGGACTCTCGCAAAAACAGTGCCGAATAAACAGACTCGCCCTTTCTTTTTGTCTGTTGAACTTTCGAGCACGGCACCGATAATAAAAACAAGCTTGACCGCGGTCCTATGGACGATAATAAAAAGGGTCTGGTGCCGTCCCGTTCAATCAGTTTTGCTTCAATTCACGTCAAATGCCAGGCAGAGATGAGTCCAATCGATTGGCTTCGGCCTGACAATTGAGTGACCCCTTCATCCAGTTTTTGTTTTCCCCTCGGGGGAATGTGGGGAGGACTGGAGTGGACTACAGTTTAACCAAGTAGGGTTCATAGCTGGGGGGGGGGGGGGGGGGGGTAACTGGTCTCAGGTAACGTTTGGCATTCTCAGAGATTGTCTTCAATGAGCTGACATTTCCCAACCACAGGTCAAAACTTTCTGCATTGCTTTAGCTATGTGCTAAACTCTGTCCTGTCTGTATTAAATGGATGACATTGTTTTTCTAGAAGGTGAAACCAATGAAGGTGGTTATCTTTATCTCGGGTTAATCATTTGGAAATGTGACTCCTGCAAGGACAGCCAGGCTGAGCGAGTGAAGGGTTAACTGGCTGGTTGACTCAGTCAGGCTTATCCGTAAGCACTCCAGATGAACCTACTACTACTCCATCAAGAACATGTAGAATCATGCAAAGATGGATATTTTTCACATTACTTTCTAAACTTGGTTGAAAATGATTTTGAAATCAACCTAGCTAAGTTTTTGGAGAGTGATCTATATTTTCCCCATTAAAAAAAATATATAAATTGAGATACGGGGAAATAGTTGCCAACACTGGAAACTTCACCAAACAGAGACAGTGAACAACTTGTAAAGTGCTAGCAGCCATGACATGCTGCTAAAAGATGACTGCCTGTTCCAAGCACATTTTAAATCCACTCTGAGAAGACCGTTACATCATATCAGCTTGAGATATCTTAGTATTATTAGTACTGCCTGCTGTTCAGCACATTTCTTGCTGGTCTATTTTACCTCAAGGCTAAATGTAATTGATTTCATTAGTTCTGTAAAAAAACAAAACCAAAAAAAAAAACAGCTAATGGAAATATTTTGGTTTCACTGCACTTCTCTTTTGTTTTCACACAGTGAAAAATCTTGAGAGATGTAAATCTATGAAGTGTCATTCCTGAATGTTATTTAAGAATGAAATACCATCTCTTGGTCTATTTAATTACAACCTGTTCCCAATGTGGATGTGAACTTTTGGTCCCAGTTTTTTTCAGCTGGATTGAACGTCAGCAGATTGATTAGTGCAAGTGGTAAATTATTTTTCATTATCTTGGGCTTTTAGCATTCTGCCAATTTGTTTCTAGGGCTGCAGATGAGTCATCTCACTGTGACCTGGGTCCTGAAAAACAGAGCCTTCCTCACTAAATCCACTGTCTGTCCCTGCTGAATCGGTTTATAATGCTATGCTCAATTGATTTAATTTTTAAGGGTAAATACAAAGCCATATTCTGAAGCTGTTTTACTCTGGCCTGATATTTAGCTGAAATAAAAGTGCATGGCTTTGGTGCAAATAACGGTATTTCCAGATGCAGTAAATACATATGCCACATATGCTGTCAGTAGCTTTGGTTTATTGCAAGTCTATTCTAAATGGCCAAAACGTTCCTGAAAATATAATTTTCGAAACGGAGTTGAACTAGCTCCGATTAGTAACGCCGTTCTAAATTGTAGCCTGCAGGTCCTCTGTTACTTAGATAGGTTTTTTGGCAGTGTGGGCGAAAAGGGTATGTGGGTGCCAATGTCTTTTTTAGGAAGCGTAGGTGGCTGCGCGAACATTAGCGTATCTTGTTCTAGATAAATCATTCATTTGCTGAAATGCCCCGGGGAACGAGTACATTCGGCTGAATACTAACCACAGCGCCCGAGGTTTCCAGTTCTACTGGCGTTTTTGAGCTGTCCACGGCCGAGGTGCTGAAAAGGAAGTGTTCGCATCATATCGTTTTTTGGCCGAGCGTTCCTTGCAATCACTTTATGGAAAGAACCGATAATGTGCCAGCTTTATTATAATAATATAACTGTATTTTAATAACATTTACAACATATGTGGGCGACTTGCGCTTGTGTGTGCACCCTGAATGATACGTCTATTCTTCCTTTGAACTCCAATCATTGAATCATTAAAATCGTTGTGCAATCAAAAATAATTAAAAATTATTGAAACAATTAATCAAAGACAGTGGGTAAAAAAATCCTTACCAACTCCACCCCTGCTACGGGTTGTACTACTGCTGTTGCTTGACAAGTGCTTCAGCTTACATGTGCATCATTATGTATTAAACAAACACCATTTCAAACACATTTTTTTGTGTTAGTATAGGCAAGGAAGGAGTACCCGGCTTTTCCCCCTAGAAACCATAAGGTGCGTTAGGAATCCGTTTTGAAAGGACGAACATTGATGCCACGCATTCACAAAGCTCGAGGCCGGTTTCAAATGAATGCCCTCGTGGCATGGTTCTTTGCTTCAGTCTCACTCTCACTATGCACATAAGAACAAGGGCCGGTCGCTATAATAGGTCGTCTGGATATTCAGCATACCGAAGCAAAAAATGATAACAGTACAAGTACAAGTTATCGCTTTGATTATTCAAACCTTAAACAACGACGAATGGTGCTAAAAAGAGACTGCGTCGCGCATACTAATCTATTACAACGAAACATGACAGGAGATTGTATGACAGTGTCGTAGCTTTATTTTTCTGTCTTTGTGCGTGCGCGTGTGTGTCCTTCTTTGTGCGTCTAACCGATTTACGTGTAGCCTATTTTATGCCCAGAGACATGGGATTATATGGTGATAAACAGCTGGGAATACACATAATTTGTGTCGCTTCTTTCTTTGACCTGAGAATGCATCTCAGAAGGGGGAAGTACAGTCAGCGTGTGATTTACTTTTGTTTAAATACGAGCATACAGGCGTTCGGGCTGCTATTGGATTTGTCAACGATAACTATAATAAAGTGCCTTTCAAATCAAATCATTGTCATTCGGTAAACACGACGACAGACGAATTATCTTGCTGTGTGGGGCGCCTTTCCTATAATCAATACTATCATTGAATACATTGTCATGGGAAGAATAAGATTAACCTTAATGTGAAACGGACAAGCGGATGGGCATCATTTTGAAGGGTGCAGTTCACAAGGTCGTACGCCCTGTTAAGTAAAGCCACTACATTCTAGGATTTGCGTTAAATTACGATGTTTGTTATGAACGCAAATCTATTCCTCATCACTGATTCAAAATAAATGCTTTTTCATCACCATGCAGTTGTTGGAATGAAGATTACACATTTAATGTTGAGTCCGCACGTGAAGCACAAATGCCAAATAAAGCGTCAGACATTAAGCATAAAATCGAATGCGATTGTATGTGCATTTGAGAAGTTAGTAAAACTACTTCTTCATCCAACCTGTTGCTCAGTCCAGCAGTCCTTTTATATCTCGAACTTTATCGCGACCTGTCATTCTTGTCTGCAGACAGCCTACTCAGATATCAAATATGGTCGCGCTTAGTCTGAAATTATAAACGGCCGACTGCTACAAATTTAAACACAATCACAGTATAAAATACATTATAGAGAAAATGCATGAAGTCCTTTTTGAAGCAATCTCTTTCTGTCTTACCTTTCTACTTTTCTGTTCAGCAAGTCAGGCAATTGTACATTGGACACTCAAGCACACAGTGCAGCGCACTTGTTTGTTGGCTACATCTTCCACGCACACCATGTTATGTTACGGCGTCGATTTGTTTGCGTTTTTTAAGAAAGGATAATATTCAAATTACACACCCACGAGCATCCCCTCCTTCCCCTTCATTCACATGCGCTCTCTCTCTAGCTCTCTCTCTCTCTCTCTCTCTCTCGCTCTCTCTCGCTCTTTCCACCCGAAGCAAAAAATACACTGCAACCTTTTTCAGAATATCTCACCGCTGTTGTTCTCCCTCGTTCGGCTCCTGTCGGCAGAAACCTGCAAGCGGGGACTGCGCACCATCTCTATGCTACATGCAGACACAAAAGCCACAGCCGCTGTTTTTACCGGAGTCCGCCTCTTTAAAGCCCGGTACGTCCTACAAGTGGCCTGTCAGTTTCACGAGCACGGATGACGTCACCGCAAGGCGCAAACAAGCCAAACTCAACTTTCATAACAAAAGTCCCTTGGGACGCAGCGCAGTGCAAATATCAGCACATGTACAGTGAACGCTTTAAATGCATCATGAAACCACCGCTTTGCCAGAATCTCTGCAGCGCACCTTGCTGAACACACCTGTGATTAAACGCGTTCATCGTTCTTCCTCTCAGGTTCGATGTGTGTGTATCAGCTAAATTCTTAGTGGGAATGCAGAATATAGGCCTAGATAACCTGCAGTGATTATTAATAAAAAATATACACATTTACTTAAGAAAATACAGCTGAATAGTCTGGATATTGAGAAGTGCATCACCTTGCTTGTATGATTATTTCTTGTTACTTTGTTTCAGGTGGAGATTGATTATTATTATGTTTTAAAGCATTTTCTGTTTTGACTGAATGAAAGATGCCACTGTATCTATTTGCGCATGCATATATACACAATGCAGTCTTAAGCATTTGAAGAGTGACACAATTTTGTTGTTTTGGCTATGTACTCCAGCACATCGGATTTGAAATAAAATGATTAATTGGGGGTTAGTTTTAATTTGATAGCATTTAAACTTATATCAGGTGATCAATGTAGGAAATACAGTTGTTTTTATACATAGCTCCCCCATTTTAGGGCACCAAAAGTAATTGGACAACAGTTTTCTTTTTACATTGCCATTGGATATGTCTCAACAAACTGGTACATTGTTTAGAAACAAGAATGCAGTGGTGAGTGCAATAGCAAACAACCTTGTAGACCACGGAGGTCCACTGTAGTGGATGACCAAAGCATACTTGACCATCCTTCACAATGGTACTGCATTGTCAAGAAAAAAACCCATTTTCAACTGTTGAACAAATCAATAATACTCTCTCAAGATGAAGGCATTGATGTGTCAGACTACCATAAAGAGAAGGCTACACCAGCATAACCTCAGAGGGGGTATCACAGATGCAAACAACTGGTAAGCCTCAAGAACAGGACAACCGAGTTAAAGTTTTCTAAGAAGTGCACTTAAAGAAACTGTGGACTTATGGCACTAAATCTTATGGACAGATGTTAGTGTGGACCTGTAAGTGAGGAGAGTAAAGAAAGAGGTAAGTTTGGAAAAGGGACTGCTCATGATCCAAAGCAACCTCCTTCACTTGGGGAACGAGGCTTAAGTAGTGTTATGGCTTGGACACGTATCGCTGCCAGTAGAATTGGCACTTGTCTTCATTCATGACGTGACTGCTAATGGCAACAGCAAGATTAATTGTGTGTTCATAAACATCTGTTCGGGTCCAACCAAATGCCTCAAAACTCTTTGGACAGTGCTTTACCTTCTAACAAGGGCCCTAAACATACTGGTTAAACCACCAAGGGCCTTTTCCATACCCAAGAGTGGTATGTTCTTGATTGGCCAAATCAGTCACCTGCCTTGAATCCAATGAAAGTTGCGTTTCACATGCTAAAGACAAGACTGAAGGCAAAATGTTCTGGAACAAACGGGAACTCAAGATGGCTGCACTATAGGCCTGGCAGGCATCACCAGGGGAGATAGCCAGTGTCTGACTCCAGGCAGTCATCAAATGAAATCAGAGGGATTTGCAACCAAGTATAAATATGTATTTATTTATTTATTTATTTATTTATTTATTTATTTATTTATTTATTCAAGTTGTATTGATGCAAATGCTTTACTCTTGGTTCCAGTGATGTCTCATTGAATGTCTGTTTCGTGTGTGTATTTGCATGCCTGCGCGTGTCAGTCTGAACAGGTTTAGGTAATCGAACAAAACATTTATTTGCTAAATCCGAGCTAAATAACCGCTCCGTTTAACGTCCGCCTCAGCGTCCGCATCAGGGCATTCACCCATTACTTCTCAAAGGGCAGTCCATACGCCTCGCTGCAGCCAGATTTATTTTGGTATTTAAAAACAACACCGGGTCCTTAATTTACAGAGGTAATCCTCCTCCTCCTCCTACTCGGTAAATCCGTCCCCCACTCCCCGCGTCTCCTCCCATTGAATTAGTGCAGGTATTGACCCTCTGCAGTCGGAGGAGGGCTTGTCCATCAGAGGGGCTCCTGACAGCCTCACGTCCCGCAAAACATCGATTGTATTTAAATCGTCGTACGAACGGAAGTGCCCGCCATCAAGCAGTAGAGGTAAAAAAACAGAACCGTCTTCGGTTTACATTCCTCACCCAATTTGTAAATCTGCACTAGCACATTTTTTTCTTTAAAAGACGATTGGAGTCTAGATCCCCCCCCCCCCCCGTGGTGCCCTGGGTTACCGTTTCAATTGCGGGAGATCGATGTCCATAACTTTGCACTGGTGCACCGACGAATCGCGGTGTCATAGAAAACAAACATGGGGGCCTAATTCCGCAAAGTCCCCCTTTTTTCCAATGAGTGTGTGTTTTTTTGTTTATTTAGCCTTAGCAAAACACACCCCTTCCTCCAATCTAGGTGTGTGAGCTTTGTGGGGTTTGAGAGCAGTGCCTTTTGTAATAAGAAGCCTGCCGCCCGTCCCTCTGCAGCCATAACAAACGGGATCAAATTGCTGTCTATATTCAACAGGGAAATTGGGAAATTATGTTAAAATTGACAACAACATAAATTTCGCCCCTTTGTAGTCGACGGCGGAAGGAAAAAAAAAAAAAGCCCGGCTGTCATTTTACACTTCCATAATTTTCTGAAATGCTGCGAGAGGTGTATTTTTCCTGACACAAATGCGCTGTGTTTGTTGCCGCGTGCATTGTGTTGTTATAGCAGTTAGGTTCTCCTCATGGACACCAAAAGCTGATTTAAATGGTTTTGATTAATCTCGCTGTCGCTCTGGCAGTAGTGTGCGTGTGTGTGTGTGTGTGTGTGTGCGTGTGTGTGCGCGCGCGCGTGTGTGTGTATGTTTTTTAGCGTGTGTGCAGAGACATGCGCTTGTCTTCATATGTGTGTGTTTATTATTATGTATTTATATAGCACTTTTCAAATGTGTTGCACATGTTGCAAGTGCTTCAGAAACGATAAAAAAAAAAACCTGTATATATTACACATACACACACACATACTGTGTATATACATACAGACATACATGTGGAAATATGAAATTACCTCATATGAAATCAGATACAAATCAAAATTAAAAGAATAATAACAAAAGAACCAACCAAGCAGACCCAACATATAATTAAACCATGAAATGTTAGCATGTCGTGAGCGCTGTGTGCATTGACTCCCACAGCGAACAGGCTAGCGGAGCCCCGTCAGGAACAAACGTCTGTTTGCACGGCTGCTGTGGCACACCGTGGTGACCTCAGAGCACCTGGCTCAATAATGCCTCAATAATGTCACCCCTCGACGGCCCCTACCCCCACCCAGCCCCCCAGGGAAGGCCACTGGTGTAGCCGCCCGGGAAGGTGACCAGTGAAGGGGGAGGGCAGAGGTGCATACAGCCAAACGTGTACAGTAGTGTTACTGTTACATTACAGTTATTTCGCTGACGCTTTTACCCAAAGAGACAGTTGAGTACGAACAGAGGACCGTCCCCCCTGTGGGGTTAAGGGCCTTGCCCAATAAGCTGCACAGATCTTATCATGGCTACAACCTTCCAGGTCCCAGTCACGTAGTTTAGCCGCTAGGCTACAGGCTTTCCCTTGAGTGAAGCACTCTTAAGCAGACTGTGCGGACGTGCTTCCCCTCTACTGTCGTTAGCGTGATGTATGCCTCTCCTCTGCTACCGCTAGCTCTCCTGTTGTGTGGCTGGTGTTGGGATATGTAGCCTCTGGCTAGCGGGGGAGCTTATGAGGGGTGGGCAGACATTTTAGACGTGTTTGTACTAAACTTATGACTTATGTTCATGGCTTTACAACCGATCCTATGTGAATTGTATCTCATCCACCCTGTTCTGTAGTTTGTTCTACGAACTTGGTACGCGCTTGTTTGTGCGTTGCTTTGGATGAAAGGATCTGCATGAATAAAATGTGGGGCTAACTGCATGCGGTACAGGCGGTGTACGACTGGGGAAAAAGGGAAAGAAGTGCTAAAGGAAGAGTGTGCCTGTCACCTCAAAGTTGCAGGTTCGATTCCCGAGTACAATCTCAGAAAGAAGGGTCCTTTACCACGTCTCCATAGAGAAACCCTTTTTAGTTCTTTACATGGAAGCCCCCAGACAAAGAAACGTTTTGTCAGACAAAGGACCCTTGAACTAAATAGGATTCTTCTATGGAACTGAGAGTGTAGGATACTGCCACTGTGGTCTTGAGCAAGGCACTAAATTGCTGGACTATATTTGTGGCCATAAAATGGACGCTGTGTAAAACGCGTAAAAGGTTGTGTAAGCTTCTCTGGATGACCGCGTATGTTAAATGCCAGTAATAGTACGAAGGAATGTGTTCTTGGAAATGTGCCTGTGTTAATAAAAGGATAAAAATATGTTTCTCAGCACATTTTCATCTAATCTGAAATCTTATCAGAACACCTGTCTCAATTAAACTTAACTGGGCGCTCTGCTATAAATAAAACGTTCTACAAAGGTTTTTAAACATCACACCTCCAGCAACTAATTTATTTTGGAAAATGTATTGGAAAATGTATGTCTTGCGACACGCTATGCATGTCTTAACCTGACCTATTTCACAGAAGAAACAGAAACCCATCTTAGTATTCATAATAGGCTGATTACTTAGATAAAAGACAATAAAAACAAATAAACCCCTAAAATGCAAAGGTCTTCTCTGTTGTGAGGCACTGTGATTAAAATAAATGAAAATTGAATGTCCTCCTTGCTGATATGTTGAAAATCGCAGCATTAATTTGTCAGGAGCCTGTGTGAGTGGGTGAGTGTGTGTGTGTGTTCATGTTTGGTTATGTGTCCATATGAATGTGTATGCATGAGTGTGAGTGTGTACTGTATGTGTGTGAAAATATCAGTGAGTGTGTGTGTACATGTTGGTGTACAGGGCTGCCACACATTCTGGATATGCTGCATTTATAAACAGAGTTTGGTGATTAGTGCAATGTTTTGCAACAATATTTGTTTTGGCATTATGTAATAAGTAATTAATGCAATATTAAGATGAAACAAAAATGAATAAGTAATAAGCCTTTGTGCTAAACAAGTAATAATTATTACAAATTCTAATATGTATTAGTTCATACCCACATAATTCAACAATTTTATGTATCTTAAATTGATACATTTGAATTTTTATCATCAGCTTGAAAATGAATTTTGTCCAGTATTTTTCTACATAAAATGACTAATGAGAGAACATAAAAAAATGTTTGGCTTGTACACTTTATTTCCAATTACTGATGGTAACACAATGTCACTACCATGCATGGTCAAGAATGAATGAATAAAAATAAATAAAAATGTCAAATATTTTTTAGAGAGCCTCTGCATTGTGTCTGCATGTATGTAAATATGTGTGCTGTGTGTGCATGTGAGTGTATATAGTATGTGTTAATATTAATGTGTTTGTATGTGCGCATGATCATTGTGTGTGTGTGTGCGCATGCTCATTGTGTGTGTGTGCAAGTCTGTTTGTGTGTGTGTGTGCAAGTCTGTTTGTGTGTGTGGGTGCGTGTGTATATGTGTATGTATGTGTGTGTATCTGTGTGTGTGTGCGTGTGTATGTATGGATATGTGTGTGTATGTGTGGGGGTATATATATATGTGTGTGTGTGTGTGTGCGTGTGTATGTATATGTATATGTGTGTGTATGTGTGCGTGTATATGTATATGTGTGTGCGTGTGTATGTATATGTATATGTATATGTATATGTGTATGTGTGCGTGTATATGTATATGTGTGTGCGTGTGTATGTATATGTTTATGTGTGTGTGCGTGTGTATGTATATGTGTGTGTGTGTATGTATATGTGTATGTATATGTGTGTGTGTGTGCGTGTGTATGTATATGTATATGTGTGTGTGTGCGTGTGTATGTATATGTATATGTGTGTGTGTGTGCGTGTGTATGTATATGTATATGTGTGTGTGTGTGTGCGTGTGTATGTATATATATATGTGTGTGTGTGTGTGTGCGTGTGTATGTATATGTATATGTGTATGTGTATGTGTGTGTGTGTGTGTATGTATATGTATATGTATATGTGTGTGTATGTGTGTATGTATATGTGTGTGTGTGTGTGCGTGTGTATGTATATGTATGTGTGTGTGTGCGTGTGGTTTTCAGACAGGGCTTTTGTTTGTTGGTGGCTGTAATACAGTGTGCAGTGCTGGGGCAGGGCTGATAAGGCTGTTCCAGGGTTCAGTTACCTGCCAGGGAAGGAGCTGTGGAGTTCAGAAGTCGCATTAGCAGATGTCCGTATCAGCGTTACACAAACGCACGGTGCGTCTGCGCCTGTTTGCTTTAGCTGCCTATGAGTAATTCATTGTGCTGAGGCCGAGAGAGCAGCTGTTCCTCTGTACTCTGCTCCAGCAGCTCCCCCGCTCACCTGGCAGAAGGTGTCTTTCTTCCAGGTAGCCGCGCTCATTAGCTAATGACCTTTCAGTCCGCCGTCTTTACGCAGGAAGCTGTGTTTGGCCTGTCAAGGCTAGCTAGCTAGCTAGCGACGGGCTTCCTCGTATACCCGTCACGTCAATACGGCCTAAAGGGATAAACCCAGGGACTGATAACGCAGATAACGGCAGCGAAGTAAAGAGAATCGGAACGGCATCAGCCCGCAACGCTCGGGAGTGAAACGGAGGAAGGAAAGCGTCCGAGAAACGCTCTAGCCTGGGAGACGCCAGCGGACTCCGGCACAGGCGCGGTGTTAACAGAGACTCGCCTGTCCGCCTTCTTTCAGCCTCTCACACGAGCGACCGCACCTCCACACGGCTGGAGAGGTCTCCCCCCCCCCCCCCCCCCCTGCCCGGCGCACCCCTCCTTGGGGGCAAGAGGGGGGCCATTACTGCCCTCTCTCGCTCCCCGCCTGCTTTTTCCAAGGCAAAATTACTTTCCCATCTCCGCCGGAGCTGAAGTGGAAGTGCCGATCCCTGGCCGCCACGGCGGTGCCGGCCTTTTGTCCCGCGCCCGCCTCCCCTCCTCCCTCCACACCCTTCCCCGAGCCTCAGAAAGCCCCCAAATCCAGGGAACAGTAAAAGCACAAATTAGAGCCAGAACCCCGAGTGCCACTGAACCGCGGGGCATCTGAGGTAAAGTGGGGACCGCCACTCTTTCTCCTTTTTGCTTGACTGTGCGGCTTCCATAGTAAAAATATATATATATATATTTCTTTTTTTTTGGGCTCTGAGGAAGATGGTGTTTTACTTTGTTTGTGTGGCCAGCGCCTCTGTCCACTTGTTAGGGTTAAATACCCGGTTTGTTGGTGTAACATCCCACCTGGGATGATAACCTGGATTTTTTGGGCCCTGCAAAAAAATATGCATCTGCACGAAAGTGTATCCTAAGACTACGCACACAGGCACATACGCACAGGCACACCACTCGAGCACACGTGTACACACACACACACACGGGCGCACACACACACAGACACACGCGCGCTCACGCTGTGCACACGCTCGCCTCGTCCTCGTTCCTTTCCCTCCATCTTTTGTTTGGTGCTGATAGGTTTCCATGGTAACTGGCATTAAAAACCATCCTGTACTTTAAGAAACGTTGCTTGTTGAGAAGCAGGGTTTCCTATTAGGAATAAATAGGGATGCAGGGACGGTTAGCCAGAGCACTGGTAAGTACAGAGAGGGTGTAGTAGTGGAAAAACGAAAGCACAGAAGGAAGAAAAGAAGCGCCAACATCGCTAGATATTTACTCTACAGTATCTGTCTGAGACTACAAGCTTGCTCTGTGGTGAGTGCATTGATTTTTACCCGTAAGTAATGTCATTACCATATAATGAATAAAAAAATAAAAACAACAACAATAATACTACTACTAGTACGAATAACAACAATAATAATAATAATAATAACAATAGTAATAATAATAATAGCAGCCACAGCAGCAAGAAATAAATAAAAATAAGAATAAATAAAAACATTTCTATAAACATTACAGATAAACAAAACGTTTACAGGGTGCGTACGTTTTGTTTTCTCCAAACAACGGCCTGAGGCGAGGGAGGGCCGAGGGGAGTCTGCGCTCAGCTCTGCGCTCGCGCTGCCTTTGTCCGCGCTAGATTAGCGCCATTGTGCGGCTAATGGCGGCCGTCCTCAACCAAGGCCGCGACACAGAGGGCAAGCGCAGTTTCCTCCAGATCGGCCGAACCGGTGGGGGGGTGGGCGGGGGGGTGGGGGGGGGGGGGGTGGGTAGTTGAGTTTGGAAACGGCGGCTTCGTGTTTCTAGGCAACAGCCTCCTGTCAGGCCGCCGGCTGGGCGTTCTCGCTGACCAATCGCGGGGAGCCGCGTGGGTCTCCTCGTCGCCGGGAGGTGTGCGGGGACTCGCGTGCGTGATGCTGCCTCCACACGCTTCCTGCGGCTAGCGGGGACGGCGGGGGTCCCTGTCCTGGGCCTTTTGAAGAGTGGGTGGGATCATGTTTCCCAAGCCAAAAAATATATATAATAGATTCCTGAATGCAAAGAGTACTGCTTTTGTCTTTCTTTGTCCTGTTAAAATCTTCCAGTGTGGATGGACCCCAATCATCAGGCTCTGCCAAGGGCAGATGCAGGGCACTGCAAAATTGATTCAAGCATTGCCCAGATAGGTAGGTTTTTGGTTAGCATTGCTCAGATAGGGAGGGTACTGGTTAGCATTGCCCTGGAAGGAGGGTATTGGTTAGCATTGCCCAGAGAAGGAGGGTATGGGTTAGCATTGCCCAGAGAAGGAGGGTATGGGTTAGCATTGCCCGGAGAAGGAGGGTATTCGTTAGCATTGCTCAAGGAGGGAGGGTATTGGCATTGCCCGGAGAGGGAGGGTATTGGTTAGCATTGTTTAGAGAGGGAGGTTATTAGCATTGCCCAGAGAGGAATGATCATCGTGAATTAGCGCCCCTCACTGGTCGATTGGGCACCTGCAGCTGGCCTGCACCAACACCACAGGCAGTGCTCTCCTTTCCTAGTCCCTGTCTGGCAGAATGCAGAGGGGGAAGAAACTCCAGCCAGAAACCACATTTGGGGGAGAGGACATACACAGCTTCCCTCTCCCAGATCGGAGTGGGAGGTGATGAGGCAAGCTTACAAATACAGCCACTTCATGGGACCAAAGAAAAAAAACTGGTTATCCATTTCTCCTTCTTCTGATTCCTTAATTTTCCTGGCCATGACATCATCGCAAATCCCCCAGTTCCCCTAATGAGACTTCTCGCCATCACTCTCTTCTGCCCAGATCAACTGTCATATTCTCCCAGTAGCAAGAGTCTGATCATTGCAGCCATTTTGTGTGGCAAAGCAGTGTGACCTGTAGTTTGGATTCCACATCCAGTCCTGTAACCAGTAACCTATAACTATATGTACAGTACTGTCTGTAAGTATCTGGACAGTGGTAAAATTTCTGTTGTTTTGGCTCTGTACTCCAGCATATTAAATTAATTTTTTAGACAAAGTCTCCCCATTTTAGGAGACCAAAAGTAATTGGACAGTTGGCTTCTCAGATGTTATTGATTTGCCAGGTGTACTCACTAATCAATAAGCAACTGTAGTCCTCGTGTTGACTGATGCAATACCAGACTCCAAAGACAATCAATACTATAGAATGAAGACTAGATACTGCAATAAGGGAGCATTTGAATGCACCTGTCTAATCAGCAGCTGAGAAGCCAACTTTGTATAAAAATGAATGTGATTCCCCATGGATTGGCCAATATGGATGTAAATAGCCTCAATTAAAAAGGTGACAGCCTGCACTTTAACCTTGTATTCATCTTTTCATTTTGAATCCAGTGTGCTGGAGTACAGAGCCAAAAGAACAGAAACACTGTCCAATATGTATGGACTGCACTGTACATGCAAAATATTTAAGATTGGGAAAACTTAAAGACTGTGAAACACCGCCTTTTTAGCTTGATTGATATCCTGTATTCCTTAACATTACCAATCAATAAGCTGACATTTTCCACAGATTAATTACTGTCGACAAACCACAAAAAAAGTAAACAAGAGACATTCATGGTTAAATTATGGGTATTTGCTACTCCAATTAGCAAAATGAGAGACTATCAGAATAACCAGCGTAAAGCACCCCCCTCCCCCTCCCAGGTTCCAGAAGGCTGTGAATGCTGAGGTTAGCATCGCTGTATTTAGAAACAGGGTCACGACCGAGCAATACGCGCCTCTTTCTAGTTCGACATGATCTACCGTCACGAGCAGTTTTCTGTATGTTCACGAAGCATTAATAACTTAAGTAGCGGCGTGCAGTCGAGCCGCTATATAATTAAAAACCGAAGAATTCTAGCCCGTTTCGCGACTCTCGCAAGGACTGCCCAGGTCACCAACCGTCGACAGCAGCAAGAGATGCACCTCTCCTTCGACTAGCGTGAGCTCCCTCCGGAAGCGCTGTTCGGCCTTCGCCCGTGTAAAATATTAACCGGGGTGCGTTTCGGAGGAGCGGACAATCTGCAGCAGCAGCAGCAGCATCCAATCTGCAAGTGTCCTTCACTTAGAACTCAACATAGAACAAATACAGTGCGGTCCGTATGTATTTGGACTGCTGGTACAATTTCTGTTTTTCTGGCTGTGCAGTCCAGCACATTACATTTTAAATTAAACAATAAATGTGAGGTTAAAGTGCAGACTGTCCACTTTAGTTTGAGGGTATTTACATCCATATTTGGTGATGCGTGTAGGAATCACATCCCTTTTCATACATAGTGCCCCCAATTTCATGGGACCGAAATTAATTGGACAGTTGACTTCTCAGTTGCTTCTGAATAGTCAGGTGTATTCAATTGCTTTATTCGTGGGGGTATAAAAAGCTTTCAGTATCTAGTCTCGATTCTAGGCTTTTGATTGTCATTGGAGTCTGTTATTGGTGTTTGTCAACATGAAGCCCCGGGGTTGTGCCAACAACAGTCATTATGCAGCTAAGAAACAAGAGAAATACAGACATTTAAGTTGTTTTATTCACAAGTATGGCTTAGTATGTTAATGCTGATCGATATGCTTTCAATAATGGCAATTCATCCAGGTTCAAGGCAGCAATGCGCCCCCAAATCATCACACTACCACAACCATGTTTGAGTGTTAGTACAATGTTCTTACTCCACATTTGACTCATCTGTCCATAGAACATTATCCCAAAAGACTTGGAGACTTTCTTAATGTGGAGTCATGAACACTGACCTTAGTGCAGCCGAGAGTGGCCTGCAGTTCTTTAGATGTTCTTCTGTTATCTTTTGTGACTTCCTGGATGAGTTGTTGCTGTGCCTGTGGATACATTTTGGCAGGCTGGCCACTCCTGGGAAGATTCACTACTGTTCCAAGTGTTCTTCATCGGGAGATAATGGCTCTCACTATGGTTCAGTGGAGTCTCAAAACCCTGGAATGGCTTACAGTCCTTTCCAGTCTGATATATTTAGACAAGTCTCTTGTCTCTTGTCTCTGAACTCTTTTTCATCGCTTCTGGAATTTCCTTTGGTCATGGTATGGTGTGCTTGTAGAATCTTTTTGGTGACTACTTTACTCTGATGGTGATGTTCAATATGAGTGAGGTTGTTCAATCAGCTGAATGTAATTATCAAATACATTTGGTTAATGGTTTGATTGAGTAACTAAAGGAGCAATTACTTTTTCACATAGGTGATTTCACATGTGGTTACTCAGGTTCCACGTGTCTAATATTGCATTTTGTGTAAAGATCTAAAACAATTAAGTGTGACAAATATGCAGTAATAGTGAACACCAGGAAGTCATGTACCTGTATAAAAAGTGCAGACAAAAAGAACATAATTTTCAAGGAACATTCAGACTTTTACCTGTTTTTAGTGTCATTAGTTTTGTCCACTTATTTGACTAGACTGAAGTGCTTTTTGAAATGTCAATGATTAATGCCCAAAACCCACTGTTTTAACAGTGTGCATTCTGTCTAGGCCCTTGGAGGAGCATAACTGTACTTTTTGGGAAAGCTGTGGAATGGCAGAAGTGTCTTATCTGAAACTGGCAAATTACGTATTAAAGTTCTATTGTGTTGTTAGAAGCCGGGCTGAGCACTATGACATTGTTACCAACAGATTCATGGTTTTATTCTTCCTCTAATGAGACCAAACATGAATATAATAGGAGGAACGAACATAAGCTCAGATATTGAATACCTCTAAAAAAAGGATTGCCTTCACTTAAAATCAAAAGGCCTTTGTTCCCTTCAGAAATGTTGTGGAATGTTGGGTGTGGTTTCTGGTGCACTTCTTTCCAGGCCATAAAGTAATACATCTGTTGGCATAGCTTTCTGGGGAAGAGGGAGCAGGATAGAGAGAACAAATACAGCATTTCTGTGGATTAAGAGCAGGCTACTTCATCATGTGGCTAATGAGCAAGTTTGCTAAAATAAGTTGCAAATGATTTTATCTGCATCTCAAAGCCAGTAATCGAAACTAGTTATCCCACACAGAACATATACTCAGTGTGCACTTTATTAGGTATTTATTAGATTTATTTTTTAGACTTCTACTGCTGTAGCCTATCCAATTAGAGTTATGATGTGTTGTGTGTTCGGAGATGCTAATCTGTGGTTATTAATAAGTAGGTGTAATAAAGTAAATCAATGTTCCTAATAAAGTGCTCAGTGGGTGTATATTTATCAAGCACTTAAATCAAAATGTTGACTGTAAAAATAACGTGTGTTGGTCCAGTGTTGTTGGTCTTATTCTGGAGATGATAATAACAACAATGAAAAAAGAAGAAGAAGAAAGAAGATGTAAAAGAAGGACAGAATGCTTCACATTGTGCTTTCTACAGTCTTAAAGTGCGTCACAGTGAAAGGGGTCACCTGAACCACCATCTTACTCCGAGTTTAGAAATGGAAGTTTTTCCTAAAATATATTTTTATTTTCTTTAAGGTATCTCAGAATCAACATTAATTTTAATTAAATTTTAATGTGCAATTCTGCCCTGGAAAATGTGAATAAAAAAATGTTAAAGTACTTTTACCACAAATTTCACTCACGTGGTAAATACTGTAATCTGTGCTCCTAAGTGCTCGAGTGAACAGGGTCTTGGTAAGAGCCCCTAAATGGGGTTGGAGTAGGCTCCGGCCTTTTAGCATGAACATCGGACCAGAGTTCCAATCTCCCACCCCTTACCCGTGGCTCCTCCAAAAGGCCTCAGTACTCCTTCTCAGAAATGCGTTGCCGGGAGCCGCTGAAAGCAAATAATTTGAACTAAGTTTAGAGACAACCACACAAACACGCGCACACGGATACAAACACACATGTACAGTACATACACACAACAAAACACACACACACACTCGCACACATGGAAACAGCAAGAAAAAAACTAAAGGGCAGTCCTCCGACCCAGAGATACAGAGATAGCCTCCACCACGATCGCGTTCCATACGGAGTGAAACGCTATGGCCTGTGCCTTTTAATTCCTATTTTTCTCCCAAATGTCCGAGCGCCTCCATGTAGCCTATCAGGACGCAACATCACGTTGCACTTACCCCGGCCAAAATTTTATTCTTTCTTTTCTTATTACAGAAAATGACAGCTTATATAATGCGCATACTTGGGGCTGGGATAATTGGACTCAGACCCATTATCGTGCTCTCAAGGACAGGCATGTGGGCTTCCTTCTGCTTTCAACATCTTTTTAACGTTTCTTTTTTTGGGTTTCAAGCACCCTGGGTCTGTCATTTGGAAAGAACACAGAACTTACGCTGATGGAACATTTTACCCGTACACCATCAGTCTCTGAATGGCTCCATTGCTAAATCAATACGTAGGTTCTTGAAAAATGGGATTGTAAAAAAAAAAAAAAAAAAATTGGCGTAAAAAGGGCAGTACACTAATATTCCAAATAATGCGCTCCCTTGGGCTGCAGACCCTTTGTATTTTCACAAACAGGGAACCAAAACATCTTGCGTGGCAGATGGAGAACTACGTCAAAATGAAAAATTACGTGCAGCCATCAGAGAAAGGATTAATTTCACCTTTCATTTAGAACGAAATATCTAGAACATCTACAAAGCCTTGTTTTCTCTTTGCTTGTCATTTTTTAAATTATTGCCTTTGAAGTGTGTCCATTTTTATCTAATGTTAAAGCTATATTATTCTTTTACACAACCCAACAAATTTAATTAGTAGTAGTTATTGTTCTTTATTTTTTAGAAGTGCACTGCAGTACAGTCAAATACTCAGTCGAAGACAAATCTGGCAGGTATAATAGGCAGCATCACTACTATGGTAGCTATTGTCTAACTTCCACCATTGCTTTTTGCCACCTAAGACATCTGTAGTCAGCTGTCAATAAAAGAAAATAATTATTTTTCACACATGAAAAGTCACTTCACTCAAACCATCAAGAAATGTGCCATGCTCAGGGACACTTTGACAGACCCAGGGCGGGATCGAACCAGCAGGGTTCGACTGCTAGACTACTCTTACCTCCTGAGCCCCCCAATATTAGTTGCTGAAAAGTAATTGCCCCATTAAACTTGATAATTGGTTTCACCACTTTTAGCAGCAATAATTGCAACCAAACACTTACTATACTTTGATATCGGTCTTTCGTATCACGGTTGAGGAATTTTTAACCCATTCTTCTGTTTTAAAAAAGACATTGGCAAATTTTGAGCATGAACTGTTCTTTTCGGTGTTCCTGCCACAGCATCGCTGTTGGATCCAAGTCAGGACTTTGCCCAGACCACTCCAAAACATTCTAGATTGTTTTCAGTCAATTTGATTTTAGTGGACTTTTGTGTTTTGGATCATTGTCTTGCTCTGTAACCCAATTACGCTTCAGCTCCAGCTCGTGGACAGATGACCAATTTTATAGTACAGAGCACATTTCATGCTTCCTTCAAGAATGGCAAGTTGTTGAGGTATCCTCACACCATTACTCTACAATCACCATGTTTGACTTCTGGTATGGCGTTCTTCCTGTGAAATACTGTGATTGCTTTACGCCAGCCATAATGGGACCCCTATAGTTCAAAAAGTTCCAGTGGCAGTGGTTTTGGCAGTGGTTTCACCCTTGCTAGTCTCTTATGAATCCCTTCTTTGCCCAGTCTCTTTCTTATTGTAGAGCCATGAACACTGGCATTAGCTGAGGCTAGGGAGGCCTGGGTGTTTTTCTGGGATCATTTGTGACATTAGTGAGTTGTCACTGCGCCTTTTGAGGAATTTTGGAAGATTCACCACTGTTCCAAGTCTTCTTTATTTGTAGATAATGGCTCACGCTCTGGTTCCGTGGAGTCCCAGAGCCTTAAAAACCGCTTTTTAACCCTTTCCAGACTGATATATTTCAAAAAATGTTCTTGACTCTTCTGGACTTACCTATCATCATGGCACACCAAACCTATGAATTAGTCTGAATTAAAGCAGTTCTGCAAAGAAAAGTTGGCTAAAATTCCTCCACAGGAATGTGAAAGATTCACATGAAATTATAGGAAGTATTCGATCGCAGCTATTGCTGCTAAAGGTGGCGCAACCAGTTTTTATGATTAAGGGAGCAATTCATCTTTCACAGAGGTGATATGGGTATTTGAAAGCTTGTACCATTAAATAAATTAAAGTAAATAAATTATGGTAAATAAGTAAATCCAGGTTCCCTTTGTCTAATATTATATTTTGTTGAAAGATCTGAAACCAAGCAAATGGAGGAAATCAGGAAGGGGGCAAATACTTTTCTACGGCACTGTATTAGGGCACACAGACTGTCCACCCTTGAGCGTCACACGTGGATTAATTCCATTTTCCCCGAGCGGTGATTGCGAGTGGTATATGATATAGAATAAAAGCCCCTACAGGGTCTACAATTTTCCCCGTGCAATCAGTTCAGTTTTTGCACTTTGAGCAAAATTGAGGCTTGCAGGATACTTGGTTTAAGAGCGAGTGGATTTTAAATTGCGATCGCATTTTCACCTTTAAAAGTTCTGCCTCCCCCCCCCCCACATATCCTCCTCATTGTTGGAGGAAATGCCCCCCCCCCCCCTCTATTTGACCGGCCGCTGTGGTGGAAGAGCACGCCGGCTCTGAACATAAAGAAAGCCTCCCAGCGCCCCGGCTCTAAGAGTTTTTACCCCCTCCCCGCGGAAAATAACCTCCCCAAGGCGAAGCCTCTTTTTGTTTGCGATTGTCGCGCAAGGAAAGACTGCAATGGGACCAAACTGCAGTGCCGAACCTCTCAATCCTCAATTGCTACCAAGAGCTCACAGAGGACAAATTATATTTAGCATTCAACAAGGTAAAAAAAAAAAAGATCTTTGTACTTGAGCGGGGGTCGGTTCCTTGGACAAAATGCGTACGGTTTATCTCACTCTATATACTTTTGGAAATAAGAGTGATGTTTTTCTCAATTTACTGAATGCAGATTTATTGTAGTCTCATTTTACCATACACAATCAGATTTCTTTTGTGTGCATACAAGTGTACTTCTATTGTCGTACCTATAGAAATGATTCCATATATTTTTAAGTGTACTCCATTAATATATGACCTAGAAACAGGTAAAAGTATGAATGTTCCTTGAAAATTATGTTATTTTTGCCTGCTCTTTATATGACCATACAGCTGTACTGTATCACGTTATTGCATTTTCTTCCAATATATCTACACATAATGATAATTATTAAAACTGAATATGTACACATAATAGTTATTAAAACAGCAATCATTATTATTATAATGAAAAATATAATGCGATTATGTTTTCAACGTGGGCTATAAATGTGGAAGCCAATCAGGCGTGTGGCTCCACTCTGGCAGGGAATTAGCCCAGCCCTGGCACGAAGGACCAAGTCATGTTAACAAGCGAAAAATGAAAACGTGTGATAAGGTTAATTTGGCTGAAATTCTTCCTGTTTTTTTTTCAAGTAGGTGTGCATTCACGCGCATTGATGGCTGATATGTCCTCTAATTTCTTGTGAAACTTCAACCCCTGCGGTCTCGTCAGAAACAGTGCCATTCTCTGAGTCCATATGCCACTCAGCAACGCTGGTTTATGCATGTGCTGTGAGCATACAGTTTATATGTATACGTTACAATGTCCAATTGTCCAATGCACATAGCCTTTAACATATACACTCAGTGAGCCTTAGGTATTTATTAGACTTATTTTTTTAGACTGATTGGGTCTTCTGCTACTTTGTGTTCAGAGATGCTCTACCTGCATACCACTGTTGTAATGTTTGGTTATTTGTGTTACTGTCCCCTTCCTGTCAGCTTTGACCAGTCTGGCCCTTCTCCACTGACCTGGAGTTTTTGCCCACAGAACTGCTGCTCACTGGATGTGTTTTGTTTTTGTTCATTCTTTGCCAAGTCTAGAGTCTGTTGTGCATGAAAATCCCAGGAGATCAGCAGTTTCTTTGACACTCAAACCTCCCAGTCTGGCACTAACAAACAAAACTTTGTATACAGTATTTATTCTATTACCATATTCATGTAGTATAGAATGTGCATTTTCATGAATTATGGAAGGTCACTATTGATTTTAATGTTAAACCATATTTCTTTATACATCTTTCCCTGTACGACAATAAATTGTCCTCTGATGTGACAATACATTTTACACATAAATGAAACAAATCTTATTCAATTTGTTACAGCTGACCACTCATTCTCATATGATCCTTCTTTCACCATAAATTTTCTTAAAATGGTAACAGTTTATGCAAAATTTATAGGAAATAGGTTCACTTAACAGCACTTTTCCAATATGAAACTACTGTACATTTCCTAAATTTGTGCCCATATCCGCAAAATTGCTTTTAATTATTATGTATTATGAATACCCTGATAATGCAGCATTTTAAGTATCAATACAAAAATATATTGAATCTCAAAGATGAAGTGCTTTTTCCCTAATTAATGTGTTGTTACACTGCAGGACAGGACTCAATGAAGAATACAGTGAAAATTTATTTTTAAAAAAAGCTTACCTAAACAAATTGTTTGGACATCATTAAGAAGAAAGGGAGCACTGGTGTATATTTGGGATCAATGCCTTGCTGCAGGGCGAAGCGCCGTCCAATGAGTTTGAAGGACGATGACTTGAGTGAAGCAGATAAGATGCTTCTGTACAGTTCGGAATTAATTCTCACGCTGCAAGTGAGCCAGCACCTGAGGCAGCCATATATGCCCAAAATATAATTCCCCCACCACCATGTTGCCATCGCTCTGGTACAAGTCAATCTTGGTCTCATCTGTCCACAATGACTTTTTCCAGAACTATGCAGGCTCTTTTAGGTACTACTTGGCAAACTGTAACCTGGCCATCCTGTTTTTGCAGCTAACTAGTAGTTTGCATCTTGCAGTGTAGCCGCGGTAGAGCTGTGAAGTCAGTGACACATCCACGCGTGCCTCCTGAAGAGTGTTTCAGATCTCTCAGACCGGCGTTTAATTATGGTGAGAATTCTTTGGTCATCCACTGTAGAGGTGTGGCTAACAATGAGCTTTTGATCTTTGGGCTCATTCTAGTTATTGATATGTTTTATTACAAATCCATAAGATATGTGAAAAAGTCTTACCACATTAACGTAATAAGTTTGTTGCACCGCAGAACAGCAAAATGGACCCTTGATGAATCAAATTATGGATTTTACAAAATGGTGAAAACAACTGAAAACATGCTTTTAAACTGCAGCAAGTTCTTCTCAGGGTCCTTCTTGACTTCCTGGTCCTGATCCAACATCAAAATCTTTTGCCAGAGAAACTGCCCATTTGAAAATCAATGTTTGGTAAAAGATTGCCAGAGGTATACTTGGGGACTATGTAAAAAAAAAAACTGCTCGTTTTCTAAGTCCAAGGTTCATAATTTATGAAAGCAGACCCTTCTATCGCTAAGGTTTTTATAATTTTACTTGAAATTAGCCAAATTTTAGCAAAATTCATAATTTTTCATTTAAAGCACATCATTATTACTGAATACATGTGATACATATTTATCAATTTGATATTTTAACATTTGTTTTTATTGAGGGACAATGAAGCCATGTCATGTGCTATGAGCATGACCTATAAGTGTGCTATGAACATCACCTATAAGTGTGCTATGAACACCGTCTATAAGTGTGCTATGAACATCACATATATGTGTGCTATGAATATCATGTATAAGTGTGCTATGAACATCACCTATAAGTGCGCTATGAACACCATCTATAAGTGTGCTATGAACATCACCTATAAGTGTGCTATGAACATCATCTATAAGTGCGCTATGAGCATCACCTATAAGTGTGCTATGCACATTACATATAAGTATGCTATGAACATCATCTATAAGTGCTCTATGAACATCACATGTAAGTATGCAATGAATATCACCTATAAGTGCACTATGAGCATAGTCTTCGACATGCACGGATGTGCTATGAGCAAGTGTGCTGGGGAGTGAGTGCAGAAGAATACCGTCCACTGCACAAAACCAATACAGGGAGGGATTAGTGAAGATAAAAGTGCGTATTGTTTTTCTGCCCTTGGAGCGCGCTCGGTGGGTGACCGGATGTCTTATTTTATCTGCGGAGACGATCTCCAATCGGAGGAGCGGAGTAAATCCCGGGCAGCTGCTGGAGGAGCGCTGCGATAGGCCACCCCTGCCGGCGACGCGGCCAATCGGGGGTCACCCGGCAAAGGACAGCAGCTGCTCTGGGATTAAGTGTCCACCCAGCCTCTGGTTACACAAGCTAATTGAACGCATTCAAGCTCTCGCCACACACCTGGGGGCGTGGGGGGGCAGGGGCTGGGTGGTTTGGTTTTCTCTCTTTTTTTCTCTTTTTTCTCTGACGATCGGCACTATTTTTTCAAGTGAACTGTGATATAATTAATGCCTCTTGTTGAAACTTGGAGCGCTTTTCCGCAGAATTGCGTGGGCGTTAAGTCTTTCTGTGTATTCCTGCTAATTTAATTTTGCGCAAAATATTTTGTGCAAAGTCTGCTTTGTATTACAGACATGTGCAGTGGGCTCCAGAATTATTGGCACCCTTAGAAAAATATGCACAAAAAATGCTGTAAACTAAAAAAATTATAGTTATTGACATAAGCTATATTTTCCAACATGTGTAAAGAAAATATATATTTCCCCAAAAACTGGTTCCACAATTATTGGCATGCCTGGCACAGATTATCTACCCATTTCCTTATTTGACAGTAGTTATGAGGTGCTTCTCTTTGTGTGCGTTGCCGCCAAACATGTCGATGGCGTGTATGGCCAAAACATTCCATTTTGGTCTCATCTGACCATAGCTCTCTCTTCCACTCATAATTCCAGTGAGGTTTGGCAATCAAAATGATTCTTGGTTTTGTTTATTGTGCTCAGTAAGGGTTGTCTTCGTGCCACCCATCCAAAGCGTTTGTTGGTATAGAGGTTCCATTTTAAGACTCCAAGTCTCAATAAATCTCTGCAATTCTTAAACTGCAATTAGTTATAGCCTCCCTCACCATCTTCCTTACCGTCTGTAGGGATAATATGCGCTTGCGTCCTCTTCCTGGGAAATGTATATGTTTTATTCCTTTTTATTATTGCTGTTACAGTGCTAAGTGATATGCTTAAATATTTATGTATTTTTCGTCTTTTGGATTTTCCCCTGCTGATGGTTGACAAAGGGATTTTGCATTTTTGTTGCCTCATATTTTTACAGGAAGCAATGGAATCACTCAATATAATTCCTTAACTAAATTAACTAAATTAACTAAACTAGATTAACTAAATTAAGAAAAGGTTTATTGCCAATTTCACTTTGTTTGATTGTATTTACAATAAATGTTAGGGGTACCAATAATTTTGGCACCTGTGGTTTTCATTAAAAAAATGTATTACTAAATAAACCACATTCAAACATGAGAGTAAATGTATTGAAATGAAAGTATAACGTTTTATTTTTATATATGTTTGAACATGAAATAGAGATCACTATCCATGTTGTTTATTATATATCCATTTTTATGGAGGGTGCCAATAATTCTTGAGCCCCCTGTAGCAGTCCCCCAGGCTCAGGGATTGACACAGAGTGACACAGAACTACAGTAACATTTATCTGGTCATGTGGATACAGTACCTGACTAAAAGTAGTCGCAACAATAACAGCAACAACCTACAAGAATAACAATAATAATAATAATAATAATAATAACAATAATAATAATAATAATAATAATAATAATAATAATAATAATAATTATTATTATTATTATTAATAACAATAAAAGCAATAATAATAAAAATAATTTTAAAATATATATATTATTATTGTTGTTGTTGTTGTTGTTGCTGTTATTGTTGCGACTACTTTTAGTAAGGAACTGTATGTATCCAAATGACCAGATAAATGTTACTGTAGTTCTGTGTCACTCTGTGTCAATCCCTGAGCCTGGGGGACTGTTTGTCTGACCTCCATTATCAGCCCCGCGACCGGCCTGACATCATAACTTATTATACAGTGCTTCTCAAAACAATGGGAGAAAGAGGATAAAATAAAGCAGAGTAACTCATGAAGCATGGTTAAGGTACATGACTGGGACCCACAAGGTCGGTGCTTCAATCCCCCGGTGTGGCCACAATTAGATCCGCACAGTTGTTCGGCCCTTGAGAAAGATCCTGAACCCTACATTGCTCCAGGGGGGATTGTCAGTCTCATCAAGTCGCTTTGGATGAAAGCGTCAGCGAAATAACATGTAATGGAACGAAGGTGAAATTTGACCAACAAAGCATAGACAGCATTGGAATAAGGTTACATAAAATAAATGGTAAATAGTTGGCATTTATATAGCGCCTTTATCCAAAGCGCTGTACAATTGATGCTTCTCATTCAACCATTCATACACACACTCACACACTCACACACCGACGGCGATTGGCTGCCGTGCAAGGCGCCGACCAGCTCGTCAGGAGCATTTGGTGGGTTAGGTGTCTTGCTCAGGGACACTTCGACACAGCCCGGGCGGGGGATCAAACCGGCAACCCTCCGACTGCCAGACGACTGCTCTTACTGCCTGAGCCATGTTGCCCCTTTCTGCAGCATAAAATATAAAATACAATTGACAAAAAGATCATGTTTGGCAGATGGCGAATCGGAGCA
The DNA here is from genome assembly GCF_963514075.1 of Conger conger. Lineage (NCBI taxonomy): Eukaryota > Metazoa > Chordata > Actinopteri > Anguilliformes > Congridae > Conger > Conger conger. The sequence continues at coordinate 27,918,205 of NC_083774.1, forward strand.
CACCTGTCTGAGAAGCAAGGCCAGGAGAGGTTTGGACACAATAGGCTGGAGGGACTGGCTTTTTAATGGCACCCTTAATGACACACGCAAAGCAGGGATTTCAGCCTCCGATCCTGCAGGGCCGCTGTGTCTGCTGCTTTAACGCTGTGATTTGTGTTCCCGCACTTAAGTGCTTCATTTAATTGTTCACTGATTGGCTAAAGAGTACTCACACTGCAAAATAAATGCCTGTCTTAACAAGAATTTTAGTCTCAAAATAAGTACTTATGATCTTTTTTCAAATCAAGTCACTTTTTTCAGTTACTGCTTGCCTGACAAGTCAAAATGCCGTACCTCACTGGCAAGGTTATTGCCTAATTTTGCAAGAAAGTAAAAGGAATACAATTTTCAATGTAAGACTGAAATACTTTTTGAGACTGACTTATTTTTTGGTTTTTGCAGTTGTTTCCAAGGCCTGGGTTGAAAGGAAATCACAGAAACCAGCAGACTGGCGAGGGAGGCCAGCGGTTCACTGACTCGTGTGTTCAGGCATGTGCTGGGCGTGATATAAAAGCTCCAGAAATCGATCTCCTCTTCAAGAGGTGATGAGGATCCTGGCTTTCTGGGTCTGACAGTATTCGGCTCCTACAGACAAAGTTATTAAGCATGGGTGTCCAGTCCTGGAGAGCCAGTGTGTGCCCTGGTTTTTGATCCAACCAATTATTACGGCTTCATTTTATAGACGGCTGAACATGCAGATGTGGGTGCGGCTGTGGTTATTGTCAAAAACGTCAGATGAAGTAAACTCTTGGCCGAATAGAATACAAATAAAACAATGTAATAATTAAGCACAGGAGTCAGGATGAAATCCTGGAATGGATCAGCCCCTTTTCTGCAACCCAGTTATAAAGTCTCCAGTAGCAGGGCAGATCATCACAGCTGGCCCTCAAATCCAAATCCAGTCCTGGTTTTTTTTTCTTCCAGGTAATTAACTGTACAATTGATGCTTTTTCATTCACCCATTCATACACATACTCACACACCAACGGCGATTGGCTGCCATGCAAGGCACCTTGTAGCCGGAAGAAATCCAAGCACTCAGCACGGACGGCGTTCAGTTCGTTGCGGAGCTAGCAAGCCAATAATGAGCCTTAAAGACACAGTCACAGCCAATTAGAGGTGCTGGAGAGTGGACATGTAAAACGGAGAGAGAGATTGTTATTGGTCCTTGAAACCACACAAACATTTTCTTATGGATATCAGTTCCTAAAATAAAACGCTAGAAAGGTGTACAATATAGGACCTTTAAAGCATTTATTGCACAACAAACTTCTTCGTTCTTCGATTGCTGATTTTAAGGTGATAACAGGGCCAGCCCTAGGGTTTTGGGGGCCCTAAACAAGAGTGTTGGTGCGGGGCCCAGGGGTGACTGTAGCCTTAAATGACTGCACAGAGCTCCCAACTCTGGGAGAAAATGAAAAACAGCATGCCCTCTGGTCCTCCAGGATCAGAGGCTTTGCCAAACATCCCGGATACTCAAATCGTGAGACCAGCTGGGTTTCTTTTCTACCCGATTGTCCATTGACTGATGGTTGATTGGCCAGCATTCCCGCTCACCTGATGTCCCAGGTCTATGTCAATCCCTGACTTTTGGGTAAGAGTGAAAACCAGAATTACTATGAGTGCCAGATTAGAGTACCCCTGCCGCAATGAATGCAGTACATAAATAAAATGCTCAGTTACATATCTTGTAGCTCCTCTTTTAGGTTTTATGTCCTGACACCTTCGGTATGCTGCAGGGCACTGGTAGTCTATCCTCTTTTTCCTGCTTTAAGCGAAGCGATGATCAAGTTTGGATGAAAAGCTAATGGTTTCATAGCTTCTCACGAATTAAAATCGATCTGTGAATTGGCACTTTATATAATTTTTCCGAAATAAGAAGTACCTGGCGAAAACCCCGAGACGGGTTAGGAAGGGGAGACTGTCCACAATGGGCAGTCTTTGATTTGCCGTATTTATTCACTGCGCGCTGAAGACGGGGAGCCGGTTAGCGCAGCAACGCGTGCGCGCTGGTGTTTGCTCACTGTATCTGCCGTCTCCAGCCGCTTCCCCCGCTCCCCCGCCGCGTGGCGGAGCGCCGCGTTTGAAAGCAGATGTGCGCTGCCGGCCTGACCTTGGTTGCCATGGCTACCGGGCACACAGAGTTGCATCCACTGCCTGCCGGGAAACTCGGTTCCTGCTAATTGCGGTTGTCACGGCAACATCGCGACTGATGTAATCCCGGCAAAGGGCAGCGATCTTAAACGGATCAGTGTATTTATAGTGGCCCATTCCTTTTCGTTCCCGGTCACAGCCCGGGGACGCGGGACGAGGGCCGGGCGTCTCCTCGCCCGGGGGCTTAACAAAGTCCGAGCCTCCCCGCCTCCCCGCCGAGTTGTGCCTTTTCTCCTCCTGCGATGTTCCTTCGGGTCATTGGACAAGCGCTGCCTGCGAACGGGAAAGAGCCGGTTTTGGAGCTGGGGGGGGGCTGTTCCTTTATTGAGGCAGCGTGGCGGTCGCAGCCAGCCTTGGGTTTCGCCCACCGATGTAAAGCAGGCAAACGTCACGACAAACCAACAGGTGCTTTTCAGTTCAGAGGCTGCGGGACTTTTTGCTATTGGGGGCGTAGGGCTGATATGTTTAATTCACTCTGTGAAGCGTCTTTGTGACAGTCTTCTGTGAAAAGCGCCATACAAAATAAATTGAACTGAATTGAATCGAATTTAAATCTGGGTCTATAAGGGCTGATTTTCTCTCAGAAGTCTTGTTTATTTCAGAGTTTTTCCTTAAGAACATTGATGGGCAGGAACTGAAGGTCTGGAGGACCTAAGGCAGACCCCTCTTCTCTTCTTCTCTGGTCCTGTGCATCACATTCATTGAATAAACATCACCCCCCCCTTTCTCTCCTGACCAAATATGGAACACACAGTTGTGTGGCGTAGCTACAATGTCAAACGTCATCTCGGGAGGGCTTGCGTTAGTCGTGGGCGTGGTCCTCGCTCGAAACTCACGCAACCACCTGCTGCCTCCTTGCGCTCCCCAGTCGGGATTGGCCATTGTCAGGTTTCGATTCAGACTTGATTTAAGGTACACCATCAAACTTATAGCAAGAGCCTCAACTGCCTACACAAATTGGGGGCCTCCCTCCCCATGGCCCCCACTTACCAGTTTCTCAACATTAAAGGCCTGTTTTTGAGATTTTCATATCCTGGAGCTTGCAATTTGTGTTCCATACTGTATGCACATTTTTCCGAGCTGTTTGTAGAACGATTGCCCATGTGACACGACTTATAATTGTAAGCATAATTATCAGACGAAGTTAACATACACAAAATAACACAGGGAGCTGGGGCAGGGTTAGGGACTTATCAAAAGAACCTGTGCCACTGCTCCTTGCGAAGGTTTTGAGGGCGTATTAGACGCCCAAACCGGGAAGAGAACGCTGGTGCGTGTGGGCCTTTAAGTAGCTAGCGCTGTGCTAATGTGTGCCTGCGGGTCTATAGGGAACTGGCTGTTTGAGACAAACAGAGCTGCCGGAGCGTGAGGCTCTGTAGGCGCGGGCCGCAGGTGTGTCGTTCCCGGGCGGGCGTCGGTTAGGAGGCTGCTCCTCAGGCACGTTCGCTGCAGCAGGGCGTGAGAACACAGGAAGCTGGCGTGTCAGGTGGCGGGGAGGGCCTGTTTCTGAGCGCCTGGGCTTCAGACAGCCTCCGCGCCTGGCCTGCTCGGACGCCGGGCTGCTAACCGTCCGGCGCTGATTAGCGGTCCGCGCCGCGGCTCACAGTCCATACCGCCGGAGAGGCTGGTGGCATGGCCGCGTCCTGCGCTGCACGATTACACCGCCCCTTCTGCCCCCCCCCCACCCCGAACCTCCTCCTCTGCTCTCCGCTCCCCCTGAAACGAGGCCAAGAGTTAAATGGTCCAATTACAGGCCGGAGTGTGTGCTGGAGAAGCGCCCGTGGACACACGGACATGGCCTTCTCCAGGGCCAGCAGAGCAGCACAATATGAGTAAAACAGGAGCAGAGCAGCACAGTGTGAGTAAAACAGGTGCAGAGCAGCACAGTGTGAGTAAAACAGGAGCAGAGCAGCAGCACAATGTAGAGTAGAGCTGGATTAGAACAGGAGTAGAGTCGGAGTAGAGCTGGATTAGAACAGGAGTAGAGTCGGAGTAGAGCTGGATTAGAACAGGAGTAGAGTCGGAGTACAGCAGGATTAGAACAGGAGTAGAGCTGGATTAGAACAGGAGTAGAGTCGGAGTAGAGCTGGATTAGAACAGGAGTAGAGCTGGATTAGAACAGGAGTAGAGTTGGAGTAGAGCTGGATTAGAACAGGAGTAGAGTTGGAGTAGAGCTGGATTAGAACAGGAGTAGAGTCAGAGTAGAGCTGGATTAGAACAGGAGTAGAGTCAGAGTAGAGCTGGATTAGAACAGGAGTAGAGTCGGAGTAGAGCTGGATTAGAACAGGAGTAGAGTCGGAGTAGAGCTGGATTAGAACAGGAGTAGAGCTGGATTGGAACATTGAGTAGAGTCGGAGTAGAGCTGGATTAGAACAGGAGTAGAGCTGGATTAGAACAGGAGTAGAGTCGGAGTAGAGCTGGATTAGAACAGGAGTAGAGTCGGAGTAGAGCTGGATTAGAACAGGAGTAGAGCTGGATTAGAACATTGAGTAGAGTCGGAGTAGAGCTGGATTAGAACAGGAGTAGAGCTGGATTAGAACAGGAGTAGAGTCGGAGTAGAGCTGGATTAGAACAGGAGTAGAGTCGGAGTAGAGCTGGATTAGAACAGGAGTAGAGCTGGATTAGAACAGGAGTAGAGTCGGAGTAGAGCTGGATTAGAACAGGAGTAGAGTCGGAGTAGAGCTGGATTAGAACAGGAGTAGAGTCGGAATAGAGCTGGATTAGAACAGGAGTAGAGTCGGAGTAGAGCTGGATTAGAACAGGAGTAGAGCTGGATTAGAACAGGAGTAGAGCTGGATTAGAACAGGAGTAGAGTCGGAGTACAGCAGGATTACAGTTCGAGCAAAACAGTTGGAGAAGAGGCATGAATAGTGGTGATGTCAGCGTCACTCTGTCTCTAACAGACAGTGAGGTATATTTGGAGGTGGAATCTGGGAGTATTAAAAAATGATGCATTACCAACTTATTTCCATGTACTTATTACATCTGAAAATTTTTTTTGGATGTACTTATCACCTTTAAAAAAGAAGATGAGTAATAACTATTCTACATCTAAATGTGAAGAGTTTTCAATTTGCTTTTTCAAGGTCCATCAGATCAAATTTCTCAGGAACTTGTTCAGGTTTGACATGCCGAGTAGAGCCAGTGAATAATTACCTTTTTTTTCTGACGAATGCAGTTGAACTACAGCTGTCTTTCAAATGAAACTGTCTGCCTGTTTCATCCACAGCAAGTCCAGAAATAATCCATCCATCCATTTTCTACACAGTTTTCTACACTAGTTTGGAGCCTATCCCAGCATACACTGGGTGAAAAGTGATGCCCTGGTCTGGTCACCAATCGATTGCAGGGCCCTACACGCCAATCACTCACACATCCATACCTATGGCCAGTTTAGTATCTCCAAGTGCCCTAAGGCATGTCTTTAGACTGTGGGAGGAAACTGGAGTACCTGGAGGAAACCCAGGCAGACACGGGAAGAACATGCAAGCTCCACACAGAGAGGCCCTCGGCCAGGGTTTGAACTCGGTACCTTCTTGCTGTGAGGTAACAGTGCTGCTAGTTGCACCACTGTGCCAGTGCCTGCTCAGAAATTCATAATTATAATGACATCTAAATGTACAAATGTTGTGGAATTTAAGGGCGAGTGTTAGATTTTGATTGGAACATTCTCTCATATGTCCTTGGACTGTGCACCTCAGCTAAAGCAGTTTTTTATCACAGCCATTGAAATTTAAAATTGATTTTTTTTTAGGTTCCTCACTGTTAAAGCCCTAAATGCTACAGCTGTAGCATATAGTAAATAAATTAACTTGGTATTGAATGTAAGCCCAAACGAGCCTCCATCCTCCCACCATCCAGTCTCTGTGTTCATACAAAGCACAAATTACATGAGAAGTTTACTCTTTTAATGGTTCAGAACAACAGTATGAAGCAGTACTCAATCCACAGGTCCGGCTGACCCTATAAAGTCACAACTAAAAACCTTTTTTAATGTGAAACTTTTCATCACATTTTAATCTGCGCCACATTTCATGTACGTTCGCTTTTCTGGAAAATAAGAAAATGAAACAGCCCTGCATATCTTGTTGGTTGCCAACTGTATTAACTGGCTGACTTGCATTTTGGATAATTCTGTCCTTTGGGAGAGTCATTCTTTTCTTATTTATCATGAGATATTTTAATTCACCTTTTCACTGTGGAGGACTTTGGGTAGGAGGTCTCTGTACCATCCACGTCAACCAGACCTCTCCATTGTGATTTCTCTGGGAGCCTGACCCAGATGTGAGAGTTGAGTTAAAGCAGAGCTGGATTAGAATTGGAAGTTGAACAGGAGTGGAGTTGGAGCAGAGCTGGATTTGAATTGGAGTAGAACAGGAGTGGAGTTGGAGCAGAGCTGGATTAGAATTGGAAGTAGAAGTAGATTTTTCACTGTTAAACACAAGTCTTTGTACACTCTACACCAACCAGGCATCTCCATTCTGTTTCCTGTGTGAGGGAAACAAAGCTGTTGGTTTGTTTTGTTAACATTACATTTGATTATGCTGTAAATTGGCCTTCTGTGGTTTCTTGGTAAAATTACAGTTTTGTATCCCTGAGACGAACATAAATGTTCCCCACTTCTGTGTGCCTCTGGGTAAATTAATCATTAGTATCATTATTTATTATTTAAATTATGTTGGAATAATAAACATACAATTTGGGTGTACTTACCAGAGTCCCAGGGCAAAATTGGCCTTTATTTCTAAAGTTAAATCCCTAATCAGCTCTGCAGCCTGACCTCAGTGCTACTCAGTACATTTTTTTTGCCATTTTATGATTTATTCATATTTTTTAAGTCCCCACTCTTAATCTTAAGCATCTTAATTAATTGTTAATTGCTGTTATGCTCGTCTTCAATGTTGCTTGCTAGTTGTTTTTGTATATGCTGCAAGGCCAGTTGCCCAAGAGCTGTCAGTAAATGTCTCATTGAACTGAACTGAAAAGATAAAACCACAAGTTGGGTCAATTTATTGCTAAAAAATAATAACACTGTTTGAGATACATACTTATTGCTTAAACAATGAAACAGTACAACACTATGTGGGTGTATGTACAGTATGTATTCGCTACTAATAATGAGATGTCCACCCTGTGCTGTTGTCATGACATTTGAAAGATTAGCAGATAAGGTCTTTTGTCAGGCTTGAGAGACCAATCCCTGCCACAAACAATCACAACCCAACCCCCTTCCCCAGCGCACCCACCTCCCTTTTTCTCCCCTGGTCGCCCTTCGCAGAAACCCTCCTGCCTCTGCTTTCACAGACCTTTTCTGTCCACACATTCAGGAAGCATATTGTCACAACAGGAAGGTGTTTTTGATGAGTGACAGGCAGTTTGCTGGACACCTCTAGTGCTAGGTCTGTGTGTATTCTGTGTGTAGTGTACAGTAACTGCGGCTGGGTACAGTGGTGTTGGGGTTCTGTGTGGTGTGCAGCTATAGTTGGGTACAGTGGTGTTGGGGTTCTGTGTGGTGTGCAGCTATAGTTGGGTACAGTGGTGTTGGGGTTCTGTGTGGTGTGCAGCTATAGTTGGGTACAGTGGTGTTAGGGTTCTGTGCGTTGTGCAGCTATAGTTGGGTACAGTGGTGTTGGGGTTCTGTGTGGTGTGCAGCTATAGTTGGGTACAGTGGTTTTGGAGTTCTGTGTGTTGTGCAGCTATAGTTGGGTACAGTGGTGTTGGGGTTCTGTGTGTTCTGCAGCTATAGTTGGGTACAGTGGTGTTGGAGTTCTGTGTGTTGTGCAGCTGTAGTTGGGTACAGTGGTGTTGGGGTTCTGTGTGGTGTGCAGCTATAGTTGGGTACAGTGGTGTTGGGGTTCTGTGTGGTGTGCAGCTATAGTTGGGTACAGTGGTGTTGAGGTTCTGTGTGGTGTGCAGCTATAGTTGGGTACAGTGGTGTTGGGGTTCTGTGTGTTGTGCAGCTGTAGTTGGGTACAGTGGTATAGGGTACAGTGGTGTTGTGTAGTTGCAGTGGTGTACAGTGGTGTTGAGGTTCTGTGTGTTGTGCAGCTATAGTTGGGTACAGTGGTATAGGGTACAGTGATGTTGGGGTTCTGTGTGGTGTGCAGCTATAGTCGGGTACAGTGGTGTTGGGGTTCTGTGTGGTGTGCAGCTATAGTTGGGTACAGTGGTGTTGAGGTTCTGTGTGGTGTGCAGCTATAGTTGGGTACAGTGGTGTTGAGGTTCTGTGTGGTGTGCAGCTATAGTTGGGTATAGTGGTGTTGGGGTTCTGTGTGTTGTGCAGCTGTAGTTGGATACAGTGGTATAGGGTACAGTGGTGTTGTGTAGTTGCAGTGGTGTACAGTGGTGTTGAGATTCTGTGTGTTGTGCAGTTATAGTTGGGTACAGTGGTGTTGGGGTTCTGTGTGGTGTGCAGCTATAGTTGGGTACAGTGGTGTTGGGGTTCTGTGTGGTGTGCAGCTGTAGTTGGGTACAGTGGTATAGGGTACAGTGGTGTTGTGTAGTTGCAGTGGTGTACAGTGGTGTTGAGGTTCTGTGAGTTGTGCAGCTATAGTTGGGTACAGTGGTATAGGGTACAGTGATGTTGGGGTTCTGTGTGGTGTGCAGCTATAGTCGGGTACAGTGGTGTTGGGGTTCTGTGTGGTGTGCAGCTATAGTTGGGTACAGTGGTGTTGAGGTTCTGTGTGGTGTGCAGCTATAGTTGGGTACAGTGGTGTTGGGGTTCTGTGTGGTGTGCAGCTATAGTTGGGTACAGTGGTGTTGGGGTTCTGTGTGGTGTGCAGCTATAGTTGGGTACAGTGGTGTTGTGATTCTGTGTGGTGTGCAGCTATAGTTGGGTACAGTGGTGTTGGGGTCCTGTGTGCTGTGTGTTGTGCAGCTGTAGTTGGGTACAGTGGTATAGGGTACAGTGGTGTTGTGTAGTTGCAGTGGTGTACAGTGGTGTTGAGATTCTGTGTGTTGTGCAGTTATAGTTGGGTACAGTGGTGTTGGGGTTCTGTGTGGTGTGCAGCTATAGTTGGGTACAGTGGTGTTGGGGTTCTGTGTGGTGTGCAGCTATAGTTGGGTACAGTGGTGTTGGGGTTCTGTGTGGTGTGCAGCTATAGTTGGGTACAGTGGTGTTGGGGTTCTGTGTGGTGTGCAGCTATAGTTGGGTACAGTGGTGTTGGGATTCTGTGTGTTGTGCAGATATAGTTGGGTACAGTGGTATAGGGTACAGTGGTGTTGTGTAGTTGCAGTGGGGTACAGTGGTGTTGGGGTTCTGTGTGGTGTGCAGTTGCAGCAGGGTATACAGGGATTCTGTCATTGGTAAATACCTGCTCTAGGCTGTAGACTATTAAACCATTAACGGCAGTGTGTAGCATGGGTTAAACAAGCATATTCTGCAAAAAAAACCCAAGAAAAACTACAATTTTTCAGTACACAAAATGCTTTGCCTGGCCTCAAATGATAGAGAAAGCGAGCAATCACCTTGTGTTTTTCTACTCTGAATGCAGACACTGTTTCTTCCTTGACATCTGTGCCAAGTTTTAAAACTGTGAACAAACAGCTTGTCTTTAAAGGGAAAAAAAACTTTTCTGAAATGTCAATCTCGGCTCGAAATGAAAAGATTTTCCATAAAGGGTATTTGCAAAGAGATACAGTGCATCCCCCCCAGTGACGTGTTTTTTATGACTTTGGTCATAATGCTTTTTGATCCACTTGTTTTGCACAGGGTTCACACACTATGTCAACATTTGTGATTACCCACAAGGAACTGGGAAAGTGAGCAGCCCCCCCCCCCTTTCTTATAACAAATATTGATCTACGGTTATACATCTGCAGTGGACTATGGGAGATGAGTTCTACGGTGTCCTGTGTGTATTAAAACCTCTGACACTCTATTAGTTTTGGTGGATACAGAGGATGGAACGATGAGCCTACGCACTGCTCTGATAGGTGCTCAGGTCCAGTCAAGCTACTAAATAAGATAATAAAGACATAACCACATTGAGTGCTGGCTGTCATATGTGCTTGTGAGAGAACTGTACCCATACTGTACTGTGCTGTACTTGGAAGTGCACACTAGTACACACCCGACCAGGTAATGGTGGCACGTCAAGCCCCACCGCCCACCATCCCTCACGAAAAAAAAGGATATGTGGACGATGTCTATATTTTTACTGTGTTTGTGCCTGTGTGTGGGCAGGTGTGTGTGTCTGAACGCATGTGTGTGTATGCATAGGTGGCTGGAAGGGAGAATCTTTTACTGAACTGTGTTTTAATAGATTTATGCTATTGACGTTTTAATGAGAAACAACATGAGAGGGAGGCAAGTGAGAAGGCAAGTGCTTTTTATTTTTATATCACAGGGTCATGCAGTATACCATAAAAGCATACCGCATGCAGGAAGGCTACATATGAACTGACACTGTTGGTAAGGCACAGGTGCTAAAATAAAGTGCTCAGAAAACTATGGGTTAGCATGACTGTGAATCGCGTGCAAGTAGTATTTCCATGGTAAACTGATGTTTCATACATCTAACCAGAATCTGACTTCAGGAGAAACATTGTAAAAGAAAACCGCCAAATCAGTTCTGAGGGTAACGAACTGCTTTGAAAAACTCGGCAGAATGAATTAATTCATGAACAACGACATTAAGAACATAATTATCAGTTATCAAAAGAGAACACAATGAACTGCATGGCTCGGACTTTTCATAAATCAAACCCCAAAAGACATCAATGAATAGCCTACTCTCCAAATTTCAATTTATTGTATTAATTTATTAGAAATTAGGGAGCCGTCCTATTACATACATTGCCTGTGTGTTTGTGTGTGTTCTGTGTGTTGTGCAGCTATCGTGAGTTATGGTGGTGTTGGGATTCTGTGTGTTGTTTAGCTGCAGTGGTGTACAGTGGTGTTGGGGTTCTGTGTGTGGTGCAGTTGCAGTGGTGTACAATGGTGTTGGGGTTCTGTGTGTTGTGCAGCTATAGTGGGGTACAGTGGTGTCATCTGTGTGTGTGTGTGTGTGTGTGTGTGTCTGTGTGAGCATGTGTGCACTATCCATTGTAACAGCTGTCAGTAATGCAGTGCTCCTCTGCCTCTTGTTTACTCATAATTTTTTGCAGTGACTTCAGCTGCTAGTCAAAGTGCCTTTGTAGTGGAGGCCTAACCTGACTGTGTGCGTAGAATGTGTGCGTAGAGTGTGTGGGCCACGCGTGTACACATCCAGGGGCATCTTCCGGTGTGCGTGTGCGTGTGTACGCGCACTGGAAGTAAAACACCCCGAAAAGGCCTGAAATCTCACATTTGAATATGTGCTCCGGTATTTAATAGCTGAAATTAGACAGACATTACGGGGCTAATGGTGCGGTGGAGTGCAGTGCGGTGATTGAGTCTGTCACAGCGCTTCTCCTTCCCCGCTCCTCCATTCCGGCTCAGCGGGCTCATTGAGCGCATATCGACTGAGGCAAAGCAGCTTTACGCAGTGCCCCAACAGCCGTGTGACCCCGGGCACGTGCTTCCCGCCACACCTTTCGCCCCAAACCTCGACCCGCAACAGCAAAACAAGCAGCAAACAGCTGAGAAATACACCACCAGGATGTAGCTGGGGTTGGATTTTCCCCAAGAAAATCTCACAGAATTTCTTCTTATTTCATGCTAATTTATGTGATTGAGAATCCAATAAGCATAACACACTTCTGTAATTAAAGATTTTTCCTGATGACAAATAGCCATGTTTTACAAAGCAAACATTGTTTGAGTTTATTTTAGCTTCATTTTTTTGTCTTCTTTGGCAAACAGATTGCATGAGATACCTAAATCAGAACAAAATTGTTTGTTGATGTCAGAATTGAAAGGAAGGGTTCTGTTGGGCAGTTGTTTATATCTGCGAGCACGACCGAAGAGACTTGCTACATCTAGAGGTCTGTGTAAGTGGATGGGGTCCTCATTATGAAACACAGGAGGATACATTATCAGGCTATTGAATATTTTCAGGGAATGGATTGTAAACACACACACAAGCACACACACACACACACACACACACACACACACACACACACACACACACACAGAAACACGCTTCAAGTCGCTGTGGTTTTTTTATTGGACCGAAGCCATCACTGCGTTGCCATGGAAATCACAACTATACTTACTATGAAAATAACTGAGATGATGAAGGGAAAAGCAGTCATTTCTTAAAACTTAATCAAGGAAGTGTCGGCTATTTCTGTCAGCGTTCGCGACGGACGTGGCAATCAGGCCACGGGAGCGCATTAAAGAGCAGACACGCAAGGCAGCGCTCAATGGGTCAGGCTGTCTTATTAGACTGAGAGAAATGAGAGACGGAGAGATCATAATTGGAGAAATGAAGAGCAGAGATTGGACAGAGGAATTCATGAGTGCCATCTGCTTGTGTGCCGCCAACTCATTAACAAACCCACTTCTCTCTGCGGCCCCTAGATAAAGTTACGGAGACCGAATGTTTAGGCTGACCAGAGATACGCATCTGAAATAACATAAATCAACACGGAAGCACTTATGACTAAAGACTGGTATTGCGGTCTGCACTGCAAAAAACAATTGTCTTAACAAGCGTTTTAGTACTGTAATAAGAACTTTTTTTCCCCAAGTAGAAAATATAAGCTTGTTTTGAGTTACTCCATGCTTGACAGGTGACATTTTCTTACCCCATTGACAAGTCTTGAATTAAGTTAAAACGTTTTACCTCATTCTGTCATTCTGTCTTCGTAAAAAATGTAAAATGTATCATTTAAAGTCTCAATATATGAGACTATAATACTGAGATTGACTTATTCTGGGAACACTAGGTGTATGCAGGTATTTATTTCCACCAATTACTCAGGTTAAATAAGCTAATTGTCTGTATGTGCCAACACTGGTTCACTCGTAGATTAGATCACATGAATATGTTTCATAAAGGACAGTCTCCTGCCATTTCTGTGCTCATCACAAAATGTAGCTAAAATGTCCAATGATGTCAAATTTAGGATTAATTCAGTCATGTGCACTCAGTGAGCACTTTACTCTGTATTTATTCGACATATTTTTTAGACTTATACTGTGGCCACTTTAAGGTTTGATGTGTTGTGTGTTCAGAGGTGCTCTTCTGCATACCACTGTTGTAATGCATGGTTAATGTCACATTCCTGTCAGCTTCGACCAGTCTGGCCCTTCTCCGACCTCTCTCATTAACAATGTGTTTTTACCCGCAGAACTGCTGCCCACTGGATGTCATCCCCCCCATCCTTGCACCATTCTCTGCAAACTCTAGAGACTGTTGTGCATGGAAATTCCAGGAACTCAGCCTATGAGTTACTCAAACCACCCTGTCTGGCACCAACAATTCCACGGTCAAAGTCACTTAGATCACATTTCTACCCCATTCTGACCTATGGTCTGAAAAACAGCTGAACCTCTTGACCATGTCTGCATGCTTTTATGCATTTAGTTGCTGCCACATGATTAGCTGATTAAATATTTGCATTAACAAGCTGGTGTACAGGTCTACCTAATAAAGTGCTCACTGAGTGTATGTTGGCATGAAAAGCAGAAACGGATGCAGCCCTTTTTGCCTACCTCTCGATTAGTCCTTTCCTCGTCGTGACAGAACTATGTATGTATATGCCGGTTGTCAGCTGCCATAAACCTACATATGCTGGATTTTCACTCCAATCAATCTCATGGTTAAATAAGGCTACTGAAAATGTTCCGTTATTGTGCACTTGAACAGACATAACAGTGCAGGCTCAGTTCAGTACCATTTGCTCTTTCTACATTACTACATTTCTACATTTACGTTTCTATGACCAGGTGTCCTTGCTTTCGGCATTCAGGATTTCACACACGCGATTAAAAGAAATTGGCTGTGCGACAATCGATCTGTCCGATTGAAAGTTCATTCTTAAGGATATTCATTTTTAATTACAGGTATGTCTGTAAATGTGCGCAATTAAGAGGGTAAATGAACCCTCATTAGTCATTAAAAGGCTCTAATTAAAAAACAATCGCAATTAACATCTGAACTAAAAACATGATACTCCGGGGTGCCCCAGGACAAGGGTTGAGAACCACTGGTCTACATCGATACCGTGTCTGACTGTTTTTGTCATGAGGAGAAGTCGAATAGCTGAATTCCCCTGCCTCTGCTGGTTAAAGATCATATAAATCCATCAAGACATTGAATTTGTAAAACCACCGATGCACGCGCATTCACCAATTACTGTCTAACAGAGCATGAGCGTAGTTATTGCACATGGAGAATGGGACGCCACATTGAAAATGTAATCCTCACTTTTAAGAATATTTCAATTTTACACAAAGGTTTTTATTGTTGAATCATTTGATACAATCGCATAATTGAAGCTAGAAGTGTTATGCCTCCAGCAGACCTGGGTCAAATCTGAAATTATTTTGCATTCAAATACTTTTCTGTGCTCAATTGATCTTGGCTGGTGCAATTGAGCCAACCAAGAGGACCAGAGGATGAGGTTTGCACATTTTGAAAGTATTTCAGAGGTTCCAATACACCAGACAAGCTCAGTGAAGCGTATTTGAATCCAAAACAATTATGGATTTGACCCACATCAGGCCTAAATATTTTTTTACACCATTGGAACCCTTTTTGTGAACAGGACTAAATCAGGAGAGGGGCCTAAAACAACAGGTAGATACCCATCTTCTGTGTTCACAGGCTTGAGGAGGAAAGAAACAAATTAAATGCATGAATGTTTGCTCAGAATACTGGGTAAATAACCAACCAACTGGACCTTAAATTTGAGCAGAATTATTGTTACAGACATTTACGCTACATACGGTGCAGAATTAATAATTAATGCACGCTTCACATCATAAAGCAGGGCTGTCCATCCATCTTTTCTCAAACCACAATGTTCAGATGGCTTGAGCACTGCTGAAGCTGGTCATCCAGAGTACAGGGGAGTGGAAAAAACTAGGGAATCCCACTAGAGTGTTTTAGTGCTGCCATCCTATGGTAGTACAGGGTATGACGCACCAGAGGTATATGCGTTTCCCATTATTTGTGCTTTCTTTCATTTAGTTCTTTTATCCGGGGAAGTTCTCACCTTTTACTTAGAGGAAAGTGCACAGAGGGTGGCACGGATGGTGCAGTGGGTAGCACTGCCGCCTCACAGCAAGGAGGTCCTGGGTTCGAATCCCCGTTGGCTGGGGCCTCTCTGTGCGGAGTTTGCATGTTCTCCCCGTGTCTGCGTGGGTTTCCTCCAGGTACTCTGGTTTCCTCCCACAGTCCAAAGACATGCCGGTTAGGCTGATTGGAGAGTCTAAATTGCCCATAGGTATGAGTGTGTGTCCCCTGCGATGGACTGGCGACCTGTCCAGGGTGTATTCCTGCCTTTCGCCCAATGTATGCTGGGATAGGCTCCAGCCCCCCTGCGACCCTGTTCAGGATAAGCAGGTTAGGATAATGGTAAATGGCAGGCATTTATATAGCGCCTTTATCCAAAGCGCTGTACAATTGATGCTTCTGATTCATACACACACTCACACACCGATGGCGATTGGCTGCCATGCAAGGCCCCGACCAGCTCGTCAGGAGCATTTGGGGGTTTGGTGTCTTGCTCAGGGACACTTCGACAATGCCTGGGCGGGGGATTGAACCGGCAACCCTCCGACTGCCAGACGACTGCTCTTACTGCCTGAGCCATTTCGCCCCTGATGAATGAATGAATGAAAGTGCCGAGAGGTGTATCATCGCTGAAATGATTTGGCTCAAGTGCCTTATTTGCGTTACTGTTACCTTCCTGTCAGCTTTGACCAGTCTGGCCATTCTCCTCTGACGTCTCTCATTAACAAGGCATTTCTGTCTGCAGAACTGCTGCTCACTGAATTTCTTTTTGTGTTTTTGCACCATTCTTTGCAAAGTCTAGAGACTAGTGTGCATGATCCCAGGAGATCAGCAGTTTCTGAGATACTCAAACCACCCTGTCTGCCACCAACTATCATCCCACGGTCAAAGTCATTTAGATCACATTTTTTCCCCCATTCTGATGATTGATGTGAACATTACCTGAAGCTCCTGACCCTACATGATTATATGCATTGCACTGCTGCCACACAATTGGCTGATTGGATGAATAAGTAGAATAATAAAGTAGAAATGTTCCTAATAAACTACTCGGTGAGTGTACATACATTTACATTTACATTACATTTTTTTCATTTGGCAGATGCTTTTAATCCAAAACGACTTCAAGTGCATAGGTTCTTCCACAAGTTAAAAGCATCAAATCCATAACTAGCAAAACACACATGATTACATACTTAAGCCACCTTAAGACAGTAGTGTGAATTCAATTCAATGTTCTTTTAAAATATAAAATAAGTTTGTAGGGGGGGTGAGAATTCAATTACCCCGCAAATAATGAATCAGACTTTGCTGATTCAGATCCATTCATTCAGTACAAAGACTCCAGTCACTGACTTTGTGTGTCGGGCTGAAGGAGGGGGATGCTAAAACACAGGGAACCATGAATAATAGTCTCTGTCTATAGGATATCTGTGGAAGAAAAGTGCCTTTTCTTGGCATGACTATTTCAGTTGCATTAATATTCATGTTTTGGGCACTACAATTAATGAAAGAAGGGAGAAAGAAGACAGATGGTTATTGTCAAGATGTAATGGGATGCCAGTGGCCAAGGGAGGAGACAGGAAGACACAAAGCAAAAATGTGTGGAAAGGGCAGGTGTTTGTTTACAGCAGTGGGCTGATGTGAAACAATATTTACTGTAAAAATGAAAAAAGTTAATACAACAAAACAAAAGCGCACAATAAGCGGTTTTATCCGAAACCTACTCACAGGATCTTAATTTGGAGCAAGTCATTCTAAAAGGCTCCTACAAAGAGGTCAAGAAACACAAGATGTAACATACTCACATAGCACAATAATATGGCTATAAAATATAAAAGCACCCATTCAGAAAAGGCAATAGACGATATATTAATGATGGACAAGATGTGTTACACAGTTATAATAGATCTTATCAACAATGAGCTGCACATGTACAGCAGGAAAACTGGAGAACAACCAAACACTTTTAGGGTTTTTCCTAATTAAAAAATATATACACACATTAGAGCAAATATTTTCCAACAGAAAGAAGATACATTTATTTGCTATGACTATAGACCGTCGGTACAGTTCTAGGACATTGCTAGTGATTACAGTTCAGTTGAAAGTAGCGGGAGAGAAACTGTTCCAACATGCCCTGGCTACCGAGCAAGTTGAAACAGTTCCGGGGCAGGTATAAACAGCGTCCAAAATGTCGGAAAACGGAGCGGAAAAAGTTTTTTAATACAAGTAAGAAGCTTGTGAATCCAAATGAAAAAAACATTACTTTCTTAGTGCTAAAGCACATTTGTTAATAACTTTTTTCTTTCATTAAAATAAAGTTACCAAACTTTAGTGTTCAACAGTCCATGAACCACAAATCATTTTTTTCGCCCGCACTATAAACGAAGGACAGATTGCAAGCAGTGGCTCATAACACGGCCACATAAAGAAACGGAAAAAGAAAACAATGCTGGTACACCAAGGTGATTTGAGCTGCGGTGAACCTGTTTACATGGTGGAAGCCCGCTAGTAAAACCCAGAACAGTAAATATTTTAAATGAGAATGTTTTATACTACCGGAGCTCGGTAATCAAGAGCAACGACAAAGAAAGTACTAGGTGTATTTGTTTACGTGTTTTATTGGTGATTATTTTATATTCAGAAATGACGTTCAAGAAAACGCAGCATCACAGCAAGGCCAACCGCGTCGTGCAGAGGCCTTTGAATTGGAAAATGTATCACTGATTAAAACAGAGTTGAACGTACACAACAATAACACAACTTCCTCAACGGGGATTAAGTTATAGATTATTTTGAGTATTTGTTTTTGGAGGTAGGCTATGGTCAAGGATATCTATTAAATTGCATCAGCACATGCCATTGAACAAAATTCGAAAATACTAATAGCCTAGTAACTGACAGTACAGTAATTTAAAACTGACACGGGAAAGCGTTTTGATCGTTATCTGCTTTGTGGAATACCAAGTTTATTTTGGGATTTGAAATCGAAATGCAACCTATCCTTTTTTTGATGTGTTTAGTCCAACTGTCAACTGTATCCTCTATCCGTAATTTCCTACCACGCTGATACCACTGAGAGAGAGGGAGTTCGAGGCCTGTATGGGAGGCGGAATTAAATGCAAAGAATTGCGTTGCAAACATTTATAATCATTTTACACGGCCTCCTTCGCCTTGGACTTTCAGCTGGATAACGCAAAATCACCTACTATAATACGTCAATGTCTGTAACGCTGTGAGATAAAAATGGGCAACAAATACTACATCTGCATGGGTGTTCTGGGAAGGAGAGTCCTCGATCTTAATGTCATAAATTATTTCAACGATGATTTCGTTATCCATGGAGAATAGAGGTTGAAATTTGCAATTGTAATTGGTTTTTCAAGAGGTCTGTTATGTGTGTGTGTTTCATTATAGAAAATTGAAACAAAACAAAGGAGGAACAAATACGTTTCTAATGAAAACGACATGTAAAAATTAGTAGCCTACATATTTTGACTTGAGTAGAGCCAATAAGCAAATAATGAACTTGTAACCTCATCGGGTTCTATGTATAAACAATCTATTTTATCAAAATCAACATTTTATGGTGTACACAAGGTGCTGAATTTGAAAAAAATGTGTTGTGTAGCTCTAGATCAATAAGAAATGAGATTGCTGAAACTGAAGGTCTGTTTTGGGATTCTGAGGACATGAGAAGCTACATTTAATTTCCTTTGTCCTCTGATAACCTTGTTTTCTTGTATGCGCTTTGTGATGATGTTCTTTGTGGAGGACAGCTTCATTTGTTTTGCCCCTGGAGGAATAGTAAAGATTGGTAAGTGAAAGTTCCCTGCCACAGGGGGGCGCAGTTTCCCTTCTGTTCCACGACCGCAGTATCACCGCGTCTGAAAGGGACGTCACGTCTATCAGGCCGTTACTCTTGTGTCTGTACAGAGATGTGCCTCTTCTTCATTTTCAAACTTTAACAGCTTTCAATTTGCCCGCTGATAGAATATGTGATATTTAACGCGGGCGGCCAATTCGCTGACAGAGTTCAGACCGGATCTGCTAGCCTTTAAGCACACTGCGATTACATCTCTCTGCTTCTTGAAAAAAAAAAAGATGTATTTTTGCAAAGGTGTCGATATTATCTAATGAAAGCAAAAGAGCCATCATTTCTATCCATCGTAGTTTGTCTTTTAATTTAAGCAGTGGTCTGGCAAGGGGGAACAATTGCAGGACAAAGGCGGTTTTATAGGAGATAACAAATTGTTCTATTACACCATCGGAATCACTTTTTCCTCAACCTGAGATTAATGTCTGGTGTTATTGATTGCAGGTGCACATTCTAAGTGGTTCTCCTGGGCACTGAACCTGCCTGAGTTTACAGCAATACATTTCTCAAGGACTCCCATATGGACAGCTGGTGTGGGGTCGATGGGGCAGCCCCCCCTCCAAAGTGAAAAACACGCTAACTGCACGGGTACGGTCGGGACAGTGCAATTCAAAGGAGTGAATGGTGCTGTCACTGGCAGGAAATTGGTAGATATAAGCTTTCAAGGACACATTCCATGTATGTGATTTGACCCGCCCCTGGTTATGTGTTAAAAAAACTGCATTTTGCATAAGAACTAGCAATATGACAGTGGTCTGTAGTTGAGGTCGCTGTTTGACAGTGTTCTGTAGTTGAGGTCACTGTTTGACAGTGTTCTGTAGTTGTGCTCACTGTATGAGAGTGTTCTGTAGTTGAGGTCACTGTATGACAGTGTTCTATAGTTGAGGTCACTGTTTGACAGTATTCTCTAGTTCAGCTCACTGTTTGAGCTGAACTGTAGTTGTGCTCACTGTATTGGCATATATGCTCACTTGCTGTAGCTGAACCTTCTCATCAGCTGTGAAAAAAGCTGATGGAACAGCACAGAACTTCTCTGCCTTCAGGAGGGTGTCTTCTCATGGCACGTCACGTTACATTACATTACATTATTGGCATTTGGCAGACGCTCTTATCCAGAGCGACGTACAGTGGATTAGACTCAGCAGGAGACAATCCTCCCCTGGAGCAATGCAGGGTTAAGGGCCTTGCTCAAGGGCCCAACGGCTGTGCGGCACTTTCTGTGGCCACACCGGGATTAGAACCACCAACCTTGCATCTCCTAGTCATTTACCTTAACCACTACACTACAGGCCGTAGCTGTAACTGCTATTACATTACTGTAATGAGTATTGGCAAGATTGCAGCTAAAACTTTTAGTGTGTTAGCAGCTTCTTCATTGAAACCTATTTAACCTCACAGCAATCAGGCAGAATACATTTTAATAACACCCGAGACCAAGAGGTCAATCCTAATTAATACCTGAGCAAGCTTAAGCCTTGAGTAGTAGGAGGTGAGTGCGTAATCTCTTTCCTCTCACTCTAGCCTTTTGTGAAGGCACAATAAACCTGATTTTATTTGAGTCTGTCAAGCGCTGTGTGCAATTGCAGTCTGCCTTAGAAAAAGCTTGTTTGTGTATTATCAGCTTCGTGTAAGAAAGTGCACCCTACAAAAGCTCCTGCGTCTTCCCGTGGCACTGCTAGTTCTGTTGGCCGCTCGCCCAGATAAAATAATAAGAAATATTTTTGGTCTTGTAATCCCTGATCCCTCGAGAAATGTTTTCCTCCCCGTGTAATGGCTTAACGTGGTAAATGTGCAGCCAAGGTTAATCCTACCGCTAACTTGGGCTGTTTGACGACTGGGTTGCTTCAGGTGCCGTCACACCCCTGCAGGATGGAGTCTTACTGCAGTCTCCAAATCAAACATTGCCCTTTTCCCTGGCAATTTCAGCATCCTTACTGCAACTGTGTGTCCAATAATTATTCATTTCAAATCTGGGTTTTCAACAGGGGGTCGGTGGAGGTACTGTGGGCGGTCTGCAGTTGCTCTCTGAACCCCCCCCCCCCCCCCCCCATGATCTTTATGAAACCTTTTTCTTAATACAACCCTTTAACTTTTACCATGGGGGTTTCTGGAATGGCTTCAACCCTGGGAGGGGGTCCCTGGATCAAAACCGGTTGAAAGCCCCTGATTTAAAAGCCAAGTATATGCATAATTGTATGCCACACATTACAGTTAAAATGGACTAAGACTGCAGAATTGAAATGTTACCTGAGTCACAAGTTCAAATACTTGTGCTAGTTCAATTTAAGAGCATTTACTGTAGGTTCCTCTCTCTACTCAACTTTTTAACCCCTGTGTTCATGCAGTGTTGCAGTCTGCCACTGGGTGGTGGTATTTAGACACTGTGGAATGTTTCAATAAAAAAGGCAGTTTTTTTCAGTGAACACTCCATCAGCAGCGAATGGGCGATAATGATGCAGAGGCCAGACTGGTCTATGCCTCGTTGAACAGTACTTTAACTGAAACTGGATCCCTCAATTTACAACATTTCTCAAAATATAGCCGCAATATTCAGTGCAGGTCGAATGGAATTTCAGGGCAAAGTTTAGGGTGCCTCTGTCAGTGTCTTTAGTCAAGCGTTACAGTGCCTTGGCAGTCTTGGTTTATATCTGCCATTATAATTTTTCACTTGTGTTTCCTAAACTGGGTTATGCAACAGCCTCAGTTTGGGTACTGTATTGTAGAAATAAATAAATAAATAAATAAATAAATAAATAAATAAATACAAGGAAATAAGCCAGGTCCGGACGGCCTTCCCCTTTTAGTTTGTAGCAAGCCGAGCTGCTAACTCCACTGACGCTGTTTAACTGCCAGTTTGACACGAAGCAGTTGCGTTTACGCCAGAGCCAAAACACACAGTCTGGAAGGTTGGTAAACAGTAGAGTTGTGGCCTGAGCGAGCGAGCGAGAGCGCAAATGATTGACAGTAGGAACGATCGCGGGAGAGAGCGCTTTCTCTCCTCTCCCTCCTGATTGCGCGAACCCTTCCCGGGGTTTACCGCACCTCTCAGAGGGCAGGCGTCGAACGGCGAGGCCCCCCTCTGTTTCAGCTTTTGTTTAGCCTCCTCCGTCAGAGCGGGGCTTATCTCAGATCCACCTGTCAGATCGCGGAACTCCGCGGAGACCGCTAACGCATTCTCTTTGTGGGAGTCGCCGCCCGGGCATCACCCACGCAGTCCCACGCCGAGCCGGACGACCTTGAACGCGCACTCCCCAAATAACGTCTTCAAAGAGCCCTCCCCGCCCGCTCTGCGCTCGGTTTTTAAAGTCGCAGCTGCGTGTGTGTGTGTGTGTGTGTGTGTGTGTGAGAGCGAGAGAGAGCTGGAGAGAGAGAGAGAGACTTTTGATTCCTCTTTATTTTGACAGCTAAAAAGGAGGCAAACAAGTGTTGTTCCCCAAACATTTCAACATAAAAATTTGGCAGACAGCCAAAAAAAAAAAAAAAAAATGAAACCCCCAAAACACAAGCAGCCCCCCGCCCTTACATAGAGAGAGAGAGAAACCTCCTTTACTGGGACATTAATTACTTCAACACAATAAGTACATTCTCAATAATAGTACTAATAAACAAACAAATACAACCATACAAAAGACAGACAAATGGTTACATTACATTAAAGGGAAAAAAGGACAAGGATACAAATGAGAAATGTGTTACTAAACTGTCAACTGAACAGAGAGAGAGAGAGAGAGAGAGAGAGAGAGAGAGGGAGAGAGAGAGAGAGAGAGAGAGAGAGAGAGAGAGCTCTTGCAGCAGCACCAGGCTTGCATTTTGTTTTATCAAGGCATAAATGTTCAGATAGTTACAAATAAGGTAGCAATCCAACCTATACATCACCCACATGAGAAGTAAATGCACTTTTCTTAATTTTACATTGACAAGATTTTCAGATTGATCCAGGATCCAGTTGAAATGTGATCTAAGCGACTTTGACTGTGGACTGATTGTAGGTGCCAGACAGGGTGGCTTGAGTATCTCAGAAACTGCTGATCTCCTGTGAATTTCACCCACAGCAGTCTCTATGGTTTGCAGAGAACGGTGTGAAAAACAAAAAACATCCAGTGAGCAGCAGTTCTGCGGGCAAAAACATGCTGTCAGAGGAGAATGGCCAGACTGGTCAAAGCTGACAGGAAGGTGACCGTAATGCAAATAAGCACACATTACAACAGTGGTATGCAGAAGAGTATCTCTGAACATGCAACGCATCAAACCTCTAAGTGGATAGGCTCCAGCAGCAGAAGACTTAATAAGTCTAAAAAATAAGTCAAATAAATAC
Organism: Conger conger; assembly: GCF_963514075.1. Lineage (NCBI taxonomy): Eukaryota > Metazoa > Chordata > Actinopteri > Anguilliformes > Congridae > Conger > Conger conger. The sequence continues at coordinate 27,941,702 of NC_083774.1, forward strand.
CTAATAAAGTGCTCACTGAGTGTATTTGTTATTCTTTATTTAGGTCCTCATTTATGAAATACATTATAAGGGCCCAAATATATTTCAGTTGCTGCCTGATGTCTCTTACTTGGGTAACACCAGTAGGGATGTAGCAAAAGAAATGTGACTGCTTCAGGAGAGGCGGTTCGCCCACCACATCGCTGAAGAAGCACACAGGCACGGCGAGAGCAACGATCTTGACGGAAGAAAGATGACAATCTCAGCTCTAATCGGCCCCAATTCTGCTTTAGCCTTGCCGTATGAGAGGCCGGGAAGCGCCTTGTTCAAGCGTGGTTACGCTCACCTACTGTTCCTCTCTGCTCCAAACACTACACACAGCTAACCTGGGTCCATAAATTCAACAGATTATAGGAATTTGGATAAGGTATAGCCATAGGATAAAGTATACACTCCACGCAAAATCTTGGCCATCATGCCCACTTGGAGGGACTCATCACGAGGGACGATGTCTCATCCCGATATTTTAGAAGGTTTATCCTCAGTGTTAGATCATTTGTGATAGCATTGTGGTAATGCTCTACCAGTTTTTTCAACCCTCAGTCATTATTTGTGATAGGAAGCAATGTAAGGAATTAATGCAGGTTAAGTTATGGGCACAAGGTATCCCTATTGGATCCGCCCAAGTCATTGGATAGCCTACATTGTTAGGTATGAAATGGAAGGTTTATTTGGCCGTTAACAGAGGAAAAACGCAATTTACCTTAGCGTTGTTCACCGCATGCGCAGTGTCTCAAAACTGAATGCTTTCTGTGGCTTTTCTCAGTGTGGTGCAGTGGTTAGAGCAGGCCCCTGTATTTCAGTGTGTTGCAGGTTCAAATCACAGACCGGGGCATTGCTGTCCACTTCACTGTACACTGTACACTGTTCTACAATGCTTTCGTTTCGATCACGTGCTCTGTAATTCATGGAATCGGCGCACGAGACGTTTTCAGAGGAACGCAGGCCCGAGTCCAGCGTAATTTCCCAAAAACTACTCATCTGACCCGTCAGATTGCAAACTCATTAGAAAAGTAATTAATCAAAAGTAATTAATCCTACCCACAATAGAGGAAGTAATGTGATGAAACAAAACCCGGTCGGAGCTCATTCATAATCTGCCGAGCGCTTAATATGACAATAATAATATAATAATCACCCGTAATATAACCCTGCAATACAAGAGACAATTTGGCAGTGCGTATAACCCTTTTAATTGCTCAGCCACCAGGACAAGATAACAGATTAAATTGTGTGTAATTTCGCTGCGGTGTAGCGAGTTGGGGTTTTTGAAGCTGCGTAATTGTCTTTAGTGGAAAGGTGAGGCTGTCAGGCTTCGTTTGGGCTAGGCTTTTGCCAGAGCTGCTCTTTTGCTCCCGCGTCTGTTCTGCTTTTCTCAATTAGTCCCGTAAATTAACGCGCCTGCTCGCCATTCGTCATGAAACAATACGCCCCAGCTGAAAAAAGCAACTCAAAAGTCGCTCTGGATAAAAGCGTCAGACAAATGTAAGGTAATGTAACGTTTAGCAGAAGAAGAAGAAGAAGGCTTCCGTGCAAATGTGGGCTACGCCAATTGAGGTAGGATAAGCGCTCGGATTGAAAAGCATTATAACTTTCCATACCGGTTGTCCAGAAATGGATTTTGACATCCCTGATTTCTCGCCAGATTTCCCTCTAAATGTGTTTGTTTATGGCTATGATTACAGAGAATGTTTTCCTCTGTGGGTGTTCGTTTGAGACTCGGGCTGGGTATAATACTTTATCTTCGGATGTTGTAAAATTTGAGAAGACTCCTGAGAATTGTCAAGACGGGGAGAAAATTTGATTAATACTTTAATGCAGGGGTCAAACTGCAAACTGCAAATCTGCTTGAGATATCCTTTTGGTGATTTCCGTTCAATCAGCAATTTCTGTGATTTCCGTTCAAGGTGTCGTGGAGTCTTTATCCAATCACTGACTTACATTAAGCACGCAAGCGCGGGAACACATTAAAGAAGCAGTAGACACAGCGGCCCTCCAGGATTTGACTTTGAGATCCCTGCTTTAACGTATGCCCAGCTTCAAAGTGAAATTTGAATGCATTTTTCATTTGATTCATCATTTTTTAAACAATATAACATGCCACGCTTTGCATCATAGTGCTCTGTCTTTATGTGCTCTCCCGTGATTTCTTGAGCCAACACAGGAGACCAATTATCCTCCTCTGCAATCTGTTATTTTCAGGCCTGGTTTAAGTGGTTTACAGACACACTTGCGGTGTGTTTATGTTTACTGCCACCAGTTTTAACCTGGGCCCTATTTCATATACGTGGCTAAATAGGTTAGCCAAATTAGATTGTCGATGCTTCGGGATAAAGTCAGGCTGTTCAGTTGCATAAAGGGATTTCATAATTTAGACAGGCTTGTTGCTGGGACCACAGTGTCTTAAACCCAAACCTGCACACCCAGGTTTAAGGTTAAATTAAGAGAATAACATGTACGTAGCCTATGTAAACTGCATGGTTGAATCACATTCACACAGCAGAAAATGGGCTCACCTTTTGTAAGCAAGGTTCTTGTTGATGAACTAGCCATTGCTGTAAGAAGTGCATTTAGAAGATGTGTTTTAACAGACCAACGAGACATTTTAATCTTTATAATCGCCTATAGTTTAGTTATGAGGGAATCTTTTACCTTCAGCAATTAATAGAAATGTACATTGAAAAACTGAAAATATAATAATAAACTTTATTTGACCACCCGTTTCATACATAAATGCAATGTTCATTGCCGTTAAAAGATTATATCATTTGCGAGAGGGTTTTCACGTAATCACTAACAACTACATACAGTATTTCCATAGCATTCTCAAATGTCTTGTGAGGTTAACCGCTTATTTAAGTTATTGGGAATCAAATTATGATTTTATTCATGAGAAGTCTTTGATTTACTTGCTTTCTCAATAATGCCACTGCACTGAAACATTGAGTTATGTTATTCCTCATATTCCCAGTGCATGGGAATTTGATGTTTCATTGCACTGGCATTATCAGAATGAAAGAAGCCTACATCATTTCAAAGTCTTATTAAGAATTTTATTTATCTGCAAATACCAGCCAGTTCCTCTCTCATTTTGGTTGCTCAGGCTATGTTTATTTGCGAGCAAAAAACAACACGGGTAACATCACGAGAATTCAAAATACATTACTTTGTAGGAGCCCCCCAAAGTTTAAAAAAAGAGTAATAATTGTTCATCTTGCGCACCCAAGATAAAAATACTTTTTTTGTCAATTTTCACGTGGGCAGAGCCCTGCCTACCTTTGTCTATATAAGGACTATGATCCTTTTTTTTGTCATGTGATTCATCTGCCCTATATAGCAGAGCGGGTGTGCGCAGTGTCAATCATATCAAATCATAGTTAATATTTATGAAATGGCAAATTTAATTAATTTAACAGGTGATGCATCAAATTAGCCTAGATTGTTCAAGCGACATATATAAAATGGGGCCCTGATTTGTTTGCTTGTTTTCCAGCCAAAACCAGCTTCAAGTCAACTTGCCCTTTGCCATTCCTGCTGTTGTTTTGAATGGCTAGAGCAGGGGTCAGCAACCCTGGTCCTGGAGAGCCGCAGGGTGGTTGCTTAAAGGCCCGGACACACCAAACCGACGGTCGGCCACGGAGCGCCGACAAAGATCGCCTCGCACCGATACGCGTCGTTAATGTTGGCTGTGCCGAACACACCGCAACGACGGTCCGCCGACGGCCGAGTTGCACGTACTTTCTGCGCCTGCGTGAGAGGTAATAACTCTCCACACCAGCAGGTGGCGGTAGTCTGTATTTGTCTTTCAAAAAATGGAAACCGGAAGACCGGGGAATGCGTTTGCATTGCGTTGGACCTAGAAGCAGCCATTGTCTCGCTCACAACAAACAGTTTGCAGCAATTTCCTTGTTCTCTCGCTATTTAGTAATACTAATAGAAAATGATGTCTGGTAGTGATAGTAACTTTGGAATGGCTTGCTTTCGTTGCTTCCGTTTCTCTTCTCGTGCACTGATTCGCTAGCTGGACAGCCAATCAGAGAGCTCTCTCTCATCGACGGCTCCGGGGGCTCCGACGCCGATTCAACATCCAAAACACGCCGACGGAGTGTCGGCGTGCGGGACACACCGGAAAGACTCGGCCGACAGGGCACCACCGACGTCCGATGGCCGACCGTCGGTTTGGTGTGTCCGGGCCTTAATACCAGCAACCGATTCAGACCCAAGAAACCAGGTGAGGCAAGTTAATTGTGTGATCGATTGCATTAATTGATCAATTAAGTGCAGAGTAACAATGAAAGCCAGCGTACCCTGCGGCTCTCCAGGACCAGGGTTGCCAACCCCTGCACTAGTTAGTTCTACCCTCTAGCTCAGGGGTCGGCAACCCTGGTCCTGGAGAGCCACGGGGTGTGCTAGCTTTTGTTGTTACTCAGCACTTAATTGATCAATTAAAGCAGTCGATTACTCAGTTAACTGGCCTCACCTGGTTTCTTGGGTATCAGGGTAATCAGTTGCTGGTATTAAGGCGAAAACAAAAACCAGCACACCCTGCGGCTCTCCAGGACCAGGGTTGCCGACCCCTGGGCTAGAGATACAGTGGACTCCAGAATTATTGCCACCCTTGATAAATATGCAAAAAAGCTGCTGTAAACTAAAGAATAATACAGTTATTGACGTAAACTTTATTTTCCAACATACATAGTTGCATGCAAGTTGTATGCTTTATTAATGATTCAACGCAATCAACCAAAGTCTTACATTTTTCAAATAAAAGAAATATTTCTATTGACAGCCATGAGTCTTTTCCTGTAATTTGTGATAAGGTTAGAGAACACATTTGGAGAGATTTTTGACAATTCCTCCATGCAGAAGTTTTCAGAATCATTGATATCCTTGGGATACCCCCCTCAGTTCAGACCACAGGTTTCTCATGGGATTTAAGTCTGGAGACTGAGACGGCCATTGCAGAACATGGTTGTTGTTTTTACTTCACCATTTCTGTGTGGATTTTTATATATGCTTGGAGTCATTGTCCTGCTGGACAATCTATCTACAACCAAGTCTCTGCTTCTTAGCAGAGGCAACCCGATTTTCTGCCAGCGTTCCCTATTACTTTGTTGAATTCATTGTGCCATTGATCTTAAATAGTGCCCCTAGACCACTGGCAGCAAAACATCTCCAAAACATCAATGACCCACCTCCATGTTTGACGGTAGGTATGAGGTGCTTCTCCTTGTAAGCATTCCATTTTGCCGCCAAAAATATAGATGGTGTGTATGGCCAGAATGGCTCATCTGACCTTAGCACTCTCTTCCAGTCATGTTGTGCTGTGACTCCAAGACACAACAAATCTCTGCAATTCTTAAACTGTGAACCTTGGGTTACTTATGGCCTCCCTCACCATCTTCCTTGCCGTCCGTGAGGATAATATGCACTTGCATCCTCTTTCTGGCAAATTTGCAACCATTCCATATGTTTTACGCTTTTTTATTATTGCATTTACATTTACATTTACATTTTAGTCATTTGGCAGACGCTTTTAATCCAAAGCGACTTACAAGTGCATAGGTTCTACCATAAGTCAGAGCATCACATCCAGAAACTAGCAAAATACACAGGAAATGCTGTTCTAAACATAGTTGTCATCAGAAGTAGTTTTTTTTTTTTTTTTTTTGGGGGGGGGTTAGACAAGGATAGGGATATCAGAAAGGAGGGGCAGGGGAAATCAGGAGGGAGGACTAAGGTAGAGGTATTGCCATAGGTATTGCCATTACAGTAATAAGTGGTATGTTTATGTATTTCTTTCTACCCATTAACCCGATTTGTGATGGTTACTTACCATCTGTGTCTTCTGAATTGACAGTTCTTTGGCTTTTCCCTTGCTGATGGTTGACAAAGGGATTTAGCATGCTTGTTACTTCATTTTTTATACTCTAGTGAAAAGTAATGGAATGACACCCTACTTTCCTTTAGGCTGAGATTAACTAAATTAATGTCAAATTGTATTGCCAATTTCACTTTGTTTGATTTTTATCTACAATACTTTTTAGGGCTGCCAATAATTTAGGCGCCCGTGGTTTTCAGAAAAAAGTAAATGCAATGAGGTAAATGCAATGAAATAATAGTATATTGTTTTCCCGTATGTTTGAACATAAAATATAGATCATTATCCATGTTGTTTTTTATATGCAGCCTTTTTTCTACATTTTTATTGAGAGTGCCAATAATTCTGAAGCCCACTGTATGCCCTATGCTTTCTGGTTTTTTGGAAAGTTGATGCGACGTACATCCTTCTTCTTGCTGAATGTTTGTGTTTTGTGTGGGTTTTGTGAATCAGCGCAGACGCCTCTCGGTGCGAAACTAAATTGAACGTTACCAGCCCTAGCATTTTCAGAATTTCATAATGACTGTTATTGAAGCAAACATGCCTTTCATCAGCAGGTGGTAGCCTAAAATTAAACTTAACGTCTTTTAGCACCAAGGCTTCATGTGACGTCACTTTGTCAAACCGCAGGTTTTGTCGAAATGAGACCACCGGGGCTTGTGGTCTAATAAACTTGCTTTGTGACAGTGTCTTTCAAAATAGCACTATACAATACAATTCTATATGGTTAGGCTGCACTTTGCCTCAGATGCAATTATTTTCAGTGCTGCATGTATTCCGCACATCTAGCTTGAATCTCTTCACATTTCTCTGAATTGAACATTTTCCTGTACAAATTGTACTGCCTTTGATAGATTTTGAGCAAGGCCCTTAACCCTGCATTGCTCCTGGGGAGGATGGTCTCCTGCTTAGTCTAATCAACTGTACATCGCTCTGGATAAGAGCATCTGCCATATGCCATTAATTAAGGTATGAATTTGAGTAACAGACTGATTGTACACTTACAACAATTAAACATAATTTATAATTGTTCATTTCTCCTCAATTTTTGAATAAAAATTCTATTACGGTAATTTTCATACATTTTATTTCTTTAGGTAAATTGAAATAATATTTTTAAATGTGTTAAATATATGTCTAGAAATTCAGTAACTGGTTGTCAAAAGCATTCTGGTAATGAAATCCCATCAGCAAGTTCAAACAGAGAGGTTTTGCTATACCTTGTACTTGCCAGTTTAAAAACATTTTTACAGGGAAGTTTTTTGCTGCATTACCAAATTTTTCAGAAAAAAAAGGTCTGTATGTGTCTGTATGATGATTGTTAGTCCTTAACTAAACGTTTGTGTGAGTCTTCCTAGATTATTCCTAGTTCTAAAGTTTTGCATGTTTGTATGTCTGTGTGATTATTCCTGCCTCTGAAGTTGCATGTCTGTGGCTGTGTTGGAAACTGCACACAGTGTATGTCCCATACTACTTCAAAGAAATTCAGTCTGAAATTGCTAGTGTGCGGTTTTGCACACAGCCGGTGTGTCTTCATGATGATCCCTAATGTGTAGCCCTCAAGGCATTATGGGCAGTGTAGTCCAATGGTGGAGATCAGAGCTCATAACTCAAAAGTAACAGCTTGGGCTCCCAGCTGAGGCACTGCCTCAGCGCCTTTGAACCAGGTGCTTCAAACCAAACCGCTACAGTAAAAACACACAGCTCCATAAACGGATTGCATGTAAAATGTGATCTGCGATTCACTCTAGATTGGAGCATCTGCTAAATGGCAAAAATGTAATTAAAGGCGTGACTGTAGTTGTGAGGGCCTTTAATACTCAGCTGTAATGGTTTTAGATGTGACTCCGCATAGTGATCTATAATACTCAGCTCTAATGGTTTTAAATGTGTGTGTTGTCTATAATACGCAGCGCTAATGGTTTTAAATGTGTGTGATGATGTATAATACTCAGCCCTAATGGTTTTGTGTGTGTGTGTGTGTGTGTGTGTGTGTGTGGGTGAGTTGGTGTGTTCATTCATAATACTCAGCTGTAATTGTGTATGTTTGTGTGTTGTCATGATGTATAATGCTGAGTTCAAATGGTGTACATTTGTGTTTGCTCTTGTTGTCGCGATCTGTAATACTTTGCTCTGATTGGTCAACGTGTGTGTGTTTCGTTGCAACGATCTGTAATACTTTGCTCAGATTGGTGAATATTTGTGCGTGACGTTGCGGTGATCTGTAACACTTGGGCGTGATTGGTGAATATTTGTGCGTGACGTTGCGATGATCTGTAATACTTCGCTCTGATTGGTGAATGTCTGTGTCATTCGGTGAGGGGATCCCCTATTTCAGGCTGCTTTTGAAGTCCACTGCTTTACGCAGAGCACAGAGATTTATACCCTGTACAAACTGCAACTGCTAACTTTATGAAACTTAATTAAAGTGTTCATTAACAATGCCCATTTTCCATCTTTATTATTTCAGTCATAATAACTGTGGCGGCTATCGCTTTCAAGAGCGCGATTAGCGGGGCTGGCACAATCGCTACAGCTAATATCTTATTAATGCCGTGGCAGAGTTAAAATGTATAATTTATTTCATGTAGTTTTAATTCGGCACAGTTAAAACTTATCTTTCCCCTAAGTGCCTATAAATCCTGTGGAATTAAAGCGAGCCGCGGGCAGCGCCCGGACGCGGCGCCGCTAACAATGGGAGGGACCCGCAACCGTGTTCCGCATTTCAATTACCGCTTTACGTGCTCTCTTCCAGGATCATAAATTCTCCCGGTTACATTTTTTATTTATTTTTAGCATAGATACGGTGTCCTCATTACACTTACGTTTGGGAAGTCATTCCCCCGGCAGTTTTTTTTGTTCTTTTTTTTTTTTTTTTCAACCGAAGCTGTCGGTGCCCCCTCGTGGTGATTAAGAGGACGGCAGGGTCATCGCCTCTTGAGTGACGTGGCTCCCGTACTGAGAAGCCCATGGAGTCCGTGTGGTATGTGAGGACGTGGAGAATGTGTTGTGTTTCTGTTCCCGTCTTTTGTTCATTTAAGGCCAAATCCAATTTGTTTGCACAGTCCGAGGTCTAATGTACTTTTTTGCCAAGCAAAGTAGACGCAAACACTCAGCGAACAATTTATTAGGTAGACCTGTACACCAGCTTGTCAATGCAAATATTTTGTCAGCCAATCATGTGGCAGCAACTAAATGCATAAAAGCGGGCAGATGTGGTCAGCTGTTCAGACCAAATGTCAGAATAGTGAAGAAATGTAGCGTAGTGGTTAAGGTACATGACTGGGACCGGCAAGGTTGGCGGTTCGATCCCCGGTGTAGCCACAATAAGATCCACATAGCTGTTGGGCCCTTGAGCAAGGCCCTTAACCCCGCATTACTCCAGGGGAGGATTGTCTCCTGCTAAGTCTAAATCAACTGTAAGCCAAAATGACATGTTGCATAATCTAAGTGACTTGGACCACGAAATGATTGTTGGTGCCAGTCAGGATGGTTTGAATATCTCAGAAACTGTTGCACAACAGTCTCTAGAGTTTGCCTGGTGCAGTTCAGCCAACTAAGAGGACCAGAAGGCCGGGTCTGCACTTTTTCAAAGGTTCCAATACATCAGACAAGCTCAGTAAAGCATAGAGAGGTATTTGAACAAAAAACAATGACATATTTTGAAGAGACCATAGAGACTTTGTTGACACTATGTTTAACCTGCTTCAGAATAGCCATCTGATGGGGACATGGGGCAGGCTGTAGCCAAGTGACTACGGTACATGCCATCCAAGGCACCAATCAGTTCATCAGCAGCAGTTCAGGGACACTTTGGCACTTCCAGGGTCATTGCCAGACGAGCGCTCTTACCGCCTGAGCCAGTGTCACCCCCGCTAAATATCGTGACTGTAATAGAAACTGGATCAGAACCAGTTGCTCGCAGATCCTCATGAATGTCGGATTTCAGCCATTCCGCCTGTGCAATCTTCCCGTCACACGACTGGAACGGAGTGTTCATTGCAAGAACATCAAGTACATTTTTTATGCACTTCCAGGACGTGATCATGTCACATCATGTCTTCTTTGAGACCGACGCTTTCAACTGGCGCGGTGTCTCGATTCGCATCGTGCATTTAGACGTCATTCAAACGTTTATACACAAGCATCGCGTCTATCAGTCATTCATTCACTCCGTGTAATTGAATCAGTGGGAATTTGCAGCGCTTTGTGCAAGGCGGTTGCCAAACCGGCACTTGACTGCAGTCCTCTCTTGTGTACCCAGCTCCTGTATCCAGACTGTGAGAACAGCTCAGAGCACGTCTGTGCTGTGCTGTTCCGAGCCTCGCGTGACGCATTCCTTTCTATTATTTTACCGGCGTCTGGACACGACGGGCGCTGCTTTGAGTGACGCGTGACAGGTGGGCCCGACCTCGCTGAATCGGGGAGGCGTGAATGGGCGGAACTCGCCGGAGGCGACGGCGTGATTCACCGCCATTTCGGTTAACGGGCGGCCGTTGTGCTGATGATGATGATGATGATGGAGAGCAGAGAGGGGGCCCAGCTCTGAAAGGGGGTCGGGACAGGAAGCCGAGCGGGGCGGGGCCCCATAAATCTCTGCCTGCTCTTCTGACCGCTGGGCATCGTGGGAAGGTGGAAAGACTCCCCGCCCCTCCGCCCGCCCCACACCCGTCTCCTAAGGCTCTTATCTGTGGCGTCGCCATGGGAAAATCTGACCGCCAAACAGCTGTCTAAATATTTGCCCGTCTGGCAACAATCAGGAAAAAGCACACACTTTTCATGAGAGCTAAAGTACACAGGGATACAGGACGCGGGTCTCCAGATGTCCCAGGGCCGCCAGCGGAGCTGCGTTTATCTCCTGCTCCAGATGTTACCGCCGCTGACGGCCCTCCGACCCCGCGGGTGGGCGAGGAGCTCTGGAGCCCCAGCGCCCCGCTGCTCCCAATGCTGCGTGGTGCCGTATCGCCCACCTGCCCGCCTGCTGGTGGCACCAGATTCTCCTTTACCAGTGTCTGTTCAACAGCAAAGATGTTTTACTTAGCTGATGCTTTTATCCAAAGCACCTTACAATTGATTTGACTGGGCGGGGATAGTCCCACCTGGAGCAATGTGTGGTTGAGGGCCTTGCTCAAAGGCCTAACAGCTGTGTGGATCTTATTGTGGCTACACTAGGGTTTGAACCGCCAACCTTCCGGTGCCAGTCAAGCACCTTAGCCACTAGGCTGCCCCATTACAGAATATTACTGATGTGATATGGGCGTCCTGTATCTGATGTGACAGAGGGTACTATAGAACTGTGAGCAAGGTAGGGTATAGAACTGTGAGCAAGGTAGGGTATAGAACTGTGAGCTGGGTTGGTAATGTAGAACTGTGAGCTGGGTTGGTAATGTAGAACTGTGAGCAGGTTTGGTAATGTAGAACTATGAGCAGGTTTGGTAATGTAGAACTGTAGGCAGGTTTGTTTATATAGAACTGTGAGCAGGTTTGGTAATGTAGAACTGTGAGCAGGTTTGGTAATGTAGAACTATGAGCAGGTTTGGTAATGTAGAACTGTGAGCAGGTTTGGTAATGTAGAACTATGAGCAGGTTTGGTAATGTAGAACTGTGAGCAGGTTTGGTAATGTAGAACTATGAGCAGGTTTGGTAATGTAGAACTGTGAGCAGGTTTGGTAATGTAGAACTATGAGCAGGTTTGGTAATGTAGAACTATGAGCAGGTATGGTAATGTAGAACTGTGAGCAGGTTTGGTAATGGAGAACTGTGAGCAGGTTTGGTAATGTAGAACTATGTGCAGGTTTGGTAATGTAGAACTATGTGCAGGTTTGGTAATGTAGAACTGTGTGCAGGTTTGGTAATGTAGAACTGTGTGCAGGTTTGGTAATGTAGAACTATGTGCAGGTTTGGTAATGTAGAACTATGTGCAGGTTTGGTAATGTAGAACTGTGTGCAGGTTTGGTAATGTAGAACTGTGTGCAGGTTTGGTAATGTAGAACTGTGAGCAGGTTTGGTAATGTAGAACTGTGTGCAGGTTTGGTAATGTAGAACTGTGTGCAGGTTTAGTAATGTAGAACTGTGAGCAGGTTTGGTAATGTAGAACTGTGAGCAGGTTTGGTAATGTAGAACTATGAGCAGGTTTGGTAATGTAGAACTATGAGCAGGTTTGGTAATGTAGAACTGTAGGCAGGTTTGTTTATATAGAACTGTGAGCAGGTTTGGTAATGTAGAACTATGAGCAGGTTTGGTAATGTAGAACTGTGAGCAGGTTTGGTAATGTAGAACTATGAGCAGGTTTGGTAATGTAGAACTGTGAGCAGGTTTGGTAATGGAGAACTGTGAGCAGGTTTGGTAATGTAGAACTATGTGCAGGTTTGGTAATGTAGAACTATGTGCAGGTTTGGTAATGTAGAACTGTGTGCAGGTTTGGTAATGTAGAACTGTGTGCAGGTTTGGTAATGTAGAACTGTGAGCAGGTTTGGTAATGTAGAACTGTGTGCAGGTTTGGTAATGTAGAACTGTGTGCAGGTTTGGTAATGTAGAACTGTGAGCAGGTTTGGTAATGTAGAACTGTGAGCAGGTTTAGTAATGTAGAACTGTGAGCAGGTTTGGTAATGTAGAACTGTGTGCAGGTTTGGTAATGTAGAACTGTGAGCAGGTTTGGTAATGTAGAACTGTGAGCAGGTTTGGTAATGTAGAACTATGAGCAGGGCTGGTAATGTAGAACTGTGAGCAGGTTTGGTAATGTAGAACTGTGAGCAGGTTTGGTAATGGAGAACTGTGAGCAGGTTTGGTAATGTAGAACTATGTGCAGGTTTGGTAATGTAGAACTATGTGCAGGTTTGGTAATGTAGAACTGTGTGCAGGTTTGGTAATGTAGAACTGTGTGCAGGTTTGGTAATGTAGAACTGTGAGCAGGTTTGGTAATGTAGAACTGTGTGCAGGTTTGGTAATGTAGAACTGTGAGCAGGTTTGGTAATGTAGAACTGTGAGCAGGTTTGGTAATGTAGAACTGTGAGCCGGTTTGGTAATGTAGAACTGTGAGCAGGTTTGGTAATGTAGAACGGTGAGCAGGTTTGGTAATGTAGAACTATGAGCAGGTTTGGTAATGTAGAACTATGGGCAGGTTTGGTAATGTAGAACTATGAGCAGGTTTGGTAGTGTAGAACTGTGAGCAGGTTTGGTAATGTAGAACTTTGTGCAGGTTTGGTAATGTAGAACTGTGAGCAGGTTTGGTAATGTAGAACTGTGAGCAGGTTTGGTGATGTAGAACTGTGAGCAGGTTTGGTAATGTAGAACTGTGTGCAGGTTTGGTAATGTAGAACTGTGAGCAGGTTTGGTAATGTAGAACTGTGAGCAGGTTTGGTAATGTAGAACTGTGAGCAGGTTTGGTAATGTAGAACTCTGAGCAGGTTTGGTAATGTAGAACTGTGAGCAGGTTTAGTAATGTAGAACTGTGAGCAGGTTTGGTAATGTAGAACTGTGTGCAGGTTTGGTAATGTAGAACTGTGAGCAGGTTTGGTAATGTAGAACTGTGAGCAGGTTTGGTAATGTAGAACTATGAGCAGGGCTGGTAATGTAGAACTGTGAACAGGATTGGTAAGGGGGAGTAGGTTTGTTGCTAGTGAAGTTTTTTGCAGTTTAGCTCCTGTCTGTAAGGCTTTTACCTCAGAGCCTGGCTGACACTGCTCCCGCTAAGCCGTAGTCAGCTGATTTGCAGATCCGAGCAGGAGGCTTGAGAGATCACACCTCTTTGTAATGTGGAGCGATGACGGCTCACACCTTCTGTTCTCAAATGAAAGGTGGTGTAAATCCACAGGAGTTAACCGACATCTGCAAGCTATTATTTTAACCCTAGAAACATCAGTGCTATTCTAACCTGGGTTGCATTGCCTGTGAGTGTTGGTCTAAACTGGATAACAGGGATTATTCAGTTGTGTTCCCTTCATATGGGAATGCATTGAATATAGGGTCCCAGCCACAGGGCTTGGAACACAGGACCTGTTGCATGCTAATAGGACTGGACCTGGTGATTTACCTCATCTTTTAGGGGTTTTGCTAGAGGGGACCTTTTGGGGGTTCAGTGGGGGGAGAGGGGGCCTATAGTTCTGTATCTACCCATGGTTATCTTCAGGGGGAGATTTACCAAATAGTTTGGTTCTGTTCAGATTCAGCCCATGGTTTGGTTCCATTCATATTCAGCGGTTTGCTTCCCTATACTCTCTATGCTTCTATACATCAAAGAGCATTTAAAGTTTTACAGCTACTACTGCTGCCACAGTATGGTAATAACGGCTAATTGTCCTGACAAAGTTCTCAGTACTCTGTTCCTGTCACTGTATTATCACTTTCAGTGACATAGCGCTTTTACACTTTTAAAGATAGCCCGCACATTCACCCAAAGGCACACATGCATGCCACACATTTTCTGTTGTGTCTGTTAAAACAGTACCTGTCGCTAGCTCACCTGCAGCAGTTTCTGGCAGATTCAGTGGATATGTTTTTCGAATTGATGATATATACAGTGCAATCTGTATGTATTTGGACAGTTGCTACAATTTATGTTCTTTTGTCCCCTTTAATTTGAGCACATTTACATCCATATAGCGTGGTGTGTGTAGGAATTGTATCCCTTTTTATACATGGTCCTTCCATTTTAGGGGAACCAAAATAATTGGGCGGTTGGCTTCTCAGCTGCTTCTGAATAGACAGGTGTATTCAGTCACTTCCTTAGTGCATGTATAAGAAAGCCTTCAGTATCTAGGCTTTTGATTGGCTTCGCTATTGGTGTTTGTCAACATGAGGCCCGGAGTTGTGCCAATGACTTTCAGGGAAGCCATTACGAGACTGAGAAACAGGACATCTAGCACCAGAAGTGGGAGGGGGAGCACGGGGGGTGCCGTTCAGACGTATAAGAAGCCCCGACATGAGAGTTGCGTAGATTAAAGCGATAGAATAGTGTGTGTGCCTGTGTGCCGCTCCGTGTTTGCCTGCGTGCTTCCCTCAGTGCTGCCCTAGGCAGCCGCCTACGTTGCCTACGCCAGAACCCACAAACTGGGCGGATTCCAGTGCAACCACGATGTCCGTTGGGGGAGAGAAAAAAAAACAGATTTAGTATTCGACTCAAGGGAAAACCTATCGTACGGTCTTTGGCTTTTAGTGCTGGTCTAGTTACCGAGCAACAGTAAAAGTGTTTTATTGTGTTATAGTGTTGAGCTTCCTCCCACCGGAGGAGTGGCTGTGTGTGAGTGGTGCTCTGGGCCTCTCTGAGACAGCCGTGTGTATGCTCTCCGCCTCGCGCTGAAGCCCAGTGCTCCTGGCCTGAAGCATCGCGGAAGCTGGGTGGAGTGGCCTGTAAAAGCCAGTGTTTTAAATCACGGCGGAGATGAACATTTCACATCCTGCTGATACCTGTACTGTATGACCTCAACCAGCTACTCCCTCAGCCTCCACCAAGACATGTACACTCCTTCTCTTTCGCTTATTCACTGCAAGTGTGTGTGTGTGTGTCTGTGTGTGTATGTCTGTGTGTGTGTGTGAGTGTGAGTGTGTGTGTGTGTGTGTGTATGTGAGAGAGAGAGTGTGAGTGTGTCTGTGTGAGTGCGTGCCTGTGTGTGTGTGTGTGTGTGTGTGTGGGTGTGTGTGTACGAGTGTGTGTGAGTGTGTGAGTGTGTGAGTGTGTGAGTGTGTGAGTGTGTGAGTGTGTGAGTGAGTGAGTGTGTGAGTGTGTGTGAGTGTGTGAGTGTGTGTCTGTGTGGGTGTGTGTGTGTGTGTGTGTGTGTGTGAGAGAGAGAGAGCGTGAGTGTGTCTGTGTGAGTGCATGCCTGTGTGTGAGTGTGTGAGTGTGTGTGTACGAGTCTGTGTGAGTGTGTACGAGTCTGTGTGAGTGTGTGTGTGTGTGTGTGAGAGAGAGAGTGTGTCTGTGTGAGTGCGTGTCTGTGTCTGTTTGTGAGTGTATGTGTCAGTGTTTTTCTATGTTTGTGTCTTTATGTGTGTTTGTGAGTGTGTAGTTTTGTTTGAGAGTGTGTGTGCCTGTGTGTGAGTGTATATCTCAGTGTGTGTGTTTGCGTGTGTCTGTGTGTGTGTGTGTGTGTGTGTGTGTGTGTGGTGTTTGGTTTTGCTGAGCTGACAGTCAGGCCTAAAATCCCTCTTCAAATGAAAGTGAAATAAGGTGCAGAGCTCATGGACGCAGGGCTGCTCTGTAACTCAGAGCTGATTCAGTGCAGGGCGTCTGGGCCCTGTGGATGTACCAGGAGAAAGAGCCTGACAAACAGATTGCTCTCCTGCACCTCTCCCTGCTGAAAACCCCCCCAAGCCTTCTGCACTATACTGTGTGTGTGTGTGTGTGTGTGTGTGTTTATGTATTTGTGTGCGTGTATGGATGGATGTGTGTTGTGTGTGAGTGTCTGTGCGTGTGTGTGAGTGTATGCGTCAGTGTGTGTGTCTGTGTGTGTGTGTGTATGGATGTGTATGTATTTGTGT
This sequence comes from Conger conger, assembly GCF_963514075.1. Lineage (NCBI taxonomy): Eukaryota > Metazoa > Chordata > Actinopteri > Anguilliformes > Congridae > Conger > Conger conger. The sequence continues at coordinate 27,958,098 of NC_083774.1, forward strand.
GCGTGTATGGATGGATGTGTGTTGTGTGTGCGTGTCTGCGCCTGTGTGTGAGTGCATGCGTCTGTGTGTGCGTATGGATGTGTGTATGGATGTGTGTCTGTGTGTGTCTGTGTGTATGTATTTGTGTGTGTGTATGGATGGATGTGTGTTGTGTGTGCGTGTCTGCGCCTGTGTGTGAGTGTGTGTCTATGTGTGCGTGTGCGTCTATGCGTGTGTCTTTATGTGTATGTGTACATGTTTGTGCATGCGTGCTTCTATGTATGTGTGTACCCCCATGTACGTGTATGTGTATGTCTTTATGTGTGTGTGTTTGCGTGCGTGTGCATGTGTGTGTATCCGGGGAGGAGAGTGCGATTTCTACACAGAACAGCTTGCACGCGGTACAGAATGAACGCTGGGCACACAGTCTCCATGTGTTGAGCACTGCACCCCACTGTACCACTACTCCCTTTGCATGGCTTCTCTTATCCGTCAGATGCCCTCAGTGGGTGATTTTCGGTCCTACCCGTCTCCCTGTGTGTGTTCCCTATGGGTCTGGGCGGAGCCCCAGCGTTCTATTAAAGAGTGATTAACACACACGAGGGGGGTGGGGCTGACCTCACAGCCCAGTGCACTCTGGGAAATTACAGCATCCATCATTATTACACCTAACAGAGTCACATCCAGTCCCTTCCACACCCTACACCTGTCCTGTCCTGGACTACTACGACTAATTTTGGGGGTGTGTGTTTAAATTCGCAGCAGAGATTTCAATAACTTCGCTTCCTGCTGTTAGCTGTACTGTATGACTTCAACCAGATACTCCTTCAGCCTCGGCATGGACATGTACTCGCTCATCATATCGAATGAACGTGTGTGCGTGTGTGCGTGTGTGCGTGTGTGCGTGTGTGCGTGTGTGTGTGTGTGTGTGTGTGCGTGTGTGTGCGTGTGTGTGCGTGTGTGTGCGTGTGTGTGCGTGTGTGCGCGTGTGTGCGTGTGGCTATTAGGGTCTGCCAGACCCTCACCACCCTAACCAAAACAAAGTCTTTCTTTAATATTTGATTTAATAAAAACTCAAGCTTTTAACAGTAATTAGGTCCACAAAGAAGTTACACTGTACTGTCGAGCACAGGAAAAATACAGACATCAAAAAAATGCAAAACAGAAGAGACTTGAGAGAGAGGAAGGGGGTGTAAGGGGAATTCTGTGCTGACAGGGCTCCTCTCGGTTCAGTGAAAACCGGAGACGGGAGTGAGCTGTGAGTGGGCGGGCACACTCGATTAGGCGGCTTCCGGTTGGGCAGCGGCCTGGCGACTGGCCAGAGTTTTGGAGGAGAGGAGGCGGAGCTTGGCGGGAAGTATAACAGGCTAGGATGCGGGGCCCAGCTGTCAGTCACAGTCTCTCGGGGGGGGGGGGGGGGGCGGCTCGCTGGGGAGCGCGCTCCTCTCGGACGCCGGCGCGGTTTCCACGGTGACAGGCGAGAAGATTTGCGTGTCATTTCCTCAGCCCAGTTATGCAACCCAGACCCTGGGCCCTTGTCCTCCAGCTCCTCACTCCCACAGAGGGGAGAGAGTCAGAGTGCTCTTCACTTAGAGCAGGAGTCAAGGCAAACACGCCTGTGATCACAGGCCAAAAATAATCTTCTCACCAAACCACCCAGAGGCTCTTTCTCTGAAGGAGGGGAACAGTGGATGAGATGGTGTTTGTGTCTGTGTGTATGTGTGTATGTGTGTATGTGTGTCTGTGTGTCTGTGTGTCTGTGTGTATGTGTGTATGTGTGTATGTGTGTGTGTGTGTGTGTGTGTGCGTGTGTGTGCGTGTGTGTGCGTGTGTGTGCGTGTGTGTGCGTGTGTGTGTGTGTATGTGTGTGTATGTCTGTGTGTGTGTGTGTGTGTGTATGTTTGTGTGTGTGTCTGTGTGTGTGTGTGTGAGTGCGCGTATGTGTGTGTGTGTGTGTGTGTGTGTGTATGGCTGTGTGTGTACATGGGGGTGTGTGCTTATATGTGTGTGTATCTGTGTGTGTGTGTGGCTGTGTGTGTATGTGTGTGTGTACCTGGGTGTGTGTGCATATGTGTGCGTGTGTGTGTGTGTGTACGTACATATGCGTGCGTCTATCTGTATATTCATCCCTGTATATTTATATCTATCTGTGTGTGTGTATATATGTATGTAAATGTTTATATGTATCTGTACTACATTAAACACTGCCCTGTACAGCAGGGAAAACCGCTCTGTGTTCTGTCAGCTCTGTTTTGTTACCACAGTGAGATCCCAGCAGACGAACACCTGTTTGTCAGTAGGTTCTGCGATTCCCAGCATACCCTGCATCGTGATGGACTGGAGCATGTGTGCAAGAGCAATCTCTTACAGTGTGTGCGCAAGTGTGTGTAAGTAGTGTATTTCAGCGTGTGTGCATGTGTGAGTAGTGTATTTCAGCGTGTGTGCATGTGTGAGTAGTGTATTTCAGCGTGTGTGCATGTGTGTGGGTAGTGTATTTCAGTGTGTGTGTGTGTGAGAGAGTAGTCTATTTCAAATTCCCTGCCAATAAACAGGCCAAAAGGCCCAGAGACAGAGTGGGCCTTTTGGCCACGGCCAAACTCAGTTCCATCTTTACGATAGGAGTTAAGAACCGCCAATCACACAGGTATGGGGAACCGTTCTCCTATGGGGAGAGGTGGAACACCTCCTTGGCCCCTCCCTCACGCAACATCACATGAATTATGTTGTCTCTGAGGTTAGATATGCATAATTTCTCTATACCATTGTTGGAGTATCAGTGCCAACTTAACATGCTATCTGTTCAAACTGGGCCAATTTGTTTTAGTTTCACTCTGAGGACAGGAAAAGATGAAAGTGTGTCTGGTGAGACCTCTCAGAGTGCGAGAGAGCATATAAATAATGTATTTCTGTGCACTTTGGTGATATTTAAAAATGCATTTCATGGCGATAAAGCATTTATTTTTTTTCAGACAAAGAGAAAGTGGTCTTTAATTAAAGGTTAAATTAAATTGCTGTAATGCAATTTCTCCGGCTAGCAGAAATTGTTTATTTTGAAGGGGTTCTTATGATGTAAGCTGTGTAAATTGTCAGTAAGTGCGTCATGGTCATTGTGAACACAGGCTGGGCCCAGCAGTGGCACACTCGAGCTTCAGCCAGACGTTCGCAGCAGTACGGCTATGAGTGGGCTTAAATCAGTCGGGGGGATTCAGGGCCCCCGTCATTTGAAACTTCGTTCAGTGGGATGCTCGTGAGTCGGTCCGTGTGGCGTTTTGACCTACAGGAAAATACAGATTACTATTGAACAGATTACTTATATTATTATAGAGTTTTTCTGCGTCGGACGGCAGGGGAGTTTAGAATAATGATACCCCGGTGTGTTGGAGCTCGGCGGGCCTTTGGGAGAGAGACGCGGTGAGCAGATTGGAAGTTCGCAGTCCCGATTTTAAAGCAACTCGTCTCTCTACCAGATGGCTGCGGATCTGAATCCACGGCGCTGCACTGCTGTTGTGCCCCGGAGCGGCGTTCGTACCCTGAACCCGAGCTGCGTCAATACGCAGCTGTAGAATGCATAATGCGTGCAATGCGCGTTACGTATGCCGCCTTGCTTAAGGCCATCGGGTAAACAGATAAAAAATAATTACAACAATGATGGTGGATAGAAAATTAACTTGTAGGCAAAGTAAACAAAAATACGCAAGTTTTGAAAGCATCTTGGATGGGTAAATGCCTGCTAACACTGACGAAACATGACCTGCAGCGCAAGTAGTTGCTGATTCTAATGTTTAATTCAGCAGCTTTTCTTATTTTTCTTCTATTTTCCAAATATGAAAATAAGTTGGTCGGTAAATTAAGCGATTACTTGCATGGTGAGTGGGGCCGTTGATATAATTTGGCTGATCTAGCGCATGTGGAGAGAGCATTACAACTTGGCGCACAAGGGAACTGTTTTGGGTTATTTAAATGTCAGTAACCGAAATTCTTAAATCGCTCATTTTAAACGTAGTTTATTTGCGGCCTCCTACACAAACCTAGTTTACTATTGCCGCGTCGTCGGTGGCTGCGGCATAATTTAGATTAAAAGGAACTCTAATAACACGGGATGAAGCACAATGGCCAGAGAACACGTCGCACTGCGAATCTGAATTGCCCGCCTTTCGTCTTTAGGTCGCGGCAGCAGAGTCGCAGCATTGGGACAATGGTAGATCTGAGGAGAACATATTATACAAATCTGAAGCTGCTGCGAGCAATTATTGGCCGCGCTTGTCTTTTACACTGTGAATGGCTTGTGAAAATTAAGCCGTTTTCCTCGTTTTCGCCTTCGAAGCCGTGCTGCTTTGTTAAAATAAAATAATTAAATATATTGCTGGCGGAAAAGCATGTGGCAGAGCACATTACATTGGTGCAATTATAACTAGCGGCTAATTTTGTGCAATCAAGTAATTACATAGCTAAGAGATCATGCTAATAACAAAGACAGCTGCACAACCAACTCTTGAGGGTTTAATCAACACCGAGAGAGTAGCTACTCTTAACTTTAGAGTAGCCTATATTTTATCCTTGTCGGACTCCCATAAACTCCCATATTTGTACTGATTTAACATAAATGATATCTAACTGACTGTCTGATGAATGCAGCACATCTTTCTCGTCCTTACTAACGAGCTGGGCCACGCGCACACTTTATAGCACAGTCGATAAAGTAGCCTAAATGTTAATTCTCACCTTAATGTGCGCTGCATTTTACTGACGTGACTGGGACAACTCGAATGCGGCTGCACACTCAGCTTGAGATCGTTATCATTGAATTGTGTCCTCACCATTTCTTTTTGTGCTGACGATTATGTATTGTCTATACGATTGGTTTAAACTCATAAACAATTTAGATTGACGAACCACTGGATTATGTTCAGTGTGGGAGTTATTTTTTTATTTGTGAACTCTTTTTGTTCAAAAATTGAATGAATTTGATTGATTTTACATGGCATCAAAGCGTGTTGCGACCGAGTCCTATATAGCTTACACCATTCACAAGTGACTAGTTGGCTATTCGATGACTTGATTTTGCCCAGGCAGAGCTTGCAAGATTGTAAAGGCAAGCGCTTTGGGTTTTCACTCCGCTGACGCTGTTCTAATTAGGCTACTGCACGCTCCAATGCTACAATTGGGGAAAACGGACTGTACTGAAGCAGGAAAGCAATTGTAAATGGCAAGACATTGGCCAATAAATAATTGCTATTTCACTGATCGAGTATGCCCATCGTAGCGAGTCATGGTTGGGTAATAAAAACGCGATGTGAATGTGACCGGAGCGTTTTTCAATGAGAGGGGCTTGGCCAGGCGCAGTCCCTAAAATAGGAAATGTGGCTCACAGAGTCGTTGTTCACTGGAGGGGACAAGCCAGATATTGCTCCGTATCACGTATCATGTCCCCTCGTTTAGCCCATGCTCACATTATGTCGAAGATAAAAATGTAGGCCCACTTAATGATTTTTGTCTTTTGATTTCAAAAAATATTTATATATATATATAATTTATATATAATACTTTGTTCTCCTTTTCTGAAAATAGATAAATACATTGAAATTCATTTCTAGAGAAATGCTAATGTATTCCGAAAACAATGGCACGTTATCATTGCGGAAAGACTGCCGAACAAAAGGCCTTTTCATTGCACGGTCTCAAGCAGTCCTGCCTGAGTTCACTTCTTCAATCTCCGTGTTACTTTTACGGAACATAGATCCAGCACAGAATACATTAGCACGGCGATAAACCTCTTTATTACGCAGTAGCTCCAGCACGTCTGACGTGAGCTGTTTGCAACAGCAGTCGAAGTTAATCAAGCCATTCACATCCTGTCTCAGCGTGACATTTAATCTAAATAGTTTGAAAAGGTGTCTCGTCGTTTAATTAAAACGGGAGTAGTCTGCGTGAATGGTGTGTCGTCGCGAGGGTCGGCCAGATTCCCGCTTCCAGGAGGAGATGGACAGCGCCCTTTCAGTACTACGGACAGCGGGCGGGCGCAACCTCCCATGTCAGAGAAAAACAAACCTAGCGGAAGCGACCGCACGTTTGCACCGTGTGCTCTCTCACACGAATTCATGTTCACCAGATACAGTTACCACGTGACAAAAATATGTTCTAATCCATGAAGTCGCACTCGAAGCTAAAGGCACGCGCTGCAGTAGGGCTTGCCCCGCTGTCGTCAGTTTTGTTTTTTAGAAATATTTTTCCCCGATGCTTTTCAGGCACCCCTCCTCCCCAACTGAACTGCAGAGCTGATGTTGTGGAGAGACGTTCCCCTGAACGTGTGATGGTTTATTCAGCATGGACTCGGTTTGACACGAACAAACAGGAAAGGGCATGTTTCTGGCACATTAAATTTAAGCACCAGTCAGTATTTAGGTGTTTAAAAAACTGAAACTGAAGAAGGATGAATTGGTTACTGCCATAGTTAATCTAAAGTGTGAAAACACTGACCTTTCTGTCGGCCGTGAAGAGAATGAGTGGGCCAGGTTGGGCCACCGCCACCTAAACAGTGTCTTGGCCCACGCTCTCAGAAATACAGTGACAGTATTTCATACATTTTCGTTCTTCAAGGACCAAATTTCCCAAATGTATCCTGAAAGTACAGTAATGTTCTCTTTGGGTAAAAATGAGTACATTTTCCAAAAAATTTTCAAAAAAGTAAAAAAAAAAATATAATCCTGGCGAGGGGTACAATTTTATGCACCTATAAGGTACCACTGTCATGCTCTGCGTTCCCCTGCTTAGCGTTTCTGTTTTCCCGTGTTGTTTTTGTGCCTTATGTCCCGCTTCACTTTCTGTAGTTTCAATTTTTTTCTGTCATTCAGTTCCCCTGTGTCTCTTTACCGGTTTCTCTCCCTCACACCTGTCTGTTCAATCGCCCTGTTTGCTTTACTCGTTGCCAGATTGTAATGTGTGTTAGCCATTCTCTTCCGTGGTGTTCAGTGCATTGACCTGTTTTGTGTACTCCGGCCTCCGTGGACTACCCTTCTGTCTTTTTTGGTTTGATTTTCTGTTGCCAGATTTTGACTCACGATTCTCAGATCACATTTTGTAAAAAGCAGGAAATTCGATTCGCATACTAGTTAGCTAGCTATCCTACACAGCTAACATTTAATGTCAGTTAGTGTGGCTTGGTGGTTTGGCAAGAAAACTGGTTACACCAAACCTTCTGGGTTTCAACAACGTATTGAGGAAGAATTAGCACTGTAGAAGATCCCTCAGACAATCTCAAAGCTAAAGAGGCACTTCCCTAAGTACCGCCCACATCACTGCCTGTGCTATCCCCGGACCATGCAACCCCGATGCCCAGTGACCGCCTCAGATTTGTGGGCTAGAGATGAGCCTGCCAAAATTGCACACTATCCCGGTCACTGGCGAGAGTAGAGGTTTCTTGTCAAAATGGTTTTCCAACTGGATCCAACTGGATCCAACTGGATCAAATCGAGCAACGGGACAACGATTGGTCACTGGCCGAACAGTTTTGCAGTTTTTTTAAATTGCATTTTTTACAATGAAATTATTTCATTGTTCATGCTGTCTTGCAGTGTAAAGCTGAACCTGAACCTGCTCGGGGTATGGGGCCTCTCAATAGGGTTTTTAATTACAGTATATCAGAGTTTCCTGTAGCTACTGTTAAGTATGTCACACACACATGCATGCGCACACGATGTATCACGGTTTGACAGATGCATGGCAGTTTGACAAATGCATGTTAGTTATGGAGTTTTGTGTCAGTCAGCTGTTTGACAGCGTGACCGGGTCGTTAGTACGTGAGACACATGGAAGTAAAATGTTTGGGTTCAAGCAGGGCACGCCATGGACCTCGTTCATTCATATTCTGTTAAGAGCGTGATATATGCCGATCTGTCATCCGCTCGTTTTATTTTACTGTGCACGTTTTATGTAACGTAGGCTTTCTGAATGCACAAATGCCGGCCCGATTATTGGGTTGCCGCGGGTGATGTCAGCACGTGCCTGCGCTGGCCTTTATATGATACACATTCCATCCTTGTATTGGCCCTGTTGTCTTGTGAGATTTAACCCTTTCAGGTGTAAGATAACAACTATGTGATTAGAATGTTTTCAATTCAATATTACAACGCTGATGTCAGTTCTAGAACACTCATTTGGAATAAAAAAAAACACATCAAAAACTCTTCAAAGTGTTAACATACTCGTAAGGCTTGGCGTTCTCTGACCTGAGTTTTGTACAGTAGTACACTGACCGCTGATGTCATTTGCAGGCGTGGCTGAATGTTTAACAAGCTTGTTGGGAATAGGCAAAAAAAAAACAATGTTGGGTCTGCAATGACTGTCTGTGTGCACTTTAGTTCTGGCCTAACGAGTTCAACACAGACCCAACAATATCTCTGGCTGCAGTGCCCTTTTTCTTTGCTAAATGCGCATTGCCGGGATAACTGAAGCACGTGCAGAAGAGCCGTTGAAAAGCCAAAGGGAAGACATTAGGAGCGCCTCACGCCTTGGCAGTGCAGGGGAGGGGTGGGAAATGCGGGACCTGATGAGATTAGGCTCTCTGCAGTCCTCCGAGGGGCGTGCGTCTCGTCGCGTCTGGTGTAATATCCGAAGAGTGGGGGACGGACGGCATAATTGGGTCTCGGCGTGCGTGGCACGGAGCTCTGCCTGCTCGCGAATGGAGACGGCCGCACTACCCCCGCTGTGCGGCTGACTTCTCACCCACGGACACCTAGAGGGGTGAGAGAGGGAGAAAACGAGATGGGCACAGATAGACAGGGAGTGAGAGAGAGAGAGAGTGCAGCACACACAGTGGGACAGAGAGAGAGGAGGAGACCCGGAGAGATAAGATGAATTCTGCACCGTTATCGGAAAGTGTTTTTGTACACAGATAGCTGTCGATGTATGGAGCAGCGTGCAGGATTTGGAGCCTCTCTGTGAAGTAGGCTACAGAGGGAGGGTGACAGGGAGAGATGTGTGGCTGGTGGGAGTTTGCAAAAAAAGCTGGATTGTACTCCAGTGGGGCTAATATTATTCATACCCACACTACCACACTCGAGGAGGTGTGAATACCAAGGACCATTCTACCATTCAGTTTGACTGTCCAACAGCCCCCACCATTAGAAAATCTTATTTTATTTTTCTGAGCGACCTGTAAGGAAGTTAGATGTACCCCATGTGTATACACGGCGCAGTCATGTGCGCCCAAGCCTTATAGGGGTGGGCCCATTCACTTAAATGAGCCGTTGAGCCTCATGAGTAAATGAGCCTTCGCCAGCAGATTAGCTTGCATGTTTACCATCTCCTGCCACCCCCCACACCTGCCCAACCCCCAACCCCTCCAGTCTGCAGCCTTTCCCACGGCAAGAAAGGCTAGAACCGTGCCTGGTAACAAAACAATCTTTTATCTTATGTTATTTCACGTTGTTGCACGGGCTAAGCTACGCCAGAGAAAATGCTCCGCTGTCTTTAAGTGGGTCTACTGCGGTAACATGGGCTTCAGGCTCGAATTAAATCAAAGTAAACACAAGAACAGATCAGTGTCTAATCGTTTAGAGAAACTCGTGAAAACGTCCCACCCCTAGCCATAACAAATAGATGCTAGCAGCTACATGTCTGTGTCATAAACTAAACGTTACCGCTTTTTGACTTTTTCACCCTCAAGAGCAAATGACCTACAGTAGTGTCTCCTATGTAGTTGGCTCTGTCTTGGATTGCCAGCTTCCAGTGCTAAAGCACAGGGGACAGTCACTAGTTCGAGGTTCTGAACCTTTCAAAGACATCTCTCTTTCCCTTTATATTTGTTGACATGTTTTTAGCTGCCCGCTCAGGAGGGGCTCTCCAAAGACTGACTGCAGCAACTTAAATAATTTAAAGAATTTTGACTGTTCAGGAAAGCTCCACACACACATTTTTTGTAGCTGAGATGAGGCCGAAGCATTCAAGCGCTATGGAGTGTTGCCTTCAGAAGTGAAGTGCTGACGTGCGAACGTTCACGGTGAACTATGTTTGCAGCTAACGGTTACGATTTTAAATGAACATTCCATTTTGTTCACCACCAACGCATTTCGAATACAAATGGATGCGACTTAGATCTAACAATGCCAGCTAGCTGATTCGTTGCTTACCTGTGATTTACTTTTTTAAGGTAAGAACAAATATTACATTAATTAAAGTCTATTATGACAGCCACATAATTGTACATTTTTGTGCGCCACGAACTACCTTTTCAAACTGTTAGCTAACGTTTCAAAAAAAAATTTGAATACGTTTGCGAAAGTTAGCTAACGTTTGCCCTCTTGAACAGACGTCTATTGTTTGACAGTGGTCTTATATACCGAACTGTAGTATCACCAGGGCTGAACAACCAATCAGAGTCTTTGTACTTGTGGTAACAAATCCAGGCAGTGATATAAAGCTTTAAGTGGAAACGCATTGCATTCTTATTTCAGCACTATGGAGTAAAAGCTGAGGTTCATGCCCAGCCAATGGGGAAAGAACACATGTCTTTTTGCTTTTAGGTGATGAGCTGACAGCTTCCCCACACCCGGTGCATTGAGAGGTCTGGTGGCTCATGAAGGATCGGTTTGATTGACATATCAGTTAAGCTGCCAGTATCACTGATTTAGTGTGAAGGCTGTTCCGCTATGAAACAAAATGGCTGCACGGATCACATGTCACAAAGGGTTTCAAAATGCTGCTATTGCAGAGGTGACCATGACTTCATAACACAGATGCATCCTCTGCCGGATGTGATTGGCTAAACAAGCCATTGGCCCCACCCAAATACTCTCTCACAGCCCTCCCCACCTGCATCTTATACTGCTGTGCGGTAAGTGCAGTTTTATTGCAGTCTTCGTCAAGTGGCCAAGCTGTGGTAAATAAATTAAGTCCATTTGTATGCAATGTACCAGCCGAATGCAGTTCTATCAATGGAAATTGCCATTGTTTGTGCTTTCCTTCCTCCGTGCTTACCTGTAGCACTGTCAGTTTATTGTTTCTCACACAATGAACACAACATCGACTCTCTGTTCTGCTTCATCCGAGCATCTGTCATACCCCCCCCCCCCCCCCGCACTCTCCTGAGGTGCGTTCGAAGTCAGTGAACGTTCACGGCAAACTATGTTTGCAGCAAACAGTTACTGTTGAACGATATTAAATGAACATTCCATTTAGTTCACCACCAAGACATTTTGAATACAAATGGATGCGACTTGGATTAAACAATGCCAGCTAGCTGATTCGTTGCTTATCTGCGATCTATTTTTAAGGTAAGAACAAATATTACACTGATTAAAGTGTATTAAACAGCCAAATAACTTTTGTTCTCACAGCGTCTTCCCTGTCGGCAGCCATTTCTGTTCGTGGCATGCTACCTTTTCAAATAGTTAGCTAACGTTAGCTAATGTTCGTAGCTAAAAAACGTTTGAATATGTTCGCGAACGTTAACTAGCGTCTGTACGAACCCACCTACGGTACCGTATATGCTGTGCTTGGAACCCTTAACCACTGCTTGTGGCTGTTTATTATTTATATTTAGCTTGCATCGTTACCAATACATTGCCACAATAGCTCTCACATGTCACAATGGTACCAGTGTGTCACAAAAGCGAAAGGTTGTCCCAGTCACGCTGGCTCTCACTCGGTGAGGAACACAGGGACTCAATGCGGCTTCTCTCTGCGATGTCAGAGGTCATGCTTCTAATATCAAGAGGGGATATTTTGGTCTGGAATTTTTAGCGTTGCGCAGAACTGTTAAAATGGCAGCGCAGTAAAAAGGAATTGCGTCAGCGTGGGGTTGTAGCTCCCCTGCGAGTACAAGCATTATTCCTCAGAACAGAGAACAAAGTGTTTCAGCCGCCAGGTCTTCATCCGTGGCAGGAAGGCTGTTTGTTCTCTGCTCTGTCAATAAACCCTACCCCTCACCTGGGACCCGCTGCGGATAACTCTGCATTTCCGCTGCGCTTGCCACACACCTGTGAGCTGTGTGTGGGTGCGTGCGTGCGTGTGGGTGTGCCGGTCTGCGTGTGTTTGTGTCCGTGCGTACGTGTGTGTGCGAGAATGTGTATCTATGCGTGTGTGGATGTGTGCAGGTGCCGGTGCATGTTTGTGTGCGTACGTGTGTGGGGTGTGTGTGTATGGTGTGCATTTATGCATGTGCATGCATGTGTGCGTGTGTTTGTGTGCATTTATGTGTGTGTATGTGCATGTGTGCGTACGTGTGTACCACAGTTTTGTATTCCTGAGAGTAACACCGATGTTCTCCACTGCTGTAAGCCACTCCGTATAAGAGCCTCAGTCAAGTGATTGTAATGTATATTCTGTAACGATGCAAATGTAATTAGTAATTAGTGCCTTTGTATGATTAGTTATTTGTCTGGACGCCTTGTAGCCACTGTGATACATTCAGTGTTTCCATGTGTGTATGTGTGCTGTCTATATGTGCACCCGGTCCATTGGTCTGAAAGAAAAGCAATCCGGTAACCTGCCTCCACTCAGCTCTCCATGCAACACAATGGGAACATGATAACAAATACATCTCTGGCAAAGAACAGTGGGATTCGGCTCCCATAGAAACGAGAAGCTCAGGAGGGGGGGGGGGGGGGCACGTGACATCACCGGAGGCTAGGACCCTTCTTATTCTCCGGGCGGGATGACACAACGCTCGACTGACCAATCAGGCTTTCGGCACGGCGGCGATGGCCAGGACACGGAGAATGTTTAGCGCGTGGCGTGCGCTCGTTGTAGGGGGCGTGGGGATGTCACACTCAGGCGGCGTCCGGCCGTGTGTGTGTGTGTGAGATGAGAGTGGAGACGGCTCTGAAACCGCTGCTGCCGTTATGGCAACGGTCAGGAGGACATTTTCTGGAGAAGAGAACGTGCCGGAACATGCATATGCATACAAGCACATACGCACACATGCAGGCACACGCAGACACATACAAGAACATATGCACACATGCAGGCACATGCAAATTAATACAAGCACATGCACATATGCATGCAGGCACACACATACGCATAACAAGCACATATGCACACATGCATGCATGCATACACGCATGCATTCAAGCACATAAGCACACATGCATGCAGGCACACACACACACACACATACAAGCGCATAAGCACACATGCATGCAGGCACACACACATACAAGCACATAAGCACACATGCATGCATGCAGGCACACACACACATACAAGCACATATGCACACATGCATGCAGGCACACAAATACACACACATGCATGCACACACAAAACCTCACACTCACACACACACACGCAAACACACGCACACGCACACACATGCCCCTATGAGATGGATGAAGACTCCAAGCTATGTTATTAAACCCATTAGAGAGACTCCCTTCTCACCTCTCCTTGTAAATCTGGGGATTAAATATTTATCTTTCGGCTCTGCCTCACTCACTCACTCACTCCTTCTTTCTCTCCCCGTTTCCCTCCACCTCTCCTCTCAGTCATTTTCTGTCGTGTTTTCTTCCTCTCCGTTCCCGTTTCCATGCCGCCCACCCTGTCTCTCTCCTCTTTGTCTTCCTCTCCCTCTCTCCGCTGTACATACAGTGTGCTCTCATCTCTCTCTCAATCTCTGGCGTGTGCTCTCTCCAACTTTCTCGCTCGCTTTCTCTCCAACTCTCTCGCTCCATCTCCTTCTCTCTCCCTTGCTCTCTCTACCTCTAGCTTTCTATCTTTCTCTCTCTCTCTGTCTCTCTCCCTCACTCTCTCTTTCCCCACATCTTAATTCAATTCAAAATGCTGCATTGGCATGACAAGATACGGCTTCTGTTGCCTAAGCACAGAAAAGAACACAAACCATTGAACACATGAACAATATACGTGCGTGGACATACAGTTTACAGACATATAGGCCGACCAAAATAGGCTCTCTCTCCCTCCTCTCCTTCTCAGGGTTACACGCAGTGTGCTCTCCGGCTGTTTGTGTTTACGCTGCCTCGTTCATTCTACTTTCTCATCGTCCGTTAATATTTCAGCGGAAGCTGCCCCTGGAACCAAAACTGATTTCTCTCTGTTATTTCATCATGCTTTAAAAAAAAAAAAATTTTTTATTCCTACAAATTGTTCAGTCGAACGTAATTTAATTCAACTTTCTTAAAAATGCCGACCAGTTTGAAAACGTCATCCTGAATTCAGCATTCACTAAAATATACATAGAAATGGGAGAAAGACACTTGAATGTATGTATTATTCAGTAGGTATAGATCCAAGCACAAATTTATGAACAACTGAAGCACAATGAGAACTTTTCTCTGCTTTATATCCAGATATCCTTACAGTTCATACACTGACAGATACGTTTTTGCTGCCAGTATCTACACGGAGCCAGGCAACATTTGGATTTTATCCACACGTTTATCATTTTCAGCTGATTAAAACAGTGAAACGAACACAAAAAGGCTCATTATGGACAATGGTAGAAAGGACGAGAGATGGGGGTCTGTTGTGACACGGGGTCCATTGTCACCTGATCTTTGTTTTGCCCAATCAGAAACAAGCTACCCTGCTGTACATTGCACACCCACACACCCACCGTCCTCTTTCACCTCGGATTTCAACAGACCCGTTTCCAGTCAATTTCCACGCTCAGAAAACATCCCGTAACAACCGACCCCGTGTCCCGACAGACCCCGATCTCCTCTAGCGATGTGACGGTGGGTAGATGCGTAGTTTTGTTTGGATTTTTGACATCAGAGATGTCCACTAACCCGGACTGCAAAGTTGTAGGCTACTGTAACTGACATAAAGTGACGACTATGTCACCGTGGAAGTGACTGCTGGGAGCTTGGCCGAAAAAAATATGCATGAAACGTGCTGATTCAGTTAATAACACGTCATAATGAAACCGCCAACAGATACGTATTGGTTTTACGGAAATGTGTTCTACAGAACTGTATTATGAAAACAAGTTTAGCATTTGAACACTCGTCACAGATCAGAAGAGGCTGACGGAGAGACGAGAGCTTTTGGCAGAAAATGAAGCAGAAGGAGGACTGCAGTCCCCCTCTCCCACGCCCACTCCCACGGTTCTGCCAGCTCAACTCCGTATCGCAGCACTCACCAACGTGTCGTTTCAACGGAAATGATTGCATTTGGCATCTAATGAATGATCTATGTTTCGCCCAGTGTAGCGTACATAACAACCTGCTTCGACGGGGAAATGATTTGTTATTATTATTATAATATATAAATAATAATAATAATAATATATTTTTCTGAAACGAATTTGACGGGCACTCTCTTTAGGAGGTGTAAATTTGCATGTTTTTCAGAGGTGTGTGTGTGCTTGCGTGTGTGCGTGTGTGCGTGTGTGCGTGGGTCCGTGCCTGCGTGCGTGCGTGCGCGTGTGCGTGCGTGTCTGTTGGTGCATGGCCCTCTAACACCCACGGAATTGCAGTGTTCCACCAGCATGATCACCTCCCTGCCTCAGCGACTTTTCACGGGTTAAATGGCTGATTTAATTTCATCAGCCATTACTGTACATTATAGAGGAAAACTGTGAAATTGGGTTGTTGGTTTACGAAAGTAAATGTGTATGTTTTTATTTTTTCCAACAGTACTGTTGATAATTTTTTGCTAACATAGTTCCTTTTTATGCTGTCGATAATTAATTAATTCATGAGGAAATTATGAAAGCTGTGGAAATGATACAATTTGAAACCAGCGAATAAATGTCTAATGCTTGGGCTACAGGTGTGTCACAGATTAAAGTGGTACCTATACAATCTGACTACACAATCACACACAAAGGGAAACATGAAGATTATTTTTTGGATAGTTGTTGTATTTGGATCACTGTCTGGAAGAACTGGTTTCAGAAAAATACAGGGACAACTCGTGCTACCTTTGACCATGAGCAGCAAAAAAAACATGACCCAGCTGGAGTCTGTACACAGAAGGTTGTCAGGTAGCGGGCAGAGAGAACCAAGCGCAGACTCAGGGGTAACGTGAAAACAGCAGGCTTTAATATAGCAGGGAGCTCAAGTGGCAGACGGTGTGTAATCCAGAGAACAGGCAGAGTTCAAAAACCGGGAGGTCAGTCCAAACAAAGCAGAGTGACGGTACAGAAAGTCGATAACAGGTAAGTCCAGGAAACAAGACCGAAACCAAACAGGTAAGGGTACCTGGAAGCGATGGCTAGAACAGGGTGGGACAGGAAACCAGGTACAAGAGCAGATACGGGGTACGATGAACTAGCAACGAGAACGGAAAAGGACAGGCTTAAATACAGAACTGACAAGCACACAACGAGCAACAGGTGGCATGAATGACCAGAGACGGGAAGGAAATGCATGTAAGGAGTGAAAAGGATGGACTACGGAAAGACAACAGGGAAATAAGACACAAAAAGGAAACAGAAAAAAGGAAGGAATGGGAGTTAATACACAGAAAACACTACAAGGGCAAGGATGTGACAGAGAGTAATGTGTCATCAGTCTTTACCCAGAATGCACCACATATTACCTCATCAGTTTTAGCTCGAATGCATCTCAATTGGCAAAAATACTGCTTTCTTAGGCAGTATTCTAAGGCAGGAATGCATTGAGTGCCGTCCCATTGAAAGTTTGCAATATGATGCCTTCTCAGGTGCCTTTATTTGCTTAATTTTGAAGCCAGCGTGCATTTATCCTTCTCCAGGAAGGATATCCCATAAGTCTTTGCGATTACCTCAAGCTTCTTATTTCCTTAAATTTCCAGAGACTGAAAATAGCGGAGTTCACACAGTAAATTAGAGCTTCAATAATTTGTTGCAGTTATATTTATATATTTTTTATTATTTAATACACTGTATGAAATCACATATTTAAGCCTTGGTGAGCTTTCCATGAACTAGCCAGCTAACTGTATTGTAATCGCATTACTTAAATTTTTTAACACAGTATGCGCTGCATACGGTCTCACCAGTCTACCCAGAATGCACCTGACATGGCCTCAGCAGTCTTTACCCAGAATGCACCTGACATGGCCTCAGCAGTCTTTACCCAGAATGCACCTGACATGGCCTCAGCAGTCTTTACCCAGAATGCCTGCGCACAGTCCCATCAGTCATTCCCTTTGCGATGTGCCTCCTTCCCTGTCACTGTCTGAGAGCAGCAGAAATGATGGATCGGGTGTGCGGGATGGTAACTCCACCTGACTGGGGGCGGTTAACCTGCTCCTGGTGCGACCGACCCCAGAGCATACGCTGCACAGCGGAGGCAGGCGGAGAGCGTAAAATCCCACCGCCCCCGAAAGATCCACCCTCCCCCCACCTTACCCGTCAGTCACAGGTGAGGCCCAGTCATCCGTCATCCAGGGCTCACGGTACCGAGTTTAAGGCAGAAACTACACCGCTGCCTCCACGCCGCTTCCTCCCAGCGAGCGTGTGCTACCGCCTTGTCTTTTCCCCCATCCCACAGCTCGCAGAGACGGGTTCCGCTCAGACCCAGGGGGCTCTCTCACTAAGCTTGACCAGAACCTGGAACCCCCTCAAATATGGAACGTGGACTAAAGTGAAAACAGCTGTTCTGGGCTTTACTCCGGTTTTTAGTCCTGCTTACTCAGTTAGACAGCTATGTGAAACACCCTCCAGCCCGGTCAGAATATCTCCACATTAAATGTGGCTTTCCGTGGCTACGGCGCATGGATATTAATTTCCTTCAGCAGGCCTGCCCTCCTGTGATGTGGGATGTGCCTTTCTTACTGAAGAAAGAGAAACTTGCTCCCCGGACTCCTCGCCATTTTCCTCTCAGACGTGCGACCTGTTTGATGGGTGTACGGGTGTGCTGATGATGTGCTTATTTAGCGATTATGGAGCACCTTTCTGGCCATCGATAGTCGGTCTGTGGGATGGGCTGTGTGCTTTACGTGGAGGGGTGAGGGGGAGCGAAATGCGAATAAAGGACCCGGAGAGAGAGTAAGAGAGACAGAGAGGGGAAAAAAGGCAATTTGAGAAGCGATTGCGTGTTTATTGAAAAAATACAGCGGCCCAACGAGCCCATAACTGCCTCTCCTCACCGGCAGGAAGAGAGAGAGAGAGGGGGAGGGGAGGGAGGGAGAGAGGGGGGGAGGGAGGGAGAGAGGGAGGGAGGGAGGGAGGGCGAGTGGAGCGGAGTGGCTGCCTGTGCAGAGATTTACCACCACTGGCGCGGCGTTCGCTTTTATTATTTATTAATTATTACTTATATTTTGGCTGCTGCAGTTCGAATTCTGTTGTTGATTGGTGAGTGTCTAGCCAGGAAGTTATTACCTGGTGATGCAATAACAGCCTTTCGAACAGACCAATGTGTCGCAGTGCAGCGTTCTTGGGCGTGTATTATAAACATAGCCCTTAGTACTGTGAATAATAAAAGCTTAATTGATCTGAACATATTTTTGCACCAAATACATTTGTATGTTCTTATCGATTACGGGAAAGGTTTTTCCAAAATCGGATCAACACTATTCGGTTGGATTGTAATTGTAATGTCGAGGGACAGACAGAGGGACAGACAGAGGGAGGGAGGGAGAGGGAAAGCCAAAGCCCCCGTAATCGCTCCTGCGGGCTTCCAGGCTGTCTGCTGCCCTTTGCCACCAGCCTATCAGAGAGTGGCCTCGCGGCGGTCCCGTGCAAGGCTGTTATCGCTATGGAAACCGCTCCCGACCTGACCGCGGGTGTCCGGCGGGCTGAGGCGGGGTAGACTGGTGAGACCGTAGGCAGTGCATTCTGGGTGAAGAGTTTCCGCCACGCGACCCGCGTCCCTCGTTCCGATACCGTAACCTCTGACCTCGCGCCCCACGAGGAGAACGACCCCCGCCCCAGCTGCCGGGCTCCTGCCGCCGCGCCCCCGCTTTCCCTCGGCAGCGTGGCATTCTGGGAAGCCCCGGGGCTGTGCCGTTCTATTTCCTGGCAGCGCGGTCGCTCTCGGACTGAAGATGATTGTGAAAGAGGAATGCCGTGGGCCGTTGGGTCAACAGCAGAATAAAACATGACGCTGGCGGCTGACGGAGAGCCAGTGTTTAAGGGCCGTCTCAGGGCCCAAAGGCATCCGAGACGCTGGCTCTACCTGCTGTAGCAGGGCCCCTCCTAGGGAGGCTGCAGGCTCCAGTCCCTGATATACAGCGTCGCTTCAGTGAATCTCCAGCTGTTTCAGCGAGTAGGTAACATCCCAGCTAACGCTAGATGTTCTTGTGACGTTACTTGGACGTTTTGACAACGTTATGACATTGCCACACCGTAGTCGCAACACGACACAGTGAGAATGTTTTGCTACAATGTTTTTCTTTTGTATTTTTGTAAGCATCAGCCAACCAAGTGGGAAGGTAACATACCATGTCATGTGAAGTGTTCTCACTATATTACTGGAGTGTTTTGTCAATATAAAATTGCCACTACCTGGCATAAACATTGCAAGAACGTTTTGTGTTGGCTGGGATGTAAAAAAAAAGAAAAACCTTTCTGTACTAAGGGCGTCTGTTGAGCAAATAAATTAATTATAACGGTTAAATATAATGCTGTGATTCCCAACCCTGTTCTTGGAGGTCTACTCACTTGTAGGTTTTCATTACGACTAATTTGGCTCACCTGACTCTACTAATTTGCAGTTGTAAGAGATCTTTAGCTGTTGAATGAGGCGCGCTTCACTAAAAATTTTCACTCTTCTGTGCTCAGTTGATCTTGCCTGATGCAACTAAACCAACCAAGAAGGCAGGGTTTGTACTTTCGGAAAGAGTATTTCATAGGTTCCAATACACCAGACAAGCTCAGTATTGCATAGAAAAATATTTGAATATCAAAGCAGTTACGCATTTGATCCAGGTCTGATGCCAAGCAAATGAGTGAACAGATTTAAAAGGTGCAATGTTCTTTTATATTTTTGTTCTTGACAGGGAAAGGGTGGTTCTGATGTGTGATGACACTCTTCGTATGTATTTTCTGAGATCTAGAGCTGCACTTCTGTTGGGTTCCCTGGCAATGCCTCCTCAAAGCTGAATTCAGGCACTGCTGCCGGTCCTCTTCAGCTCAGGTCCCTGAGGAGGAATTATGGGTGTTGGGGAGAGGAGTGGTCATGTGACTCGCATTCTCATTACTGTGATTCTCAGTTTTTACCAGGAGGGCAAACGCTGTCCTTGTGTAACCCACGGGGGCAGCTCTGGTGTGGTTAACAGGGTGTGTGTGTGTGTGTGTATGTGTGTGTGTGTGTGTGCGCGTATATGCGTGTAAGCATGTGTACACGCATGCAAGCGTAAGCGTGTGTGTATGTGAATGTGCACCTGTCTGGGACACTGGGATGTTCTGGCATAACTATGTTCTGTCAGGTGGAGTGTGAGGGATAGAGATTTTATTGGTCCTCATAAGGATAGCTGAAATGGACACTGGGACATGCTGCTGTAACCTCTCTCTATCAGGTGGAGTGTGAGAGATAGACAGGTTATTGGTCCCCGTAAGGATAGGAATAAGGGACGGTAGGACGTCCTGCCTTAACCTCTAGTGGAATAGAGAGGTTAATGTTCCCCTTATGGGTAACGTCCTGCAGTAACCTCTCTCTGTCAGGTGGAGTGTGTGAGATGGAGCGGTTATTATTCTCCGTACTGGTCAGGCTAACGGGGTGGGGGGGTGGGGGGGAGACGGACACGAGCTGCCTGATAATGAGCCACACAGAGAGGCTTTGCCGGCTTCACCCACAGTAACCTCCCCATATAAATCTCCCATTAACAAGCAACTTCACTCAAGAGGCACTGCTATTCTTTATACACATACACACTCATATAAACACACACACACACGCACGCACACATGCTCACGCACACCCACCCACATACACACATGCTCCTGCACACACCCACACACACATACACACCCATGTACACACACACACACACGCACGCACACACATGCTCACGCACACACCCACATACACACATGCTCCTGCACACACCCACACACACATACGCACATGCTCGCCCATATACACACACACACACACACACACACGCACATGCTCACCCATACACACACCCGCACACACGCAGACAAGTGCTCAGTTCTTAAAGAGTTTTGTGTTCAGTGTTGTGTTGTGGATGATGTAGTGTTGAGTTGTAGAAGTGTATGCTGTTGAGTGTGCAGTGAGTGGTGTTGAGAGTTAGCACTAGCAGTGTGTGATTCTTGCAATGTGTGATGTACAGTGTTAGCAGTGTCTGGTGTTCAATATTATCACTATGTGGTGGGGAGTGTTAGTGTGTAATGTTGAGTGTTAGCTGTGTGTGATGTTGAATATTATCAGTATGTGGTGGGGAGTTTAGTTTGTAATGTTGAGTTGGCAGTGTGTGATGTTGAATATTATCAGTATGTAGTGTTGAGTGTTGACAGTGTGTGATGTTCAGTGTTAGCAGTGTCTGGTGTTCAATATTATCACTATGTGGTGAGGAGTGTTAGTGTGTAATGTTGACTGTTGGCAGTGTGTGATGTTCAGTGTTCGCAGTGTCTGGTGTTCAATATTATCACTATGTGGTGGGGAGTGTTAGTGTGTAATGTTGACTGTTGGCAGTGTGTGATGTTCAGTGTTAGCAGTGTGTAATGTTAAATATTATCAGTATGTGGTGGTGAGTATTGGCAGTGTGTGATGTTGAATATTATCAGTATGTGGTGGTGAGTGTTGGCAGTGTGTGATGTTGAATATTATCAGTATGTGGTGGTGAGTGTTGGCAGTGTGTGATGTTGAATATTATCAGTATGTGGTGGTGAGTGTTGGCAGTGTGTGATGTTGAATATTATCAGTATGTGGTGGTGAGTGTTGGCAGTGTGTGATGTTGAATATTATCAGTATGTGGTGGTGAGTGTTGGCAGTGTGTGATGTTGAATATTATCAGTATGTGGTGGTGAGTGTTGGCAGTGTGTGATTTTGAGTGTGTGGTGGTAGTTTTACGACGCCCTCCTCCAGGGCTCAGAAACACAGGCTCTTTCTTGACTGAGCTCCTGAGGTGCTGCTGCACTTTATTAGCTCTTTAATTCCAGGAAACTCTGGCGTCCCGTCTCTGCCATGGATTGGGTCTCTGAGCACAAGGGAGGGACCGTTCCCTCCTCCACGCGCTATTAATCACGTTTCGACGGGGGTGGGCCTGCGACTTTCAGCGAGGAGTTTTTAGGACTCTGTTCGGTTTAGCACAGGAATGGCTGGAGCTGGCATTAACGACGCGGGTAAGGTGGAGGAATGGGAGTAATGGGATTCGGCAGCTAAGCACTAGGCTTGCGGTTCGGGGCATGCGCTGTAAAAGCAGGCGGAGAACGGCAAGCTTGTGGAAAAGGTTTTGCAGAGCAGCGGGCCTGATTGAGTAAAACCCAGAATCTCTCCTGAACCTGGAGCATGGACTGAAGTAAAAAGTGCTGTTTTTCCGGGTTTTACTCGGCGCAGTTATCCAGCAAAGTCTTGGAGATCTCGTGATCTTGCTCTGTAATACAGGCTGGGAGACAGATCTCTGCTGAAACGCGGACGGGCAGGGCCTTTTGAGAAACGCGCTCCGAAGCGCTCCGGAACGGAGAACGGCGGGTCCACGCGGGCTAGCGATAATGAACCCGTCGGCTCGCGGCTAGCGCTCGGTTCACCTTCAGCGCCGGTTACGACAGGCTTAATGATGCGTAGGCCTGCTCGTAAATCCCCAGCCCGGAAGACGGCGGGAATGGGATGCGAGCTGAGGACGTTCTCTAAGGTGGGGGGAAAATTAAAACAGCCGATCGCTGGCGCGATTTATCTGCTAATAAGAAATGCGGCAGTGATGTATCTGCTGTTTAAATTTCACACAAAAAAGCGGGGATTTTGTCTTGTAGGCAAAACAATTACTCGGTACAAAGATTATATCAATTCATGCATTTGGTAATATCAGTTTATTTGCAAGCTTTCATTACAGGGAGGTGTCTGGCTAAATGGAGCACGATCACCTGCTTTTTTGGTTGGCTTACTTTGGTCTGAATTAACCTTCCCTGGGTGTATTTATGGGTTGATGAAGTTTAAATGAGGACAGACACGAACACAATGGGAATACACTCTTCCAGTTGGTTTCACTGCTTGCCCTGCCGACATGCTGTATGTTGACCAGACAGATCAGGCAGTCCCTGGATTATCAGGCCAGTCGTGGCTAATTCACCAGAATTGGTTGGTGTGGCAGGTGCAAAATCGGACCAAGACGCCATCTTGCGACCAACCGTTTACACCCAGCGACCACAGCCAGTCCCGTATGCGTAGTATACTGGACCTTAACCTGGCCGACCGCGGTCAGAAAGTCAGTGCTCTGCTGCTGGAAAAGTCATTTCTGACCGTCTCCAAGAGCCGTTGCATGTGGCGAGTGGGCATTGTGCTTGTCTGGGGAGGGAAAGGGGGAGGAAAAAAGAAAGAGGAGGGGGGAGGTGATGCACTCTGGGAGAATAGGACAAGGCCAAGCGAGCGGGTGGGGCTAATGGACCGAGGGTTGGAGAAAGGGTGGGTGTGGGTACCCCTGTACTGGCGCAATTACTCTCCCTCTCAAACATCAGTGTGGGTTGGTGTCCTCCATTGCGGCTCTGTTGTAGAACTGTGGAATAATAGGCTATGGTCAAGCAGAATGGAACAGGTGTGCTGTCTGTGATGAAACGGGTGAACATAAAAAACCTGCTATTTTTCAGAGCTGTGCCCAGTGCGCCATGGGTATTTTCATTCAATTTAGACTTAACCTTTAGAAAATAAGCTTTTACAGGCACTTAGTCAGCAGAATGTTTAATTTTCAGAGCGAACACGTAAACAGTCTCGTAGGTCAAAACCGAACATTTCCCTGAACTTTAGATGTTTTATTAGTGTCCTGTTCTTTTCAAACGCATTTGTTCATTTCAGTTAAATTACTGAACCAAATTATTCAGCAGGCCAGAATGAAAAAAACTAAACAATGCATCAACAAAACTGGAGTTAAAGGTGAGTAAATTAAGGAAATAATTTAGAGGAGCAAACGAATGGTAAAGCTACAGTACCATAAAGGACAACCAGGATTGTCACTGAATGAGGCTGAGAGCTACCCAGCCGTAAATGATTTCTTGTAAAGTCATAGTAAAACTGCAGAAGTGCAAATTTATTTTTAATTACGTACAGTGCAGTCTTTGGACACTGGTACAGTTATTTTGGCTCCAGTATTTTTACTCCAGCATATTGGATTTGAAAAGAAACAATGAATATGAGGTTAAAGTGCAAAGTGTCACCATTAATTTGAGGGTATTTACATTGGTAAAGCTTTGGTGTTCGGTATTGGCTTTGTCAACATAAGGACCAGAGTTTTGTGTCAATGAAGCCATTATGAGAAATAAGAAAAAGAAAAAACATTCAGAAACATACGCAGACCAAACAATAGGCTCGGAACACTGTTTGAATTCTGAAGGCTTGCCAACACAGACATTGAATTTGAGAGTAAACCTGATATTCATTGTTTCATTTCAAATTCAATGTGCTGGAATACACAGTCAATAGAACAGACATTTTACCACTGTCAAAATACTTACAGACTGCACTGTAATTACTCTAAGACACTAATTGTAATATAGTTGTAATGTGTAAATGGAGTAAACCAATACTGCATCTCTGGTTGCATAGACACATTATAATCTAGTACAGGGGTCACCAACCCTGTACCTGGAGATCTAGAAGAACTTTCTGCATTAGTCTTTAAAATTAGAGTATTTAGAAAGTCTTTAGTCTCCCCAAAATACTTTTTGCATCACATCCATGACACATTATTTGTCACATTCTTTCAGGCTTAACAATATTTAGAATATAATACAATTATATTTTCGTCCCGTCCCCTCAGCTAAGCGGGTGCTATGATAATACGCATTAACATTTCTTATTATGTAAGAAGAGTAATTTTTCTGAGGGAATTTGTTTGTCATTTTGTGTCCTGATGTCACTTCTATAATGCTGGAATTGCCCTACTACATTCAGGGACCACTTTATTAGGTAGACCTATACACCCGCTTGTTAATGCGTAACGTAAATTACCACACATTACAACAGTGGCAGAGCAGAGCATCTCTGAACACACAACACATCATAACTCTAAGTGGATTGGCAACAGCAGCAGAAGTCTATTAAATAATAATAATAAAAAAGTATATTAAATGCCTAATAAAGTGCTCACTGAGTGGATATCATGGAATAAGAAAATGGCTGACAAAGACTGCAAAAATGAATCTCTGTTCCTAATTTGCTGAGCTGGGAGGTGGGAGACGCATGACCCTCTGAGAGCAGTGAGTAGTCCTCAAATTCTCTGTGGTGCGCAGTGTGCAGAGCTAATTAGCTTTTACAGAGCCCCTCCTCCTTACTAGCCTGGCTGTAATGACAGTGGGGAGAGGGTGGTCCTTTGGTCAGTTGGAGCACTAAAAGGGTTCTTGTCTCTGGGCTTCGCTCCATTAAGAGGAAGGGGCTGTGTTTGAAGGTGAAAGGGGTCGAAGCTACGAGCAGGTGTGTTTCTAGTCTTTTAGCTCTCCCTTGTTCGTTAAGGAGGACAGTGTGCTGCTCGAATGAACCCGCGCTCCTTTCAGGACCACACAAATCAGGAAATAAGACAAACAGGCCTGGCTCAATGTGGTCACTGGGTGAAGTGCTGGACACTCCCCCCACCGAAATGAGATTATTTTCTGTATTTCCTTCCACTGGTACTGCATGTGGAAGTTTTATATTCTAAAATGTATTGTGTTTTGTGGGGAAAAACACCCCCCTCCCCCTAATCCCCCTAACCAGGTCTTTCAGCTAAAGCTGTTCATCCACACTTTTAGAAGCCAGAAAAATCCGCTAAATGTGTAATTAAGACCCGGGTTTAAAAATTCTCCACTCAGGTTTGGACCGTGTGCTGACAACCCAAACTACGCAAAGCTGTTTGGGTTATAATTTTTGTGGTGTTCCATTCCTATTTTTCCTTTATTTCGATTCATGTTTGCGGCAGATCCTTTCATTTTTTCATGTCAGGTTATGTCAGATGGCATGAAACTGTCATACCTTTATTGGTAAATTGTGTGACAGTTATATCTATGACAGTTTTATTTAATTTGACATCAACTGACATAATCTGTTATGTCATCTTGTGACAGCTGTTATGTCATCCTGTTTCAGCTATGGTGAGGGGTTCAGTGTTACAGAATGTTCTTAACTGATGCGGATGTCACGATCACCTTCCATAATTGAAAGCGACACAATTCTAACAGTTCTATAAATCTATTTAGAATGCAGAAAAAACATTCCAAAAAAGGGTTAACTGACAGGGCAGAGGCTTGGTAATTGCGTGCAGTCTCAGAGTTTTCCGTCCTGTTTTCGGGGCTGAATGTTCCAGCCTGAACAGAGAGGGGGAAATAGAGGGACTAGACTTTGTCAGCGTGGAGCTTTGTGTAGAGCCAATCCACAGCTGCAGGGTCTGATGAACGGTCAGATGCGTCTCTCACACAGGCATGAATGTATTCATAAAGCTTTCTGTCAGATTTGCTCATATTCATTCTGACGCATACGCCTGCCACTCTCTGCAATCATCTCTGTTTGTGATTCATGGCTGAAGGCCTCATTTATCTTCACCTGTATCCGCTTTCTACTGTCAACCATTTTGGCTCTGATCCACACTGAAGTCGCTACAATTGCCACTAAGGACTGGATATGCATGTATAAAGATGAGGTTGGAGGTGTGTGTAGCATTTTGGATACAGTTTTTGAGGTTCAAGCTAGGTCACTTCATGTCAGGATGATATTAGCGTTTCTAACCAGGTCCAAGAGAAAGTCTCGCATCAAAGCAATCTTGGCTTCATTACACTGGCATCCCATCATATTTAGAATTTAATTTTAAATTATTTTGATTGCCAATAGGGCTGTGCTTGGTCAGGCTCCTGCATATATTAGTGAGTTACTCCAGAAAAGTTTCTTTCTAATCCTGTCTGATCTAAACTAATTCTTACCCCACAGGTAGGTCTTGTTTGTCTTCTGACCGAGGATTTTTACATGACATTACATTACATGGCATTGAGCAGACGCTCTTATCCAGAGCGACGCACAATCAAACACAAGTATGAGTGCTAAGAGGACCTGAGAGGACAGTACAGTTCCGAGTCCTAGTGTAAACATACAGATAATCAGAACCCTTGAAGAGTACAATCAACTTCCAAACTAGCATACCACAGTTGGCAGCTAGAATACCCTGAATACAACAATACAACAGCCAATAAAGAACAACAATATCTATACAATTGATACATAAGTGCCATTACAGTCTAAGGCTAATCATGGTAGTGAGTTAGGGAGGGAAAGGTGTAGCCTGAAGAGATGAGTCTTCAGTCTGCGTTTGAAGGAGGTCAGAGACTCTGCCATTCTGACATCCACCGGGAGGTCATTCCACCACCGTGGGACCAGGACAGACAGCAGTTGTGAGCGTGAAGTGCAGGTGTGGCGAGGGAGAGGCACCAGACGGCACGAAGTGGCAGAACGGAGGGGTCTTGTTGGTGTATACGTCTTGATAAGGAATTGAATATATACATGGGCTGATCCCTTAACTGCCTGGTATGCGAGCGCCAAAGTTTTAAATTTGATGTGAGCCATAACAGGCAGCCAGTGGAGGTTGCTGAGCAGGGGGGTGACATGTGAATGTCTGGGAACATTGAATACCAGACGGGCTGCAGCATTCTGGATCAGTTGTAGGGGTCTGATGGCAGATGCTGGAAGGCCAGCCAGCAGAGAATTGCAATAGTCCAGGCGGGACAGGACCATTGCTTGAACAAGGAGCTGAGTGGAGTAGGAGGTGAGAAAGGGTCAGTTATACAGGAAGAACCTGCACGCCCGGGTCACCGTAGCGATGTTCTCGGAGAAGGACAGCCTGTTGTCCATCACAACTCCAAGGTTTCTTACACTAGGAGATGAGGTCACTGTGGTATCCCCTAGTGAGATGGAAAAATCAGAGAAGGGAGAGGTTAGAGCAGGGATGAAGATTACCTCCTGGGTTGAGCTTTAGATGGTGGTTGCCCATCCAGCTCTGGATGTCTCTCAGGCAGGCGGAGATACGGGTAGAGACCTGTGTGTCTGATGGGGGGGAAGGAGAGAAAGAGTTGGGTGTCATCGGCATAACAATGATATGAGATGCCATGAGCAGAGATAACGGGACCAAGGGATCTCGTGTAAATGGAGAAGAGGAGGGGTCCGAGGACTGAGCCCTGGGGGACTCCTGTAACAAGGGGGCGAGGGGTTGAGACTCCTCCAGCCCAGGACACCTGGGAGGACCGGCCAGAGAGATAAGATTTGATCTATTCTAAGGCTGTGCCACAGATCCCTGTAGATGCCAGGGAGGCTAAGAGGATGGAGTGGTTGATCAGGACAGAGGAGAGAGGTTGCTTGTGCAGCCTGAAGGGACTCATTGACGGAGAGGAGTGCGGTCTCCGTCGAGTGGCCAGGTCTGAAGCCGGTCTGGTGGGGGTCCAGCAGGTTATTCTGTGAGAGGAAGGAAGAGAGTTGGTTGGAGGCAGCTCGTTCAATGGATTTGGATAGAAAAGGAAGGAGAGATACCGGACGGTAGTTTTGAATGCAGGAGGGGTCTAGAGTGGGTTTCTTTAGGAGTGGGGTGATGTAGGCCCTCTTGAATGATGAGGGAAAGCAGCCAGAGGACAGAGAATAGTTAACAAGGGAGGTAACAAACGGAAGGATGTCAGGCATGATTGCCTGAAGGAGGTTTGAGGGGATGGGGTCCAGGGCACAAGTAGTAGGGCGGTGGGAGAGCAGGAGGTGAGACACATCAGCATCTGTAAGGGGACAGAAAGAGGAGAAATGGGGCAGACACAGAAAGGGAGGCAGGCATAGAAGTGGTGGTAGTCACGAAGGTGCTGCGGATATCTGCAACCTTCTCGTCGAAAAAAAACGGTGTGAGTCGGTGGTGTCACAGCAGTGAGCGAGGACTGAGATGGTGGGGGAGGTGTGCTGAGGAGAGAGGAGAAAATGGAGAACAGTTGACGGGGGTTAGAAGTGGAATTCTGGATTTTTGTTTGGATTTCTGGCTCTCCCTCAGTCTGAACTGACAACTAAAGGTGTACAAGCTTTCAAAACAGTTGTCCTCCCTTTGGACATAAGATCTGTGGATACTGTTCACACATTTATAAACTGACTAAAGCCTCATCTGTTCAGACAGGCCTTGGTCTAGTTCTGTTTTTTATGTGTTGTGTCTGTGTTTGTTTTTAGGTCATGTTTTTTTTAATTTACTGCTGTTGAAGCACTTTGAGTCTTGAAAGTTGCTATGCAAATAACATTGCTTACGTACTTACCTTCACAGATTGTGTGCAAGGGGATGACCTATTATTTATTGTATTTATTCTGTATATATATAAACTCTTAATGTGACTGTTACCACCCCGTCTTCTTACCGGTGGATAATTATATTTGGGAATATAACAATGATTTGTAACACACGAACGATCAGGTAAAATCAGTTTATTATGAAGAAAAAAAAATCCACTGAAGGTGGTCAATTCCACATTTTCTGTCTAAAAAAATATATTTTTAGATACACAGCTCACTTTCTTTTGGAAGCAAGAAGAGACACTTTTTAATGAATGAATTACAGATCCACCCACTCTGTGGAAGAGCTTGCCTCAAAGTAGCCTACTCTAAAAGCAGAACCGCAAGAGAGCCCTCATAAAAGCGCCATCAGGACAGCTTTTATATTTCCGCCATTGCTATTTTAGCTCCGCAGCATTCATTTCAGCTGCTCACCGCGTGGAGCGGCTAATTGATGCCTTCATATTTCTGTTGACTTTTTTTAAAAAACAAGCAAACACATTTTGATTTTGATTTTGCACCTGTTCTGGAAACAAAGCATTGTCAGCTAATTTGGTGGGAATGAAATGTGACCTTTTGTGTTTTGTTAAAAATGAGCTCACGGGTGGGCAAAGAGTTCACATCGTCTGGCTCTGAGCAGTCGGCATGCTGCTCCTTTCGCCTTATTGGTTATCTGATTTGAACACAAACAGGCTTCTAACTCTGGAGAAAAACACAGCTATTTCAGTCCCCCCCGCTCTACAGCAGAGATGTTTTTCTCGGTATATGGGCATGGCATCAGTGGTTCAGAGGTAATCGGGAGTGCTCAGAAGCAAATAGAAAACAATTACTACTCAAGTGGCCTAGTATGGTTTGAAGACCTGTTTGGAGGGAGAAATACTGGGTCCGCACAAGGCCCTTGTGAGCAAATGATTGTGTATGCGAAGCTGATTTCTCGTAGCTGAAAGAACAGCCATTGGTTCTTGCTGCACTTAGAAGGCATGTTCACTTGTGGTATAATCTGAATTCTTTAGATTTCAAAGTTGGCAAAGCCAACCAAGAGTCTTTCCCCTGTGCATTAACCTCCTAAGACCCGCACTCTTTTTTGGTATGCATTTTTAATTTCTCTTTGCTATTTGGGCTTATTGGGACCTGATAAGTATAAAAACTAAGCATCATCTTTTGACATGATGTAGTTTTTGAGAAAAATGATGTCCACATATGTGGACTCTCGGTCTTAAGAATGAAGTATTATGGTTGTACAGCCCAAAATGTGGAGTCCACGCATGTGTAAGCCAGGTCTTAGGAGGTTAATGAATCTGCAATTAATGCATACAACTGATTTCCCGTAGAGATCGATTCAGATGCAAAAGTTTAGTATTGCTTGTAGTACAACCTGAAAATAATATATCCAGACACAAGTTGTACAAGTTGATAGATCACATCAGGAAGTCATGGCATCCAAAGGATATGCAACAAAAAACAAAACATGACTACTTTCATTTACATAGCATTACTGTGTCCCAAATATTATGGTGCCCTGAAATGGGGGCCATAAACAATGCTGTAATTCTACATGGTAGAAAAATGGATGAAATTGTCCTGTATTGACTATGTGATACTGTGTACTTTAACCGTTATTATAAATCTCAAATTGTACAGTGGTAAATAAATAAATGATGGGTCTTTATTGTGTATATATATTTGTACTTTGCTCTGTACTTCAAAATAGATTCAGATTTGTGATCCAATTCACCTGTGGTTAAAGTGCAAATTCTCAGATTTTATTAAAGTTTATGCATTTTGGTTTCACCTTTGTGGAAATGGCAGTACTTTTTATACTTGGTTCCCCCATTTAAGGGCACCATAATGTTTGGTAAAAATGGCTTAACTGGTGTTTATGATTAGTGAGGTGTCTTCAATTGCTTCCCTATACGGTTGAAGCCACACATCCTGTGATGAAATTGCATCACATCGCTCTGACCTCCCACATTCATTTGCTTGTCGGCGTGTTTATGTTCTTCATATCAATAGCAGTGGTGTACCATCAAACGTAGAAAAAAACCTTCAGTGACCTAAACAGATGGTTACTCTCAAGCTGTTTCCAATGTGTTTTTGATGATCAATCAAGCAGTTAAATAACTAAATGACAAATATCAATGAATATGTGTGTAGCCCACTAGGCTATCCATTTTCTTTGTGTCATAAAATTATGTAACATTTAATATATAGGCCTAGCCTATTTAGTGGCGGCCGGTGCTAAAAAAATAATACTCTTAAAACCAAACATTGGCTGGATTAATATTCAAACAAATTTGCTGAATAATCAAGACCAATATGAAGCATATAGTGTTTGAGAAATTATCATGACAAAGATTTCTGCAATGTGATAACAAAGATGGCAG
This sequence comes from Conger conger, assembly GCF_963514075.1. Classification (NCBI taxonomy): domain Eukaryota; kingdom Metazoa; phylum Chordata; class Actinopteri; order Anguilliformes; family Congridae; genus Conger; species Conger conger. The sequence continues at coordinate 27,989,764 of NC_083774.1, forward strand.
TAATCATAATAATTAGAATAATTAGCCTACAGCAAAAATTTCCAAAGCTTTCTCTCACTTCAGAGTGCTTCCTTCTCATCACATCATGGAATGTAGGCTAATCAATTACGACGGCACTCCATTTACTCAAAACGATTTCAGGTGCACTTTAATGTCATTTTATGTAAATGTTAACATAAATGTGGACAGGAAAATGCTGCACAAGTTGCAAAGAACAATAACAATCTCAGAATAAACTGGTAGGCTAATAATTTAACCTATTGGTTGTTGTTATGAGCGAATAAATTGTTTAATTGTTTTTTTTTATTTTTATTTTTATAAATTGCTTGATTGTTAATCAGGCAATCAGGGGTGGGGTAGTGGGGGGAAACCCCTGGTCGCTCCTCACCCCGTTGCCCGCTTGCCTCGCATTAGCAGGTATCCCAAAATGCCGTGCAGATGCGAAAAATCTCCTCCCATTGGAAATGACTGGTGGTGATCCTTGCTTCTTGTTGCTGGATGTGTGGCTTAGAGAGAGGCCTAAGAGAGCCTTCAGTATTTCAGTTGCCTTGATTCTAGGCCTTTGATTGCCTTTGGAGTCTGTCATCGCCATTTGTCTACTTTTTCATTTGGTGCGCCAATGAAAGTGAAGGAAGCCATTATGAGGCTGAAAAGTAAGAGAAAAACTGTCTGAGCCATCGGCCAAACCTCAACTGTCACCAAAATCAACTGTCTGGAACATCATTAAGAAGAAAGAGAGCCCTGGTGAGCTTAGTAATTGCAAAGAGTCTGGTAGGCCAAGGAAGACCTCTCCAGTTAATGACCAAAGAATTCTCACCATAATGCGGAAAAACACCTGTCCCCCAGAAACACTCTTGAGGAGGCAGGCATGGATGTGTCAGTGACACAGTCTGCAGAAGTCTTCACAAGCAGAACTACAGAGGCTACACTACAATATGCAAACCACTAGTTGGCCAACAAGATGGCCAGGTTACAGTTTGCTAAGAAGTACATAAAAGAGCCTGGAAAAAGAGTTCTGGAAAAAGGTCTTGTGGACAGATAATACCTAGACTGACTTGTGTCAGAGTGATGGCAAGACCAAAGTGTGGGCATGCCAATGAAGCCAAAGTACTTGCCCACATTGATGTAACTGCTAATTGCAGTAGCAAAATGAATTCTGTGTGGAAGCATTGTATCTGCTCAAGTTCAAGCCATTCACTGAATCTGAATCCAACAAAAAATGCATTTCTTATGCTGAAAGTGTTTGATTATGTGAATTGTTTGATTGCAAATCTAATTAATATGAATATGCCAACATTACGAGGTCCACTGTCTTGTTGATGCTGGTGGAAAACGCTCTCTCAGACATCATTCGTGCATCTCTTATAATTGCTTGGGTCCACCCACATCTGGTGTCTGAGAAGCTGTCACTGAGTTACTGTAGTCTAGCCATGCTACCCATGATTAAAGGCAAACTGGCCTGCCAATCATTTTTGTACATGACCCGGAGCATGCTGCGATTTCAGCTGCTTAATTAACTCACCTCTGTGGAAGCACCTCCTGTCAGTATACTTTGCATCACTTGTTTACAAAACAAGCAAAATGACACGTATAAATACAACTTTCAAATGATCAGATCCATAAGACAAGGAACCACAAAAACAAACATGATCTAATACGTTGAGAGGCTCTAGTCATGAAACCACCACCAACTTTCAGTCCTAAATTTGCAACAGGCAGGCAATATTTACCTTCTTTGAGTATCTAAGATAGTGCTCTGGTTCACAAGGGGTTAAAAGCAGTGTCGGCACCTAGAATTTCCCCTGTAGGTGCTAAGGGGGAGCTAGGTCAATACTTGTAGGTGATGATATTTGTGAAGATCCATAATGTGGCTATAGCACTGGTTTCCCCCCATCACTGGTTAAAAGGTTAACAACCTGCCCAGGGGCCATGTGTTGGCATGCTGTAAATGTACTCAATGGTCATAAAATCTATCTTGAATCCTAACTGGCCAACGGTGTTGGGATATTAAGATGGGAGCGATATGGGCTCTTCATATGGCACTAGCTGTGGCTTTTTGCAGAAGCTGGAGACAATGGAGATCTTTGACGGTGGCAGGTAAGAGAGAGTTTCAATAGTCTAAATGAGAGGAGATAAAAGCGGGAATTATCTTTTATAAGTCAGTCGCAGATAGAAGTCACTTGATTTTTTCATTTTTTCATTACCAGGAATGCGCTACTGTCTTAACCTGGTCCCCAAAAGTCAGGTCGCTGTTGAAAAGAACTTCTACATTTCTGGTTAAATATTGGAGGACAGGTTTCCTAGCTCATTTACAATGGGATTCCTTGAGTTAGGAGCAAATGAAACCATTTGCTTACGTTTAATTGTAGACAGTTTTGGGGACGTCCAGTACTTTATTTCACTGAGGCAGTTCTTCAGTGGGTCATCATGTCTTAAGTTCAAGTGTAACTGGGTGCATAGCAGTAGAAGGAAACATTATGCGTCTCATGCAGCCTTGGCGCCTTCAAAACAGGAAAAAGCTTTTTTGCTGGGAAACCATAATCATAATTTACATTAATGGGCATTACATTAATGTGCTATGAGTCATATTTGTTCATTTAGTTGTTTGACGTATTTTCTTCTTTCTTCATTCTAATGTTTAAATACAGTGTGGGCGGACATGCCGTCATAGCCACACTTCAGTAATATGTTTTGCGGCCATTTTGCGGGTGGGAAAATCTTTGAAGTGAAATCTTTACATTAGTGAAGCACATTGCTTTCTCACATGTGCCATTAGTAATGAAGAGATAGTTATTCTACAACACCATAACTATTGATGTGTATCTAGTTGAACTGATGTCTGTACTGTACATTGTGTTTGCATTACCTTTTTGGAAAGGAAGGGAGCAATTGTTCAGTAAATATCCGGCTGCTTAAAATTGTACATTTTTAATGCATACAATATGAAACTCTCTGTCTGACTTTAAATAAGGGCCTCAGGTAAGCATACAGGAAATAATGATCGGCTGTTCTCTTGCCTTGACTCATAGGTTAGCTTATTCATAATATTTCTCTTTTATATAAAGTGATAGAGGCTTTAATTAGACTTATGTGGGTGTGATTCCTTATGCCTTTTGTGTTCCTTATTCAGAAAAATGTTGTTCATGTTCTGAGGCCAAATAGTCCGTTTTTGATCTTGCCTGGCTCTGCGGTTGTTAGAGATACAGAAGCGCTCTGAGTCAGAGAAGGTCAGATTCACACAGCTCTGATGTGTCTGTTCCCAACCTCCCTGAGCATGAATCCAATCCTCGGATGTACACACACCACCTCATGCACACACCGCCTCATACACACACCACCTCATATACACACCGCCTCATACACACACTCACACATGCACACACTTGCATATACACACACACACACACTCACACACACACACACACACACACACACACACACAAATGCTCTCACTTATGTATGCACGCCCACACACACTCACACAGACATACAGGCTCATACACAATTACACACAAAACACATACACAGCAGTCTTGTTAAATGTACAGTAAACCTCTTATAATGATACTGTCACAGTGTCATCTGTGCCTTTGTCCTGAAAAAACACACAGACCGGCAGACAGCTGCAGTACAGACTACAGGCCACCGTTAGCGTAGTTTAGGCCCTGTCCTCTTCAGCATCTCTTCACAGGGAGCTTCAACCTGTCACCAGGCTTTCTGTACATTTTTGGAAAAAGGAAAAAGCACCGAGCGTGACCCCTCGCCCGCGCCAGAACCTCGGCGGACGCCCGTTCGCGCCGCGCGGCGGATTGGCGCTACGCCAGCGCCCATGGCCGCGACCCCTCCGGGCGCCCACTGAACGGTGGGAACAGGTTTCACAGCGCGGCGTGGGTGATCTACGGCCAGAGAGCATGATGGGATAGGACCTCCGGGTGGTGCGCGATGCGCGTCTCGGCTCTGGCCTCTCCCCTCGGTAACGCCATCTGTTTCAGCCGCGGCTCCACGGTCACCGTCCCAGACCTCACTGCCATCCGCTGCCCCCTCAGGGCCAATGCTGTCACTGCGCCTTCGCTTCAGTAAACAGTTAACCTGCCGCTGGCCAATTTTGCCAGGGTTGCAGGATTGAACATATCTATAAAATACCGGCTTATAAAATACATCAGGAGTGCAGTAAGTGGTCTTCTGCACCCTTCCCTCTGGCCACCGTGCATTTTGTCGAATAGGTGTGACTTGTGACCTGCCAACACTCGCACGCACACACAAACACACGCATGCGCGTACACACACACACACACGCACACATGCATATGCACAGACACACACCCACACACACACCCACACGCACACCCACTCACACACACACAGAAAACCTGTCTGTTTGTGTCAAAGCAAGACCTCATCAGTAGCCTGACAGTGGCACTGTTGCGTGTTAAGTTTGCCTTTTCCAAAAGACTGGACTTTTAACATATACTATTTATGAAGACTCGATGTGAGTCAAGAAATGTTTTTCTTAACTTTCCAAAATTGTTGAGATAAATGGTTGTTTTTTTCGCACTCATCTGACATTTGAGAGTCGCAACCATTCCAGACAAATTAAGAAAGCACTTGTCATTTCCTTATTTGAAGAATGTCATCCTGCAGACTGTCATCAGGGAACACGAGGCTGCACTCTCTTTCAGCAGTGGGCAGCTTTAAATTTCAGCTATTATATATAATATTTCATATTTATATATAATATTTTTGAGCTATTATGTTTTGCAAACGACAGCGGATTACTGATGCGTGAGTAGTCTTCATTTCAAGTCTGGCTCCGTTTGCTTTTGGCTTTGACATTTTTTTTTCTCGCTTTTAAATTGTATTTTTTTCTCAGCAAGTATCAGACAAGTTTGGTATAAACAAAATATACAAAAATATGCAAATATTCATTTGGGTCTTTGTTTATTAAAAAAAACATATAAACAAAGGCCCAAATGAAATAAAAATTCCGAAGCGGCTCTGCCTCTTCCAAATACGGCGCGAATGGAACCGCGGTTAAATGTTTTTATTTATTTATTTTTATTCACTACTGCAGTTCCGTTGTCACGGAAGACTTTAATAACGCGGCAACGATGACGTATATTCATAGTGGCCCATAGTATCTATTTTGCGTCTTAAATGAATCCATGCGCACAATAATACTACGTTATGTCCCTCTGAAGGCTGGTTTGAACTCCGTCGCTTGACTGAAATCGCAGAATGTTCATGAATGTTCTAAGGTCGTTCGACATGGTCGTTGTTTGATTTAAAATATATCCTATTTCATTTAGAAACCAAAGCGAATGTCACTCGGTGGTTGCAGCTACTGCCACCCGACGGAATATCAACCAGCCTTTATGATCCAAAACAAAATGAGAACCCAACCTAGTTGATATAATAAAAAGTTTGATCATACCCTTTTCCCCATCCTCACAGAACACATAAAAATCGGGCAATAATAAAGCCAGCCCAAGCCACATACTGTACAAAATGAAATCTTACATTTTCGTGATTTTTGAGTTGACAAAGACAACATAACATTAAATCCGGTCAAAATGTAACATACACTTGTGTGTGTCAACAAATAGACGCCCACTAGTGGCTGATTGAGGGAAGCAGGTGTGGTGCCAGGAAGCTTTGCCGGAAACAGCGCGTCTTCAGCGTGACCCGACTCTGCAAAGAGCGTGTTCCCCTTCCCAGAACGCGTCACCTTACCCAGGAAAACAAGCGCAATGAAAGCCAATTAATTAACTGAGTAAGCAGCTCCTCGAAATTCTCGCTATATGAAGATTAAACTCGATTGAAAGGAGTTGCAAAGGTCCAGCAAAAATTCTGTCTCCTGAGCTCCTGAAATATGATTGAATGTAATTGCACAGACACGACGCAGATGCTCATTTGTGTTGCCTGAGAAACCCCGTCAGATAATACACCAGTCAATGTAGAAAGCAAGTCTTTTAGATGAGCTGAAACATTAACCTCTGCTTATGTTTTCCAGTAATTGTATTTTGGATACTGTTTTTGGTTTTAGTCGCACTCTAGGAGGTACGTGCTGAAGAGTCCTTCATAGAAATTACAACTATTAATCTCTGCAAGTTGCTGCAAAACCTGTTACAATCATTCTACAAATCTTCTTAAGGCTTTAACAATTCCTACGGCACTAACGGTTGGTTTGAATGTGAATGCCGTTCACACACACACATAAACAGACATACAGGCTACTCTTAGCTACAGGTTAGACAGCCCGATGAGCTTAATAAAAGGCATTTGTTGTGTAAGTAACTATTGTGCTTTTCTTGTGCACTTGCACTCTACAGTATAACTCTACAGTATGTCTGATGCAACACTAATCCATTGTCCTCCTTTTGAAATAATTATAGATTTTTTTTTTCTGCACAAATGTCAAGATCTCTTAAAAGCCTCCATTCGATACAGATACAAAACCATAACTAAATGCAAAAAAAACACTTTGATGCCCTTCAAAGCTTCGTAAAGTGTTTTGAATCCTTTTTAAAAAAAAGAAAAAAAATTTAAAGACTGTGCCATGACAAACGACAACCGAGATTGGCGTCAGATCTTGAGGGTCACTTGAGCGATGCTGGAATCTTGAGTCGGATTCGAAGCTTAAGCCCGCCTTCTGTTTGGAGAACGCCGGGGTTAGGGAATGAACGGGGGATGATAAACGATAGAGGCACTTACCGAGAGGCCCGTGCGCGCGCTCTGACGCACGCGGCCGGGTTCCTCGCCGCGGCGTCTGATTCATGCGGCTCTCTGACAACTTTAAATTAAGTCCTTGAGCGGGCCAGAGTGGAGGGCCGCCGAGGTTCCAGACGCGCTGATTAACTGCACTAAATATCTGTCCTGTTTGCTTCCAGCTTACATCAGCTAATATAACCGTCTCCCTCCCCAACGCCCGGCTTCCTATTTGTTTTTGGGGGGGGATCAGATGTTTTTTTTATTAACCGTAAATTCTCAAGCAGAACACGCATTAACAGTGTATAGTTCTGAAAAATTGGAGTGGCGCAATGCCATTTGCAGATGGTCTTTGTGTGTTTCTTGACTTTTTCCCTAATTGTGAGATGACGAGGTTTTGGGTCCGAGACGCCAACGCCTGGCTTCTGAGACCCTGGTGGTGCTGCCAGACGGTGGCCAGAGGACCATCGCCTTGGGCGTCCGTGGAAAACACAGTGTTGTTACTTTGTAAAGCGTCTTTGTGACAGTCCTCTGCAAAAAACACGATACAAATGCAACTGAATTGACGGTTCATTGGAAGACTTAAATGCACGCACACAAAGGCCATAAATGTGAATATTTGTGTGTAATTGTTTCTAAATTGAAAGCTTGTGATGAAAATAACTTCCGTGCATCAGATTCAAAATGTAAGCTCCAAACAGAATATTTTGTGTTCGTGTGTTTGCTTGCACATGATTATGTATTTTATGCTTTAACCCTGTCGGCCATTTTTAGAGTAAATGTCTTTTTCTTTAGAGTACCTTTAGGCTTTAAGAGGTAGGAGATGGATTATGCAGAGTGAGTCACATTAATAATGGTAGTCATGTATGAGAAGGCAGTTTTGACTGTAGGGGTGCCTCCATTTGAATAAAAATATCCGTGCTCATTTGCATGCAAGTTATTGGTCTGATATCACTGGTGGAAGGCTGGTTTGGTCGGTCTTTCCGTGATTTCAGCCACCGCCGCTCCAAAAGACTGGAAATTTGCGTTTGCCTTTACAGTGTACCATCTTGAAGGCTGTTTTAATATTCAGCAGACAGAGTATAAGTACGCAGAAATGAAAACCAGACAAGGCGTTGGTGCACAGGTCTGACAGAGCTCTCCGGCAGCAAGTGAAAGAATTTAAAAAAGATTCCAGTTGTCCTTCTGCTGGACTCTCCTGGGACATCATAGGAAACAGATGCTTAATCATTAATTAGGCCTCTGATTAGCTGCCTGTTGAATTTCAATTGGGGGAGACCTGGAGTGAAAGTGACAGGTTGCATTAAGAGTTACAAGTTTCATCATATCAACCTGCTGGCTGCCAGGACTCTCTGCGCACTGTGGTACCACACTAGATTGCAGATGGTGTAGATTGCAGATGGTGTAGATTGCAGATGGTGATAGGATGTTGACACATGCAGGTCATGGAAGTGTGAAATGTATTTTCCAAGTTGCGATTGTGTTTTCTGGTGATAATGTGGCACATATTGCAGACAGCGGTGGTGTGGTAAAGGTGGTTATACTAGTACCAGTGATTGTGATTCTGACAGTGATATTGTGGTATTTAATGGAAATGAAGTATTGTGGTACATGTTGCAGATAATGGTAGTGTGGTCTATAATAATAATAATAATAATAATAATAATAATAATAATAATAACTTTGTTTATAGAGTACTTTTCAAGCAAACATTGAATCATTTATAAAGTAAGAAAACCTAATAAAACATAACAAAAATAAATGATCAGTTAAGTAACACATTAAAATATCAAGGGAAATGAATTTGTATGCTATTTTATGGAGATGTGTCTTCAGTTAGGCTTAAAAAAGAGGATAATGTCTCAGTTGTCCTTAGTTCCAAGAGCCTAGGTCCTAGGACAGAAAGTGCATGATCACTTGTTTTGATCCACGACTCTGGAGCAGCCAACAGCACTTTATCTGAAGACCTCCGCGGGTCATTGGTTTTGGAGACCTGTGATATAACATATTATAAGATGGAGATAGACCATGGAAAGCTTTGAATGTAATTAGTCATTTTAAAATTCAGCCCTAAAGGCAACCAGAAGACACTGAAGGGAAGCTAAAATAGGGGTAATATATTCTCACAATATGTCTTCTATACATCCTTGTTAAAAGCCTGGCCACTGAGTTCTACGCCACTTGTAGCTTTGCCATAGCTTGATGGTCAAAACAAGTATAAAGTGAATTGCAATAAGTATATTGTGAATTGATAGTCTAGATGTGATGTCACAAATGCATGTGTAATTTTTTCTGTATCCTCAAATGATAAAATGGTTCTGATTTTAGAGATATTTCATCCGTTATGGTAGCATGTGTGAATTCACTTTGTTATGTGTCACTCGAAGTTGAGTTTGATCGAAGACCACTCCAGGGTTTTTACCATGGGTTTATACATTTGGAGTGATTAAGCCAAGATTGGACTGAATAAGATCATGCTTCGGACCAATAATCAGAGGAAGCGATAAGACAACGGAACATCATTTAAAAAGTAATTTATTTTATACATTTGGTTTGACTGACTGGTACAGCTGTCTGTTGTCACCCTGAACTTAAAATATTATGGTTATACATAATTTGACCAAGAGGTAGCAAACGAGATTGTCCCCAAGATAGATCCCTGAGGAACACCTTATTGTCGCTGAAAAGGACACAAAATCACAAAATGAAACAAAATGAGTTTTCTGTTTGACAAATACTGTATGACGAGAACCTGGGGTTATAGAGTTATCTAAAATTCCCACACAAATATGAGGTACGGCTATCAGGATGGAATGGTAAATTGTGCCAAAGGCTGCACTAAGATCTAAGGGTACAAGGATAGACCTATCACCAGAGTCAGCATGGATCAAAAGATTTACCTTTTAGATTTTCACCTTTTGAAGTGCAGTTTCTGTACTGTGGTGAGAATTTAAACCTGTTTGGAATTTTTCAATATATGGCAGTAGTGTGGTATTTCGTGGTAGTGTACTGGTGTATGTTACAGACAGGGGTAGTGTGGTGGTATATGGTAAAGACAAGTGGTTATGTACACTCAGGGAGCACTCTATTAGGTATTTATTAGACTTATTTTTTAGATGTATTGGTCTTTTGATATTTTGCTGCTGTAGCCTATCCACAGGTTTGACACATTGTGTGCTCAGAGATGCTCTTCTGCATACCACGGTTGTAATGTGTGGTTATTTGCATTAATGTCACCTTCCTGTCAGCTTTGACCAGTCTGGCCCTTCTCCTCTGACCTCTCTCATTAACTAGGGATTTTTGCCCGCAGAACTGCCGGTCACTGGATGATTTTTGTTTTTTGCACAACTCTAGAGACAGGTGTGTGTGAAAATCACTGGAGATCAGCAGTTTCTGAGATACTCAAACCGCCCTGTCTGGCACCAACAATCATTCCAAGGCCTTTCATTCACATTTCTTGCCCATTTGGTCTGAACAACAGCTGAACCTCTTGACCAAGTTTGCCTGCTTTTATGCATTTATAGTTGCTGCCACATGATTGGCTGATTAAATATTTGAATTAACAAGCTGGTGTACAGGTCTACCTAATAAATTGCAACACTCACTGGGTGTAGTACTGTGTTATGTTACAGATAGTGGGAGTATAAATATCTGGCAGCGCAGCAGTGATGTCCAGCTCTCTCCGTTGGGCTGGCAGTCACAGTGGGCTGGACGGGGCTCCCCGGGGGGGGGGTAAGGTCTGCTCCCACACGCGCTGACCAGTGATGCGATATTAACGCACCCTGCATGTCAGAGCCCAGAATACCCCCCTCTCCCCTTGCCTGCAGCGTTCGCTCCGCACGGACTCGTCCAGAGCTTCGGGGGTTCCACTTCGCTCCACTTCGCTCGTTTGGGAGTGACTGCACCGGCCTGCGCTGACGTCCCAATTGGGCCGGTGGGAGGGGCGTGGCTGTCCCCCTGTTAGGCGCTCTGCCCGTGTCATTGGCCGGTTAATAAAGCCCCAAGTCTGCTGCCATTTCACTGGCAACACCATTAAAGCCTGGCGCTTGGAGCTCTGTAATACTCTGTCATACCCTTTGGTTTCAAAATGAAACAATGAATATGAGGTTAAAGTGATCAGACATGGCGAGCAGATCATTGAGGGTGAGTTAATGGCTGAGATTGAGTTAATGGTTGAGGGTCAGTGAATGGCTGAGGGTGAGTTAATGGCTGAGGGTGAGTTAATGGTGGGTGAGTTAATGGCTGAGGGTGAGTGAATGGTTGAGGGTCAGTGAATGGCTGAGGGTGAGTTAATGGTTGAGGGTCAGTGAATGGCTGAGGGTGAGTTAATGGCTGAGGGTGAGTTAATGGTGGGTGAGTTAATGGCTGAGGGTGAGTTAATGGTTGAGGGTCAGTGAATGGCTGAGGGTGAGTTAATGGTTGAGGGTGAGTTAATGGTTGAGGGTGAGTTAATGGCTGAGGGTGAGTTGATGGTTGAGGGTCAGTGAATGGCTGAGGGTGAGTTAATGGTGGGTGAGTTGATGGTTGAGGGTGAGTTAATGGCTGAGGGTGAGTTAATGGCTGAGGGTGAGTTAATGGCTGAGGGTGAGTTAATGGTTGAGGGTGAGTTAATGGCTGAGGGTGAGTTAATGGTTGAGGGTCAGTTAATGGCTGATGGTGAGTTAATGGTTGAGGGTCAGTGAATGGCTGAAGGTGAGTTAATGGTGGGTGAGTTGATGGTTGAGGGTGAGTTAATGGCTGAGGGTGAGTTAATGGTTGAGGGCGAGTTAATGGCTGAGGGTGAGTTAATGGTTGAGGGTGAGTTAATGGTTGAGGGTGAGTTAATGGCTGAGGGTGAGTTAATGGCTGAGGGTGAGTTAATGGCTGAGGGTGAGTTAATGGTTGAGGGTGAGTTAATGGTTGAGGGTGAGTTAATGGCTGAGGGTGAGTTAATGGTTGAGGGTGAGTGAATGGCTGAGGGTGAGTTAATGGTTGAGGGTGAGTGAATGGCTGAGGGTGAATTAATTGTTGAGGGCGAATGAAAGGGGTTGGGGAAAGGGTGTGGGGGGGCTCTCAGTTTTAGTTCTCTCGCCAACGCCGGCAGGGAACCCCGCGGCTCTCCTCCCCGCTAACGGGCAGAACCCGGGGCCAAACAGATGGAAGGCGTGTCCGTAGCCTGCGTTTTACCCCTCTGAAATACAGCACACCGCCTAGACGACGTGACTGGACCGTTCCCGCTCTGTGTGGGGGGCGGGAGGCTAGGGGCTCGGCCACTCTGCGGTGCAGCGGGGGGGGTCAGGGGCGCCGTGCGAGCCGTCGAGGGGCTCATTAGCGCCGCAGAACCGAAATAGACCGGACATATTGCCGGAGCCTCCTGCCGACTGTTTGCTGCCAGGAAAGCGATTATCAGAAATGGTGACAGCGTCCGTCTGAACCCGGCCAAGAATACCAGAGCAAAAACCAGCGGAGGGGAGAGTGGGGCTGCGTATTAACCGACAGAGTGTGACGACCTCTCTGTGTTCCTGTGGCTTTTGGGGGGCGGAGGCGGTTGTGAAGAGGACCGGATGATGAGCTGACAGCGGCCCCTGGAGTCTCCTGACCTTTCTGTCCCGGGGTGTTTCGCCGTGGCTCTGGAACGGAGCAATCGCCGCTTCCCTCCATCTTCCCGCAGAAACGCAAGCAGGTGAGACGTGTACAATGAGCTGGCTTCACGGCACGGCCGGGACTGGTGAGGGAAAGAGGTTAGGGGGAGGGTGGCTACCCCGGAGTCCCCTGACCTTCCAGCATCAGTTTGTTTTGACGTGACCCACTAACAGGCTTGTCATCCGCCTCAGTCCTTCAAACCGTGCGCGGTCGCGGTAAACGCCAGCACACCGTTTCCCGGTGGTTACTGTAGCGTTGCCTCAGCCTTGAAGCCCCAACCAGGCCCTGCAGCCTCGGGCCCAACCCCCAGTTATACCTTTAGTTGACCGTCCCGGCAAGTCTGCGGGAGCTGACACAGCCCACTGCCCGAGGGACTCAGGCATGAACAGCAGCTGTGGGGGGAGCAGCTGCGACTCGAGAGGCGTAAAAAAAAAAAGAAAAAAAATATAAAAAACAACAACTAAAAATACCTTCTTTTTTTTTAACGAGCATATATCCCGGGTTCGCCTGAGGGCTGTCTTTGTTGAAAAGCGTGGGAGCATTCAGCGGCGTTTCACTCCTGGCCGGTTCGGTTGCCGCCTCTTTCGCATTTACCTCTGTGACCCGCCTCAGCTTTGTCTGTTTCTGCGCTCGCGGTTCCCCGAAACCTGGGGTGGCGTGTCCTCACAAGTCACCGAAGGTGTGACGGACTTCTCCTCGTCGCCTGCTGGCTGACATCCGCCCCGCAGCTGCGGCTGAAGCCGGCGGAGTTACCCCCCTCTGCCCCGGCAACACCCCCTCTCCCTCCCTCACCCCCTCCCCCTCCTCGGAGGTCCTCACAGACTTTCATGATGTACAAATGAAAAAATGCACAAAAGCCTGCAGTCACTGCTGTTTTTATTCTTGTTTGTAGTACCAGCACTGCTCGCCCCCACAGCTGTGTGTGTTTCTCTCATTTCCCCACTCTATGTCTGCCTGTCACCCACCGTTTCTCTCTCTCTGTTCTCTGATCACAGGGTGTACTCTTCCCTCTTAAAACAAACCTCTAAAGACAGAGGAAGTCTACAGGTAGCTCATGTGTGTATTCATGGCCTTAATCTGACCTGACATAATCTTAATATAAACTCACCCAAACAGCTTTAATCTGAGCTCACCCAAACAGTCTTAATCTGAGCTAACCCAAACAGCTTTAATCTGAGCTCATCCAGTCTTAATCTCATCTCACCCAAACAGTCTTAGTCTGAGTTTACCCAAACAGTCTTAATCTGAGTTTACCCAAACAGTTTTAATCTGAGCTCACCCAAACAGTCTTAATCTCATCTCACCCAAACAGTCTTAATCTGAGTTTACCCAAACAGTCTTAATCTGAGTTTACCCAAACAGATTTAATCTGAGCTCACCCAAACAGTCTTAATCTCATCTCACCCAAACAGTCTTAATCTGAGCTCACCAAATTAGTTTTAGTCTAAACTCACCCAAACACCTTTGACTTCACCTAGACTTCACCTGGTCTTAATCTGAGCCGATAGTGTTAATCTGAGCGCACAGATAGGCTAGTATTAATCTCAGAATTTGTTAACAGTCTGCATGAAAACAGAGGCTCTGATTGGTAGCTCTACTCTAATTAGCTTGTAAACCTCAGGTGACACGAAACAGACTGTCACGAACACAAAACACCATTTCACAGATGAAGGCCGTTTTTCAAAACCTTTAAATCTTTCAGCCTCGTCCTTCGAATGTGATTTCATCGCAGCGTTCTCTCACAACAGATGCAACCGGGGTAAACTGGTGGTGGAGTCACTGTGCGGGACCGAAGCCAAAGTGCAATTGAAACACTATTTCTCTGCACCACCCCAAACAATAGGCGCTCAAGCAAGCCCCTGCTCCCAATTAAATCCCCATTAAAGGCAAATTTAATATGTTCCACTTTCAATTTGTCCAGACTCGCTGGGCACGACCTCTTCCCCCAGCCCAATTTTCTGTGGCGCTGATCTATATCCGTTAAAGGAGGGGCGCCACGGGTCGGTTAGCGCTAACGCGCTCTCTGCTAACGTGCTACTCAGATAGCCTGCGGGCTAAACCTGCCATCGGTGAAAATGAAATGCGGCTCGGGGTTCCCGTCTAACATCGGTCTGTGCCCATGAGCCACCGTCGATAAATCAATAAAACACACTCTTCAGCGCAGGAACCAAGTAATCACCGATGATCTGCGCTAGGGAAGCGAGCATCTTTCTTCCGCCGGCGAGGCGCGACCGAGCGCCGCCCGCTTTCGCTGTTAAATTTAAGGAGTACAAGGACGGCAATAAAAAAAACAAACACGGCCGCTGCTCGTTCGCGGCCGCGTCGCCGCGGTAACCTTCGGTGCGTACGGGCTGATGCAGCCCGACGGTTGTGGCTGTGATTAATTACGTTGTTGTAGTAGAGGCTGCAGAGATGTGCTTCTTTTACAATATCTTTTATAGTAAAATCAGCTGTTTTTTTCTGAATGTACTGGCCAGCGATGTGAGTACGCTGCCTGACGTAACAGGTGTTTTTCAGTTTGCAACGTGACTTAAAGGGCCGGTTTCAGGAACGCGGCTTAACACCGTGTTCACAACTGAGCACGTCATCGGAGTAACAGACAGGAGAATGGGTAACGGACAGTCACAGATCTGCGTCCCCTTTTGGCCGTTATTTCCGTTGCCCGACAAATGACGGATCCATTTTTTCAAACTCTGCGTTGCTGATGGACCTGCGCAATAGCTGGAAGTAGAGCAAATGATTAATTTCACGGCTTGTTTCGGGGATAACAGCTTGTAAACAATCTTCTTTTCCAACAAACCAATGAATTCATGTTTACAGAAAATATTAAATCAGTCCCGTTTTCATTCTAAAACATTTGCCGCTTATTCTCCACCCAAAACAAATCTTCCTCCTGAGGCTACATTCTCGCTCACTATAAATACCATAATATACCGAAGCTTGTTTGGGGAAGTATTTTGTTCATGAGAGCCAAGACTCAAATCTGTCAGATCAGTTATGGTGCGGCCTTGCTCTGGGGGGCACAGATTCCGTTGAGAATAACGGTACGTAAAAACAACAGATCAGTTGTGAACGCGGTGTAAGCTTGACCCTGGAGTCTAAACCTAAACCCTAAACCTGAGTTTTGTATGAAGAATGCCTAATCTGTGTCTGCAAAACTGGCCCCAATTTTTTTTCTCTCTCAAGTTGAATTTTTGCTTAACAAGTAATATTTACCCCATCGGCAAATCTTGAAATGTGTCAAACTGTCTCACCTCATTGGAAATATTTTTGTTTTATTAAAAATGTAAAATATAAGACTAAAATACTTTCTCAGATTGACATATTTTTTTAGATCTTTGCAGTGCACAAGCTAAAAGGCATGAAGCGTTTGTGAAGGTCACGTGTTACGTAGGGCCCGTTTGATAAACTAGTTTAAATGCATCACAGAAACGCATCTGCAAGATCTTTCAGTTATGTGTGCCTTTTGTGACAATCCCGAAATGGGCTTGCCATTGAACCTTGCATTCATTTTGCCGACAGCCCTCTGTGGGGGGAGAATAGAGGGAGAATAGAGGAGAGGCGAGCTGATTAAAAGTAAGAGTGGGATTGATTCCACCGCCGTCTCCTGTGAAAGAGGCTCCCTGATACCGAGGAGTTCATTGTTCATACCTGACCCGTCCGCTTTCGGTGCAGACTTTTAATTTGTGTTCCCTAATTAGAAAACCGCACCACTTCTGTAGCTAAAGGGTCTGGAGGGAGGGAGGGAGGGAGAGAGAGAGAGGCTGAGTGAGAGAGAGAGAGAGAGAGAGAGAGGCTGAGTGAGAAAGAGAGGCTGAGTGAGAGAGTGAGAGAGTGAGAGAGTGAGAGAGTGAGAGAGTGAGAGAGTGAGAGAGTGAGAGAGTGAGAGTGGCTGAGTGAGAGAGAGAGAGAGAGAGGCTGAGTGAGAGAGAGAGGGAGGCTGAGTGAGAGAGAGAGAGAGAGGCTGAGTGAGAGAGAGAGAGAGGCTGAGTGAGGGAGAATGAGATGGATCAGGAGGAGAGGAAAAAAAAAGTTAACTGGTATTTTTAGGCTGTGTTAATTTCAAGCATCCATGGGAAGTCTTTGTTTAAAATCTCCGAATCCTCTGTTACTTAATTAAATTCTAAATGGACTCGGATGATGAATTCAGTCTTCCGCCCCCTTCCCCTTGCCTCTAATCATGTTCTGATGAATCAGTCGCTAATCAATGGTGACGGGAGAGGAACGCTGATGTATCGTTTAATCCGGGGAGAGGGGGACCCTGCTGACGCGGGGCCCTTGGGCTCCGGGGCCCCACCGTGGGAAGGTGTGGGCAGAGAACAAAGACTGCTCTGTTGTCATGGTGACATTGAGAGGGGCCTGCTGTCTCTTTGAACTGTGGGCGAAACAGGGCACGGGCAGCAGGTATTTCACAGGACGTACTGACCTGTTAATCAAAATGTATAAAGGCGGGACATGTTTGTTCTCTAGGGGTGAGGGTCGGCCTCATGTTGGACTTCTTGTCAAAGGAATTGGTAGGCCTCATGTTGCCCTGCAATCAGTGAGGTCATTGCTAATGGCTACTACTTCTGCTCCTGCCTGACATGCTATTTTGTCACAAGCTGAGCAGGGTGCACACATACTTACACATACACACATCCACACACACACACACACATACACACACACATCCACACACACACACAAACACACGTCCACACACACACACACACACACACAGACACACAAACAAACACACATGCACACACACACACACACACAAACACAAACACACATCCACACACACACACACACACACACACAGACACACACAAACAAGCATCCACACACACACACACACACACACACACAGACACACACACAAACACACGTCCACTCCCACACACACATACACGCACGTCGACACATACACACACGTCCTCACATACACACATGCGCACACACAGACACATACGCATCCACTCTCACACACATACACGCACACACACACGCGCACACACACATACACACACGCGTTCATAGCGTGATGGGAAATAACCACAGCTGCATATTAAAGCCACCCTCATTATTCTGGCCTGAAGAATTTCTTGGCAAATAAACCTTCTGTAATTTTGGCAAATTTCTAAACAAGTCAGAGGTTTACTTGCATATAAAGCAATAATTTCTCACAGCGCATTTGACTTCGAAGAGAATTTGCGAACGTGCGACGACAGACTCCTTTCTACAGAACCAGGCTTTCAGACCCGCGGTGTTTATGGAGGTGAAGGTGCAGGTCTCCGCCGTAATCTGGTGAAAGTGTGGCAGCGCCAACGACCCCTCGCCATTTCCGTAAGCGCCTAATTTGTTACCTGGGCTCGGCGTGGCGGGGCCCAGCCGCCCGTCCAGATCCGAGCGCTTTCGCTCCCAGCGCCGCGCCCCTCCGCTAAGACGGGAGCCGTCAGCGAGAGCTCCATTTTACTGGGTAACCATGCGGACAAACCAGGCCTTATTTATCTCCCCGAAGAGCTGGCGCTGTTAACCAGCTCGCCTGTCGTAAAACAAAAACAACTTTTATTTTGTTTTAGTTTCAGAGCTTCATGCAGAGCAATTCCAATTTGAAATCACACTGTGAAATTTCAGGGGGTTGGGAGGGAGGGAGAGAGGGAGGGAGGGAGGGAGAAGGACAGGATGGAAATTTAGCAAAAACAAAACTAGCTACTGATGTGATGGATGGAAGGGAAAATGCTTCTTTGACATGTGGTGACAAAATGTCCTATCTTTCAGAAAAAACGGCTTCTTTGGCTTGTCTCCAGAGAGCTGTGGTCCTCACTCTTGGTCCTGGAGAGCTGCATGGTCTGCTGGTTTTCACCTTGATACCAGCAATCAATTCAGACCCAAGAAACCAGGTGAGGTGAGTGTAATTGTGTAATTTACTGCTTTCATTGACCAGTTAAGGGCAGAGTAACAATGAAAACCAGCACACCCTGCAGCTCTTGAAGGTTCTTGAAGGAACCCTCTACCATAGGTGTGAAGTGTCAAAGCTCCCATAGGAAGAACCATTTTGCCTGACAACTAGATTGGCTTCTTCTATGGAGTCACAGGGTTCCTTTTGGAACCATTTTGTTCTGAGTGTCGCCTGGTTTCTGACTCCAGGAGACGGCGAGGTGGTCAGAGGGCGGCCGCCTCGCACCGCGGGCTTCCTGCGATTTGTGCTGCATGTGGGCAAAAATCCTGATCGTCTCATGGACATCTGCTCCTCTTCCGCCAGGACAAATGAGGAGGCGTTCAGTCGACTACTCCCACACGGCGTGGATCGGTCGTGGGCTCAGACTCTCCTGCTCTGCCGAGACACTGGTATACTTGTAGTAGCCGACGGCCTCCCTGGCTTTCTTCTTAATGATGTTCCAGTTTATTTTTCAAGGCCTACTGTTTCTGACAGTTTTTGTTCTCATTTCTCAGCCTCATAATGGATTCCTTGACTGACTCTGGGCCTCATGTTGACAAACGCCAATAACAGACTCCAAAGACAATCAAAAGCCTCAAATCAGGGCGGCCTGTAGCGTAGTGGTTAAGGTAAATGCCTGGGTGAAGGCCGGTGGTTCGAATCCCGGTGTAGCCACTATAAGATCCGCACCGCCGTTGGGCCCTTGAGCAAGGCCCTTAACCATGCATTGCTCCAGGGGAGGATTGTCTCCTGCTTAGTCTAATCAACTGTACGTCGCTCTGGATAAGAGCGTCTGCCAAATGCCAAAAGAAGAGAAAGAAGAATCAAGACTAGATACTGAAAGTTTTCTTATACCTGCACTAAGGATGTGATTGAATACACCTGACTGTCAAATTACTTTTGTTCATTTAAAAGGGGGGGGGGGGGGTGGATATGTATAAAAAGGGATGTGATTCCTTTAACCTCACATTTATTGTTTCATTTCACATCCAATGGACTGGACTACAGAGTCAAAAAAGAACAGCAATTGTACCGGCTGTCCAAACACATACGGACTGCACTGTAACTATGATCTTACGCCTTAAAGGGTTAATGGACTCTCTCTCCCTCGCTCTCCTTCCTAACTTCCCGGTCCGACCTGTGGTGGCGACCAGAACACCGAGGGAACGGGCGTCCGAAGCGGGTGGCGGTTGGTTCCCGGGGGAAGGGCAGAACCCGCGGGAGGCTCGACGCCTCGTTCCGTCTCAGGTCGGAAGCAGGAGCTGCAATCGCTGGTGGGAAACAAAACCTCCGTCTCTCTCCGCTTTCTCTCTGCTTTCTCTCTGCTTTCTCTCCGCTTTCTCTCCGCGCGTCACGTTTTTCACCCACTCGCTTGGAAAATGTTTTATTACTGCGACATAAAAATAAGCATAGCAAAGCGTAACCACCAATCAATGAGAACCAAAGAACACAAGATCAATCAGTCATATCTTTGCAGGCAGAAATAACTGGTAAGAAGAATAATTGAGATTACTGCAATTAGTCTCTCTTTGTTTCTCTTTAAAACTCCAATGCAACTGTCTGGCTTAATTTTCTCTTCCTCTACCTTAGTATTAACTCTTTAACCCTTTCAGTCCCAAGCCCAATTTGTATTGGCTCCACCCAAATCCCAAGGGGTTTTGGCTTTTGCTTTGACATTTTTTATTTAGAAAGTTGAAAGGGTGTAAGGTTGATAGTACCATATGGCACTCTTGGGATTTTACAGTTGTTAAGTTTGAGCCCCACACACTTAAGCACACCATGTTCTCCTGAGCATGTAGCCCCATCCCAAGACCAATGTTGGAACTTTATTTAGCAGACAGGTATCCAGTGCAGTTTTAAGTCCTTAAAGTCCTTAAAATCGAAGGACTTTGCACAAGGGTACAATAGCAGTTGCCTTGCTTGGAATTGAACCTGCAACAGCTCTATCAGAAAGTCCAGCTCTCTATCCTGTGGTCTTCCAGAAAGTCCAGCTCTCTATCCTGTGGTCTTCCAGAAAATCCAGCTCTCTATCCTGTGGTCTTCCAGAAAGTCCAGCTCTCTATCCTGTGGTCTTCCAGAAAGTCCAGCTCTCTATCCTGTGGTCTTCCAGAAAGTCCAGCTCTCTATACTGTGGTCTTCCAGAAAATCCAGCTCTCTATCCTGTGGTCTTCCAGAAAATCCAGCTCTCTATCCTGTGGTCTTCCAGAAAGTCCAGCTCTCTATCCTGTGGTCTTCCAGAAAGTCCAGCTCTCTATCCTGTGGTCTACCAGAGAGTCCAGCACTCTAGTACTATACCATTTGGCCTCATCTGCACACCACATCTGACTGACAGAAAGATGGGTCTTTCGCTGTCCACCCATCAATGTTCGCAGGCCTCTTTCAGCCATCTGCATTGTGATGGTTCTTCATCACCTTAATATCAATCATACCCCTAGATTAAATGTACTATCACTTTGGCCAAATTCCTCATTTTAATCATCATTTAACCCCCAAGGACTCAAACCCAGGACCTTCTTGCTGTGAGGCAACAGTGCTATCCACTGCACCACCATGCCACCCATGTCTTTAATTTAAACTCATGTTGACGTAATCTCTCATTTTTACCTTATTCTTCGTCTTAGCTATAACCTCATTTTAATAAAAAATTTACCAGATCCTTTATTTTGAGATTAACCTTATTCTCTTTTTAACTGCAGCCTGAATCTCAGTGTTTATAACCTTGAGTTTAATTATCCATTTTAATCGGAACCTTAACTGTAAACTTTACCTCCATATTATTTTGAATCCTTATCATGCTTTTAATGTCAGGACGTCTCTCAACCCCCACCTGGCACAGTTCGTGCTCTCTAAAGGGAATTTAGCAGTGTGGTGTAGTGGTTTGAGAAGAAAGGTCCTGATTCAGTGCTGGGGTTGTGCCCTTGGGCCTTCACCAAAATTTCTTCAACAAATACCCAGCTATAAATATCCAGCTCTTAAATGTCCAGCAGTACGTTGCTGGAGGGTTTATATTCCCAGTAGTAAATACCAGGCTCTATAAATGACTAATAGGTGTTAAAAAAGAGAACAACAGACAAAAATTAGCAATGTAGGTCACTCTAGATCAGATGAAAACAGCAGGCCCCGAGGCTCCCCAGGACCAGGGCTGCAGACCCCGGCTGTAGATGAAGGCATTAGCTTTGCAAATGAGCAGAATTACTGGGCAGTCAAAGTTTGCATGTGGCTTGAATGGCAATGCACTGTTCTCATTTATACTTTGCTTTCTTTATATTACATTGCATTACATTACATCGCGGGGCAATATGGCTCAGGCAGTAAGAGCAGTCGTCTGGCAGTTGGAGGGTTGCCGGTTCGATCCCCCGCCAGGGCTGTGTCGAAGTGTCCCTAAGTAAGACACCTAACCCCCAAATGCTCCTGATAAGCTGGTCGGCGCCTTGCATGGCAGCCAATCGCCATCGGTGCGTGAGTGTGTGTATGAATGGGTGAATGGGAAGCATCAATTGTACAGCGCTTTGGATAAAGGCGCTATATAAATGCCAACCGTTTACCATTTACATAACAGTTATTTAGCCGATGCTTTTATCCAAAGTCATTTTCAGTTTGCTGTCTGCGCTGTCAGCCAGTCCATCTGGAGCAATGTGGGGATAAGGGCCTTGCTCAAGAACTCAGCAGCTGCACTGGGGCATGAACCAACCACCTTGCAGGTCCCAGTCAAGCACGTTAGCCATTAGGCTATATGCTGCCTCCACTGTACAGTGGGGTCCAAAATTCTGAGACCACATTGAAAATATGTGTTTTTTTCCATGTAATCATGAGGAGGTTTTAGGAGTTTGAAAAAATTTACTTAAAAGCTTTGAGAACTACTTGAAGACCAAAGAAAAGAAAGGAGTGCTGCACAATCCACAGTCACCTGACCTCAACCGCTTTCAATATTTACACTTGAAGACTGTATTCAGACTGCACAGTATTCAGTAACATCACAAGATGCTCTTTGGAACATTGTGAAATAATGCTGGGATAACATTGTATTAAATTAGAAATAATAAGAAATGCAAAATAGAAGCATTTTCACAGGTGGTCTCAGACTTTTAGACCCCACTGTATCAGAAAAACCCAAAAACAATATGCACAAGTGGAGATGAGGTGAAAGGTTTGCGGCTGTTTTCCTGTTTTCCTCTCAAATAAAAGTCAAAACCATTAAAAAAAACAACAAAAAACAAAACAAATCGAAACACCGCCGCAGTGCCCGTGAGGTGATGCAGAGTTCTCAGCCACCTGAGCACTACTGAAAAGGCTTCAGTAGAGCGGGCGCTCCACGCCTCCCGCGTGTTTATCGAGCGTCTCGTCCGGCAGCGGGGGATTAGGGCTCTCATCGCATCATCCCGCCCCGCCTCTCAAGTTCACCGCGTCGGTGCTGGTTTCTGACATCGCCATGGCAACACAGGTGCCCCAAGTAAGGTAATGGAGAGAGTGAACGGAAGGCTGGGTCCACTCCACTGGGGAAGGTGCATTCCTGACTCCATAGAAGACCCTGATCTAGTTTAAGGGTTATTTGGGCAAAGTGGTTCTTTGTCTTGGAGCTTTCACACGTCACACCTATGACATAGGGTTCCATAAATAACTCAAAAGGGGTCCTGCATTGAGACAAGCCAACTCAATAGGTATTTTTTCTGACAGTGTAAGTATGTGTAACACATGAATTTGTGATTTAATGAATGAAGACCAGTCTATTGTTGAGATCTATGAATCTCTGGCCTGTTTGAATTGCCCGCTATGTGAGCAGGTTAGGGACTGAAATGTCATCTTTAACCGTGCACTGGCAGGCAGTGGTCTTTAATGCCAGAATAGAATTTAATGATGCATTTGCATTTATACATTGCCCTTTATCTCAACAAGAGTGTGGATATCAGTTTTGGTTTAACCAGGTTCAGAAAGTCCTCCCCAGTATTTTGTTCCAGTCACCTGGATTTGCTAATTAGCACAGTTCTTCAGCCAGGAGGTAGAACTAATTAGTGACATCAGCGGTCTGTTCATGGGTGGAAGAAATACATGAGTTTTACATTCTGACCCCTGGACTTTCCACCTCTGGGTTTGAAATGGAGAACGTCTGCAATAGTAAGTGCTTTCTTGACAAAAGGAGCTGGCTCCATCCTTGTGAAGGCTTTTCCAGCTGCAGAACACACTGTTGGGAGAGGTGGCGTTTGGATTCAGGCCATGTGGTTCATCTCTTAGCCAAGGACCCGGCCAGCTGCTCAGTGAAACCCTATCAACTCTGTAACTGAGTTTCAAGATCACACACCCTGAAAAAAAACATTGAACCAACTTAAAATTCTTCAGCTGGTCACATGTAAAAAATGTAGCTGAGTCATGCAAACTGTGCACAGAAAGCTCCAGGTTGGCATTCAAACCTAGAAGCCAGAAACCCAGAAAGGATTGTGCCCCCATGCACAGAGGGCATAAAGTTAGAAGCCACATAACAATTGGTTAAAAAACTTCAACTTCTCTAGAAGGTTACGGCCGGCCTCCATGCACTTCCCCAGTTCCTTTCAGAGGCAATATTCAATGTCAAACCGTTATTGTGGCATTTAGCTAATGCTGAATATGTAACTGCCTGAGTTGTAATTGTGTGGAGGTTGGTAATTGGATTTGCCCAATGCCATTAAACAAGACTCCACGGTCTAACTGAATTATTTCAGGATATGACTAGGAATGATTTCTTATAGTCATCGTGACCATACACTGCATCGCCAGTATATGTCATACATTTTTGCTTCCTGCAACAAAAAAAGAATTAATGCCAGCATTTCAATCTCCATTATCTGAAGGTCTGTCACATTCGAATGACCTTGAGAGAGTTACCATTTTGTAGTTGTCATTGGTTGTTCTTGTCTAGCTCTTTTTCCTGGCCCTATTGTAGAGGATGCAGGAGGACTCACTCAGAATGCCTGAGGATTGAACTGATCACATGACCTAAATATGGAAACATCCCACCATAGTCATTAACATGTCAGCCCACGTATTCTTAGTTCTCTGTAAAAGAAAGAAGCTTGTGATTCATCTGTTAAAGGTGGCTACTGCATACATAAAACACCCAAGTTAATGTGTTTTTAGGTACTCTGCCCAAGCATTATTGTTTTTTATGTTGTGGATTATAAGTAGGCAGCATGATTGCGCATTGGAGACGATGAATATTTATTGGGTGGAACTGAATTTAAACAAGTGGTCTTCATCAGACAGTTTGACCTGTAGCCTTGGCTTCCTTTCGCGATCGAACGGTCAAGAGTGCTGTGACTTTGTGTCTTATCCAAGTTTTACCCTGTCGGTCTGCACCCTGCAGTCTTCTACCTGCTGTTTGAATACTGTAGTGCAGCAATCATCAAATCCAGCCCTGGTTTTCTTTTCACCCGGGTAATCAACTCAACGATTACTGATTGGCCAGCCTGTCTTCACACCAGACTCCGGGGTAAAGGGAGGGTGGAAAACCAGCAGTTCTCTGCACCCGAGGAGCGTGATTTGACGATCCCTGCTGTAGTGTAGGAAAGAAAAAGAACATTTTGCAAAGAGGAGTAGTCACAGATTTAAAGGGGGCTGCGTGGGAGTTGCTTTTTGTCTGGCAGAATGGTGATAAACCGGAGGCTATAACAGTCGCTGTTTGAGCTAACTGTGACGGATAGCTCGGGTAGCTCGCTCGGTGTTTTATTATGCGTTTATTAGGAGAAATTGTGCCGCTCAGGTCTGTAATGAACTTTATCCGCCCCGTTTACGGACTCCCCACCGAGCAGCTCTGGTTATCCCTCACAGCGACGGGCCAATCTAATCCCTGCAGCCGCAGAGGGCTACGCCATCGCCGCCATCACCGCTAGCAGCACCGACACACAACTGGTTCCCTCGGCCCATACGCTGTTCTTTCATCCTGAGACCACGGGGGTTATATATATAAAAACACGACAACAACAAAACAAACCCCGCAGACGTGTTTACACTGGCAGCCGTAAACACGGGGTCAAATTCGGTCAAAAAGAGGGGAACAAAAAAACGACTGTTTTTCAGACAGATGAACAGTACTCGTGTTCACACACGTAGACAGACGGACAGACAGACAGGAGTGCTTTGTTTGTGTGCCTTCTGCCCGGAACAAGAGATGATTGCATGCCTTCAGGAATGAAATGAGCTCTCCCCGCTCAATTGGGGCTGTTTTCCTAAATTATTGTTTGAATGTGTTATCTGTACAGTAAGCGACAGTACTTTTCCACCTGTTTGAAGTTGCACCTGTGCTGTGGGGATTAAAAATCTAGAGCAGCTAGTTTCATGCATCAGCACTGCTGTTGTAAGCTGTGGCAAAGGCTCATAACCTCAGCCACTTCAGTAAATAATGTCCTTATTGTGCTGTGAAAATGCTGAGTGTGTGTGTGTGTTTGTTTTTTCAAAGAGGCGGGTCGACTTGGTGTTTCGGGCTGCAGCCCTCATTGTCTGCATGGCATGGCAAGATCCTCTACAATTAATGCAGCTAATGTTAAAGATGAAGGGAACTAGTCACACAGTTATTGAAGTTCCTGTGGGTGGCACCACCTACTGTAAGCATTTCTGTATGTGGTGTGTGTGTGTGTGTGTGTGTGTGTATGTATGTGTACTATATGTCTGCACATATGCATGCTATGTGTCTGTGTGCCTGCATGCGGAAGTTCATGTGTGCATATGTGCGTGTGTGTCTGGGCGTGCATGTGTGTGTGTGTGTGTGTCTGCGTGCACAGATGGACACAGGGCTGCTTGGCAGGGCTCAGTTCAGTCTGTGTTGTGTGTATTTAGAAGAAAGGACTTTCAAAAAATGCTGGTGCAAACCACGACTTATCCACTCATTGTCAAACAAAAATAAATTCATGTGAAATGATTTCCATGTGAAACAGAGTGGTTGTCCTCATTGGGAAAGTTAAATCAGATTTTAGCATCCACCCTGTGTGGAGTACACAGTGCTAATGTTCGGTTGCACAAGTGTGAAACGAATTAACTTTCCCAGAAAGCAGTGTTATTTTCTGAGAGGTTGCGCGGTCGGAGTTCTTCTGGCACGGTACACCGGGGTTCGCGAAAACCCCAACAGCGTCGGCCGTCGCCGCGAGAGACATTTACACCCGGAACAGAAGAAGGGGCCCTCCGTCGACAATGACCCCCTTCTCTGGATGGCGGCAGCGCGCGCGGGAGCGTCTGCGGCTCCCACAAAGAGCCGTTCTCCGGAGCGGCGGCCGGGCGACCCCGCCAGACGCACCGCGCTCACGCTGGCGGTCGGCGGCCTTCCGAAGCGGCGGGTCTTTTTCCCGTCGGCCTTCCGTTTTTCCCGGGGACGCCCGATTCGACTCATAAAGGCAGAAGAAAGGGATATGACAGCTTGCATCTGCTGGTGGTTTGAAAAAGCTTTTGAGGGGAGCAGCTGCCTTGGCTCCACTCGCCGGCGCGCTCTCAGCCTGAGGCCAGAAAAGGCAAAAATCACCGTAAATAAAACGGCTACAAAAAGGAGACGGGACGCGGCTTTGTAGAACATTTTCCGCGGAGTGGCTAAGTGGGTTTCGTATTTGAATTGAAGACCCCCCTAAGACAGAAGTCTCTTCAGTGTGCCTCAAACAGGAGGGGGTCTTCGTAGCACCCTGCGACGGGTGTGTGATTTCAGGAGGTGGAGGGATTACAGATTAACGCACGACGTCTCTGATCCAGTCCCCGCGAGTCTCGTGGGGACCTTCTCGTTAAGCACCGAGCACGTTTTGTACCTGTCAGCTGCACGCTCAGTAAAAATAAGTACAGCGTTTCACCTGAACGCATCCGTGGCCCGTCACTATAGCGACACACTGTGAAGCCCACACACATTTTCCTTCGGCTTTGTACCCGAAAGAAGTGGAATCTGCGCTGAATACCTAATTTTGGAAAAAAAAAAAAAAAAAGAGAGAAAAAAACCACAGACGGCGGCTTTTGAAATACTGCATTTTTAATGCGTCTGTCGATTCAACCTTCGGGTGGAGTGTAGTAGAACCGCACCACCAGGGTGTGGTTAAAGCGAAGGAAGTTGAAAGGCCTTCTGAACTGCGCTGCTGCCTGGGGTCTAAGCGCAGGGGAATAGTTGCTTGTGTCTGCTGCTGATAGGAACCCCAGTCTTTGGGGAGGAGAGGATACTGTGCAGTATCTCTGTCTTTTTTGTCTTTATTTTCCTTTGGGGTCACATCGGTGTCACCCACACCTGCACAACAGCAGAAGTGTGTGCAGTTCTGCGCGCCCACTGGTGAGCCAATGACTGTTTCACACCTACAGTCCATTCAGCACGACAAGAGAACCAGTGACTATTTCACACCCAAAATTCATGCAGTAGTCCAGGAGAATCAGTGACTATTTCACCGCTAATGTTTAAGCAGTACTACAGGAAAATCTGGGACTATTTCTCATAGTCTATTTAGTACTATAAGAGAGCCAGTGACTATGTGGCACAAACAGTCTATTCAACATTACAGGAGAACCAGTGTCTATTAAACACCTAAAGTTCATGCAGTATTACAGGAGAACCAGTGACTATTTCACATATACAGTCTATTTATAAATGTGTTCCATATTGTATCAGCATAATTTACAGCTACATTTTAGGACAACACTTTGCTTGTAGGACAACATGAAAATGATATTTCCAGATGATATTGATAGGTCATAGACATTGGGAAGGCATGGTATGCAATGGATATGCAACCAAATACAAAACATGACTCTTTTTTTGTTAATATGTCTCAAACATGGAAATGGGGGGCTACAGAAAGTGCTGTAGTTACTACTACTATGGTGAAACCAAAATGTACAAAAAATACCTTTTTAATAAAAGACTGATTGTGAATTATTTGATTACAAACCGAGAGAATGGAATATGAAATCAGAAAAAGGCAATACCCAAACTTCTGAGTGGGGGTGTTTTTGAGGCATGGACCTGCCCCCAGGGAGACTGGACCGTGCTTTTTGGGCAAGCGCCTTCACTCGTGAGATTGCTCGTTCCAAATATTTTTCTTTGAGGTGCTAAAAGGTAGCAGAAACTGGCCCACTTTTCACACATACTGGCTATATCTCTGTGGGCTGTGCTCACACGGTATTTAAAGTGGTCTCCCAGGCTCCGAGGGCAGCATCTAAGCCGTGCGTAATCACGAAAGCGATGTTTCTGCAGAAGAAGTGCAGTGTGGGTAGGAGTCGGCTTCATTTACTGGCACGCGTAAGCGAAGGTACCCTCGGTTTTTTTGAGAAGGAACACCCGAGGACTCCTTCGCGCGCCGACAGCGTTCTCCAAAAAAACCCGCTGACGCCTTTTGGACGCGGCCGCGGGGCCGACTCCCACGTCTTCTGCGTTTCTGCGGATGACTCCGATGGGGGGGAAAAAGCCATTTTGGAAATAGAAATAAAGGCGGCGGTGTTTTTCTATCTGCGCGGCTCCGGCAGGGCGGCGGAAGGCGAGAGCTCGTGGCTCTCTGTTCGCCGTGCGCTCTTGCGGCAGGCCGAGTGACAGATGGTCCCCGTTTCCCCCACGCCCCCTCCAGCAGGCCCCGGGGCCCCTGCCGGTTTTCTGAGGCCCGTCCCCTCGTGCCTCTGAAACGGGGCGGCCACGGGACAGGACGGCACCCGCGCTTTCCTAACCGCCGGCCGTTCGTACTTTCTGTTGCAGAAGACTCACAGGAGCATAAAGGGGAAGCGGCGCACCGTAGCATCCGTGTGGCTCTGCCCCGCTCTCTCACTCACTGATTAACCGACCAGCTAGCAAGCTAAAGGGCTAGCAATACGTTTCAGCCGACGTGCTAAAACACATTGCTCTGCACATTGCTAGCCGGTTAGCTGAAATGCCCTGTGCACTAATTGATGTGAAGCTATGAATTTGGTTGTGAAAATGTCTGTGTGCTAGCAATGTACAGAGCAATGTGTTTCTGGCCCTGCTCTCTTGCTCACTAAACTAATTAGCTGGCCACCTAGCTAGTTAAACAGCTAGCAATGCACAGAGTAATGTGTTACTGCTACCGTGCTAAAACACATTGCTCTGTACATGGCTTGCTGGTTAGCTGAAATACCATGTGCACTGATTGATGGAATTAGCTTGTGAAAGGATCTCTGTGATTGGTTCCCGCCGCATAGACGCGCAGCACGGGGCGACCAGAGGAGACCGGCACAAAGGCCAAGGAGCAGCGGCATTTAGCAACCCGCTAAGCCCCTGTCCGTGGAGGAGGGGGGTAGACAGGGTCTCTAATGAGGCCAAATTGGCTGTACCGACGTCTCAAAGCTCTGTCCCCTTCTCTCCCCACGCCCCGGTCTCAGCTGGCGTCGAGGAAAGGCGCGGGGCGCTAATTGGCGATTGCATCCATTATGCGAAGATGTTTTGATAGCGTCGACCTGAAAAGACGGCGTAATAATGGGGCTTACATAATTCAATAACAGGACCACAGTTTGCCATGAAGGGCGGGGGGGGAGAGAAAAGAAGGAGAGACAGAGGGAGGAAGAGAGACGGAGGGAGGAAGAGAGCCAGGGACAGTGCGGTCTGCCGACCGCGGACGATGCCATCGCAGCGTTTACGGCTATTATCGGAGCAGAATAAGGCCCCCGGTTTGTGTTAGGACCATGTTAACACTGGCCAATACTGTCCGAGCAGTCCCTCACCAGCCTTTCGCCAGCTCGTTTAATTATGTCTGCTGGTGTACCTCGGCCACACCGCGTCTTTATACCCGTTCTGTCAACAAGCGAGGAAGGAGCATGCAGATACTGTTAGCGGTTTGAAATCTGAAGGCCGTTCATCTGACGGATAGTCAAGGTTTATCTTTGATTAACTGTGGGATTGTGTTGTACAGGTCTCTCTTTCTCACTCTCTCTATTTAAATTCCATTTAATAATGCTTGACTGTATACAA
This sequence comes from Conger conger, assembly GCF_963514075.1. NCBI lineage: Eukaryota > Metazoa > Chordata > Actinopteri > Anguilliformes > Congridae > Conger > Conger conger. Next base: position 28,019,910 of record NC_083774.1, read on the forward strand.
ACAATATTGCCAAAGCAATGAACAATAAAACAATTAACAATGACATTTAAAACTTAGGATTAATACACTGGAATAAAAGCAATATAAAACCAAATGTATAAACAATAAATAACCAAACAATCTTGAATGGCAAACACGAATAAGATAGATAGATAGATAGATAGATAGATAGATATAGCTGCATTTGTATAGCAAATTTCTCATACTCAAAGCGCTTTACAGTGACAAGGGGGAAAGTCAGCTCAACCACCACCAATGCATAGCACCCACCTGGGTGATGCAACGGCAGCCATTTTGTGGCAGAATGCTCACCACACATCAACTGAGATGGAGAGGGAGAGATCTTTATTTTTTTTGCCAATTAAATTAGGACAGTAACGATAACAGCCACTAACAAAGCAGATTAATTATCTCTCTCTCCCTCCCTCTCTCTCTATGGCAGGGACTGCACATGTGGGCCTTCACGGCACTGTCCATGGTGCTGATCCAGATTCCCCATCACGCTGTGCTCCACAGTACCCCAGTCCAGGCCAGGTCTGACACACGCAGTGCATGCTGGGATATCGTCCCACAGAGAAGCCGCACTGAGGTTCGCAAACAGCGTTTGGCTGTTCCAAGACCAGTTTGATTTTGACATGACCTGACAAGTTCCATCTGCTCTAACTTTGGTGAGTGAAACATGGGATTATCATGGTTAAAGAAACATCCAACACATGGAGAGGGCTGTTTGCACAAACATTTACAGTACATAAAATTCTAAAAGTAATCAATAAAATATTCTTCCTGGAACATGGGGGGGGGGGGATTAGTTCCTAGAAGGAATCTGGGGCCTTGATTTGTTGGTTTAATATAGTTGTTTGTTGATACACAAAGAAGACGTGTGATTGGCTGGTTTAATATAATTGTTTCTTGATGCACTAAGAACACCACGTGTGACTGGATAATCTGCCCCAAGGGGGAGTGGAGGAGGAGGAGAAGAAGTGGGTGGCCAAAGTGTACTGGGCCATATCTTCTCTAGAAATACATATGCAGATTGCTAAAAATACAACTACAAACTCACAAGCTAACATCTACCCTCCGGCGTATAACCTGTGAGTACGGTATATGTGCCATGCGTATGTGTGTCTGCATGTACAATGTGTAATTGTGCGTGTGTGTGTGTCTGCATCTACAATGTGTAATGCATGTCTGTGCTGTGAGCTTGTGTGTGTGCATGAGCACATCTGTGCTGTGAGCTTGTGTGTATATGTGCGCACATCTGTGCTGTGAGCTTGTGTGTACACTGTGTGCTTTTGTGTGTGTGTGTGTGTGTGTGTGTGTATGTGTGTGCGCTTGTGTGCTATGTGCTGTGTGTCTGTATGTGTGCGGGTGAGAGTGTGGAAACAGATCCCATTTTATACACAGGCTGCTTCTGGATTTAGACAAAAAGGTGGAAGGATTTCACACATTCCTCCACCTGCAACTGAGGTTGCAAATGATACTCAAGCAACCAGCACATCTTCAGTTTCCACAAATAGACCCCTTTATTCTCCTTTTATGTAGTATTGATTATTCTCACACATTATCGGTTGTGTTTCAGTTAACATCAGTTTTGGACAACAGTTCTTTGTCTGAACAGACAATGTTATTTGGATCCTCATTGTTTTGTTTTTTTTTGTTTTTTCAAGGCCCTAAGAATCCTTGAGTCGCATGGTGAATGCATACAGTATGTTGGAATTTATGTTATGAGAGTCATGCAACAGCAAGGCTATTTATTCCTGCTCAGCCGTTGCTTTCTCTATTCTCTCAGACTCATGCCCGTGCATTATGTGCTGGCATAAAGGCATAAATAAAAAAGGAATGTGGATTCATAAATCCGCTCCCATTTTGTGGAAGGGGCTGACTGCCGCCCCTCCCTGCTTGGAGGCACACAAAGGCCCTTTCAGTCTCACATTTTGGCTTTACAGTAAATGAACTAGAAATAAGCCCTTTCAAACTGTGCATGTGTGTGTGTGTGTGTGTGTGCGCGCGCACAGACATATCTACGGCTGGGCGGGTGTGTGTACACGCGTGGATGTGTGTAAATGAATTCGGCATGACTCTTTTTTTGGGCTCCGTATTCAGTGCCTGGCTTGCTGCATGTCAGTCGGACGCTGAATAATACATTTCCCATCTCCTCTAATACCCGGCGTCTCCTCGGATGCCCTCCTGGGTTTGGGCTTTGGACAGAAAGGCCTTTTCTCCGTTTATCACCCCACTGCCACACTCCAGCCCTCTGCCTCTTTCAGCCTGGTCTCCTGGGCCTCTGTGCCGGTGTCCGTGTCTGTGCCTGTGTGTGTGTGTGTGTGTGTTTGTGAGTGTGTGTGTCAATGTGTGTTTGTGAGTGTGTGTGTTAATGTGTGTGTGTGTGTGCCTGTGTTTGTGAGTGTGTGTCAATGTGTGTTTGTGAGTGTGTGTGTCAATGTGTGTTTGTGAGTGTGTGTGTCAATGTGTGTTTGTGAGTGTGTGTGTTAATGTGTGTGTTTGTGAGTGTGTGTGTTAATGTGTGTGTGTGTGTGCGTTTGTGTGTGTGTGTCAATGTGTGTGTGTTTGTGAGTGCTTTTGTGTGTGTTTATCCGTGTGTGTGTGACTATGTGTGTGTGTTAATGTGTATGTGTGTATGCTTTGGTGTGTGTGTGTGTGTGTGTGTGTGTGTAAATTACATTTGGTCCCCAAAAATGAGGGGGACAATGATATAAAAAAAGATGCAATTCCTACATGGATCACCCGATATGGATGTAGATACAGTCTGCACTTTCACCTCACATTCATTGTTTCATTTCAAATCTAATGTGCTGGACTACAGAGCCAAAAGAACAGAAATTGTACCACTGTCCAAATACTTACGGACCTCAACCTTATGTAGGTGAACAGGGAAACAGTAATCTTCTCACATCACTGCCTGGCTGTTACAGCTTGCATCGTGATTACCACCTTTATACTTGCCTGCAGAACAGTGATAGAAAAAACCCCAACATACCTGCAATCAATCAGCAACCTTTACATTCTCCTCAGCCTGATCGCTATTCCAAAACCTTGAGGCGACTGACTCTCCCCTCCCTGTGTTGTTACTCCTAGTCAAAATGGCCGTCATTAGTGGCCCACAGTAGAGAAACAAACTTCCAAGTCGTAGCGACAGCTGTAGCATTAGCTATCGTACGATCCAGACTGGATCCAGACCTCTACCATCCCCACCCTGTTGCACTCCTATTCCAAGTTATGGTATTTTTTTTTTGCGAACAACTTTTTATTGAATGAAATTGCATCACTGGGGTTTCCAAAATGTCTAGTAGAACTGACAATACAATATATGAAATGAAACGCATATAAAAAGAGAAGACATTCAACATTATACAGTAATAGCTCCAAGTTATAGTATTTCTTTGTGGTTTTTGGTTACACTTCATGGTTTTATGGTTCTCTGCTTGGGGCTTGTTCTGGATGCAGTCAGTATGTGCGTAGATCTGGGTCAGGCACGTAACTTTTCTGTGCTCAATTGATCTTGCCTGTTGCAATTGAGCCAACCAACAGGACCAGAAGGCGGTGTTTGCATATCCTATAGGTTCCAATACACCAGACAAGCTCAGTAAAGTGTAGAAACAGATTTAAATCCAGAACAATTATGTATTTGACCCGGGTCTGTGTTGTATGTAGAGTTTGTACATTGGTTCTTGGCTAGCATTGCAAATTGCCCTAGTGCTTTAGTGATATTGCATCTTTACTGCTGGAATGGTAACATTGTTAGCCAGGGTTGGCCACTGTTGCCCATATTAATCAGGCTAGTGCACTTCTGTTTCTCCTATATTATAAGTGGATAACAGAATATGATAAATGAATGTAATGGCTAGTGGCTAAGGTACATGACTGGGAAGGTTGGTGGTTCAAGCCCTGGTGTAGCCATGATAAGGTCCACACAGCTGATAGGCCCTTGAGCATGGCCATTAACCCAACATTGGTTCAGGGGGATGCTTAGTCTAATGAACTGTAAGTATCTTTTGATAAAAGTGTTGACTAAATAAATGCAATGTAATATTTTCTTCTTCCTTTTCCCTTTCTTCTCTTGACAAATATCCTTATCCAGGGTGACTTATCCTGGCTCACAATTTAGCCCTTGTGCAATTCCTAACACACTTACTGAAGATGCTCAAAAAACTGGCTAAGTGCATTGCCCTAGGACACAATGCAACGGAGCACCTTATCGACGCCCTCCTGGATCGCAAACTTGGCTGCTTTATCAAAAGCGCACGGGTCTTTTGGAAGATTGAGCAGACAAGTTGAGGTGTTTTCAGACTTAAAATCCTCTTCCTAATCACCATGTGTGGCATTATCCAGCAAACACAAAATATTCTCACAATGTTGCTGTAGCAGCAGCGTCATATCATTGACAAAACATTCCGCTTTCAGTACATTACATTACATTAATGGCATTTGGCAGACGCTCTTATCCAGAGCGACATACAACAAAGTGCATACCCATAACCAGGGATAAGTACGCTGAAAGACCCTAGAGGCAAGTACAATTTCAACTGGTACCTGTACAACAGTTTGTTTATTTGTTTGTAAAAAAAACAAAAAAAACAACAAAAAAAAACCAAAACAAACAACAGAGCAAAAGTGACCGAACTTAACTATCCAAACACTGCTTACCTAGCAATTAAGGTTCACAGGGAGGTAGGGAGGGATGGGGAGAGGTGCGTCTTCAGTTTGCGCTTGAAGGTGGGGAGAGATTCTACAGTTCTAACCTCAACGGGGAGTTTTTTCCTCCACCGTGGAGCCAGAACAGACAGTAGTCATGAGCGTGAGGTGGAGGTTCGGAGAGGGGGAGGTGCAAAGCGACCTGTTGAGGCTGAACGAAGAGTTCTGGCAGGGGTGTAGGGTCTGATGATTTTTTGGAGGTAAGTTGGGGAAGACCCCTTAACTGCTTGGAAGGCTAGCACCAATGTTTTTAATTTGGTAATATTTTGGTAATTTTATTAGTAATATTATGTAATATGAGAACATTTTGTGTTAGGTGGATAATGCTGACAGGTGTGTAATTGTGTGTGTATGTACACTTTATGAGCACTTTATTAGGAACATTTTTACTTCATTACACCTACTTATTCATGCGATTATCTAATCAGCCAATTGTGTGGCAACAGTGCAATGCATACAATCATGTAGATACGGGTCAGGAACTTCAGTTAAAGTTCACATCAACCATCAGAATGGGGGAAAAATGTGATCCAAGTGACTTTGATTGTTGGTGGCAGACAGGGTGGTTTGAGTATCTTAGGAACTGCTGATCTCCTGGGATTTTCATGCCCACTAGTCTCTAGAGTTTACAGAGAATGGTGTGAAAAACAAAAAAACATTCAGTGAGAAGCAGTTCTGCTGGCAAAAATATGTTGTTAATGAGAGAGGTCAGTGGAGAAGGACCAGACTGGTCAAAGCTGAACAGTAACGCATATAACCACACATTATAACAGTGCTATGCAGAAGAGCATCTCTGAACACACTCATAACTCTTAGTGGATGGGCTACAGCAGAAGAATTCTAAAAAATAAGTAATAAATACCTAATAAAGTGCTTGGTGAGTATGTGTGTATGTGTGTGTGTGTGTGTGTGTGTGTGTGTGTGTGTGTGTGTGTGTGTGTGTGTGTGTGTGTGTGTGTGTGTGTGTGTGTGTGTGTGTGTGTGTGTGTGTGTGTGTGTGTGTGTGTGTGTGTGTGTGTGTGTGTGTGTGTGTATTATACTCCTCTGTATGCTCATGAACACACCTAATTATTGGCAGACACGCCATTTTGCAATCGCACTGGGCACATCACTTTCCTTTCCTTGTTTATTTCACAGCTATTTGTGACAGTTACACATTGCATATTAACTTTATGCTGGTTGGTCTAAGGTGTTAGACAACAGGCAGAGTGAGACTGAGAGAGGGAGCAAGAGAGAGAAAATGCAAACACAGCTACTCATTTTATCATCTCATCCAAGCTGGTAAAGTGCTATATAGATCAGACCTGTTTTGGATGCAAATACTTTTCTACACTTTACTGAGCCTGTCTGGAGTATTGGAACCTATGAAATACTCTCGAAAAGTGCAAACCTTGGTTGCAACAGGCAAGATGAATCCAGCACAGAAAAGTATGCAAGACTGGCGTGGACCACGCCCTGCTGCCTGCCAATAAAAACCCATGCTGAAGGGAATCTCTGAATTATGAATCAAAGTCCCATAAAACATAAACTTGGACCATCAGCCTGTATCCTAATGGCTAAGATACATGACTGGGACCTGGAGGGTTGCCGGTTCAAGCCCCGGTGTAGCCATGATAAGATCCATGCAGCTGTTGGGCCCTTGAGCAAGGCCCTTAAGCTTACATTGCTCCAGGGGGTTGCTTAGTCTAATCGACTGTAAGGCGCTTTGGATAAAATTGCCGGCTAAAACTCCATGATGGGAGGGTGGTGTTTAACTTGACTAGAGCCTTGCAGTTTTGACTCCTAGGTGAGGCGGTGTGTCTCATACCCTTCATCAAGATACAAAACTGTAAACGATCGGTTAAATGAGCTGTCATTTTAGTACTACCTGACAATGTTGAATATGTGAGTTTCGGTGGATATGCACTTTATTATTATTATAAATTAACTTGCAGTGCATCTAAGGTGAGGTGAGATCTGTACAGAGATAAATATTTCCAAGTCCTTCTTTGAAACCGTAATATTCTCAATGACACTGTGTGGAGGAAGGGCAGCATGGCGATAACGTTGACATGGTAAGCCTTATCTTTAGTCTTCTTACGCTCCCTAATTATGAAGCTTGCGGCTTTGACCACCTCGTGATTTCCTACTTCACCATCGAACCAGACATATCGGCCACTGACCGCAAACAGATTAGGCGCAAAACACTTTACTACTGCAAGGGGCAACTGTTGAACTTAATGGCGCAAACCGTTCTTAAAATGCAAGCACAATGCAGGGTCGGTGTAGCGGAAATTACTTCCATTTCACATCCGCGTACAGCATCCGCTATACACGACGCAGGTCATGTTATCTCTTGTACGCCCACCTTTTCTTTGAAAAAAAAAAAAAAAACTGAATGCGAAATACAGCGAGAGCTTGCCGTGTCAGCACGAGGGTGAAGGAAGGGATATAACAATCATCTCCATGGAATTCTGAGATATTTAAACTGTTCTTATCTGCCGAAAGGGATTGAGAAGCTTTTTTCAATATTCTTTCCGGTGTAGCCTACGTTAGGTCAGAGGGTTCTGCAAACAGGTGATTATAAATAATTCAAATTTGTAGGCAGCTGTTAAAGTCCTTATAGGTCTAATGCTGGCATATGTGTTATGTGCACATCCTGTTCTGTGTTTAAGGCCCTGTCAGTGAAAATGCAGTCGTAGCCAAATCAATGATGTGATCTAATTAACGCACATCTAATTACTGTCGACCAGAAAACAAACACAAGTCGAAGTCATAGGCTATTTGAGAACGAAACATAACGTATAACCGCAATGCCACGCAACAACATTGAGCTCACCTCGAAAATAGCCGTGAGCCTGCATTAATAAAACTACGAGGACATGTAAAAACAAATAAAAATAAATTGATAGAAAAAAGTTGCCAAATCAATGTGATCCCAGACAGAATAGAAGTTTTATTTAGAAATTTAGGAAGCTGAAGTCGAAATGTGCATGATTAGGCCTACATGCACAATACGGCTCTCTGGCGTAATAGGTTTGCTTCCATCCCCTCTCTGAACTGCCTCTATTCATATATTTTCAAACTGCATCCTGGGAATTGTGATATTCCCCATCATGAAACGGTTATTTATTGAAACATGAGTTAAACATGGTTTACATTTAGGCCTACCATATTTTGTCTCTCCTTTCAGTCCAATTTGATGCCATCCCTTCGGTAACGTTTGGTAATATTTTCTTACACTGTCGCTATAGCCGAACATTAATCTTACTGACCTGTGTGATGCGTTACACCTTTAATGTGAAGACGTAGCTAGCAATTCTTTGCAATGTAGGCCTACGCTCGTATTACAGTCAGCTATTGATTTGTGGTATGTATGAAGCATAATTACTTAAGACATGTTATCCAGTTGGGAATTGCAAAACCACAAAGGAGCCACGGGGTGCGCTAATTGCAGCCAATAATAGACCCGTGGTAATATGTTAGGCTATGGATTTTTAATTTGGCCGAACCGACTGAGCGTCGGTTAAGGAGCGCCTACCTGACAAATCTGCTTTGTTCCCACCACGCATTAGAGATGATCCGGTTCAATTTTCCACGCTGTCGTCAATATCATCGATAGGTTACGTACCCCTGTTTGCTTCATAGCATTGAAACACCGACCAAAATGTTCTCACAAAAGTGACAAAATTTGTACCTGATCACGAGACTGTCTGCTTCTAAAACAACTTCGTGAAGATGCGTACATCAGACACAATGCGTTATTCAACTCTTCTCTGTAATTGCAGAACGGTACCGCCTATTAGTTAATGACAATTAGGCTATTTGTAGAAAAACATATAGACAAATAGTCTAATTATATACCGTTAATTGCCTAATTATATAAAAATATCGTCTGTTGTTTAGCAGTGAGGTGGGAAATAGACTTTACGGTCAGTTTAATTTCATATCACATCGCAAAAAATGGTTTGGTCATTATAATAGCACAACTGCATACAACAAAAACTAATTGTGTGGTGATCGGCAGCCAAGCTTTAACGACAGAAGGATAGTTTCCAGACCGTTCGCCTCGGGGGGCGAATTATGAGCTATGAATTGTCCAATGCCACGCCCTTCGACGAGTACATCGGTGCAGTTTCATTAAAATCTTACCCGCGCACAGTGCAGTTTCCAGTTAAAAGTCAAGCTTTAATTATTAGGTCAAAAATAGAGTCATTGGTTGCTAACGGATAAATTTGTGAGAGACAGCATCCATTAATAGTCGCAGCATTAATCTTATTTGAATTTTATTTAAATTCTGTTTTTGTCTATTTAAGAACTTGCCAGACGTGCATTAACGACCACTTGAAAACATTGATTGCGCACTGCTTAGTTTGTCGTCATCGGTGAGTCTGCACCGTCGTTTTTTTACTGACTTGCTATGCCTGCTGTGATCTGATTTGGTATCTTCCCTATTTTGCAGGTGTGTCAGTTTTAATTCTGACCAGTAGGTGGGACTTGATGCTCGGTGCACGGACTTCTCATTTCCTCGTCTCTGTTCGTAATGCTATTGCTCCAAGTCTCAGAGCAGTGCGGAAACAACCTGGAGCTAAGCGGCTAACAGCAGCAGAAGACGCGGTAACCCGTACAATGCAGTCTCGAGAGGAAGACAGACCGGGAGTATTTATTTTTCAGCCACTTTTGCTCTAACGGAGTATTTTTTTTTCTTTATCGATATTTTTTATGGCCTCGAATATATCGACACGCGACAGCATTCGCATTAATTTGACATACCTCCACACTCATTAACACGCCCGCGCGCACATACACACAAACATCATCACACCGTACATACAGACACATTGAAGACACACGACACACATAAATTTACAATTAGATACCAGTGGATACTCAACTCTTTTCTGGCACCGGAGACCATGGATCTATCCTTCTGTACACCCAAGATTTGCTGGTGGAGGGTATTGTTGCTCTTAAGCATCTTTCAGGACTATCTGAGCTCCATGCTGGACTGCCCGCCAACCTGCAGCTGTTCCCCAACCGAGATCTACTGCAATAAGTCCGACAATGGGAAATTCTTCCCTTTGCTGGCGCTGCAAGACACCGGGACTAACGGAAATAACAGCAACAACATTCAAGACCTCTTCAAGAACATCACATCCATGTAAGTCCCCTTAAAGTTAACGTCACATGTCAAGTACATGTGTGGAATTTAACCCCGTTTCTCTGTCTCTTTTTATGTTGCTACATTCAGCCTCTCAACCAGCCTTTCACGACTGAACGGAAATTAGTGTACGGAGGATTTCTGTTACTTGCATGTACTATGTCTTTCACCCGAACGATCGGTTCGTCCGTGGATCTTTATAGGGATTTAACTTGTACAAAATTTCCTGGTTGTGCGTTATTGTGTTATTTACATGCTCGATAATGCGTTCTGCACTGCAGCACTAACGTGGTAGTTTATGGTTATAGTTTTTGGGCACTATCGTTGCGTTCTTAACTGTGACTGGGGGAACAGACCTGTTGTTGAAATGGCTCCCAACGCGCATCACTTAGCATCTTGTTTTCCGACCGAGTGAACACTGGACGCTTTTCGCATTTATATCTGAAATGCCTATCTGTTCTCCGGCTGACTCTGTGTCCGTTCTGACAAAAGCAGAAGCAGAGGGTGGAAATATTCTATCCGGTATAAATCGGCGACACTCTGGGGACGCAGGGGGATGAAAGCGGACACACTTTCAAATCTAATTGCCACATCTCAAGAGTGATGTATCAACCGTCTTTGCATCTCAAATGCGAGTTGATGGGGCCTGATTTATATTCCTGGCAGGGACTTTAAAGGAATTTTGTCACAGCGTTTGCCATCTGTGGTACGTGAAAAGGTGCCTTGTACTGGAAAAAAAGATTCGTTCTCAGGGAGAGCTGACAAGATATAGACACCCCTTGTATTGCCAATGAGCCCTTTTCAATCTGTGTGTGAAAAGTATCTCAATCATGGTATCCTTGAATTCTGGACCGTTTTAGCATCGAGGCGTCCTATCAGCTGCATATTGACTGAACTCGGCACCGATTTTCGCTTTTGGTGTATCATTGGTGGTGACGAGTGAGTCAAAATTATACCCTAGAAATTGACTGTGAGGCAGCGGGCGATAGTCCGTGATGTGTGTTACTCCCACAATTATTATTTAACGCGCGCGTTCGCGCGCGCGCACGCAGACACACACACACACACACACACACACACACACTCGCGCGCGATTAACAACGATTTTCTTTTGTTCTATTTCACCCAAGGTGTAATGTGATAGTGTTTGACAAGTGTGAGTTAAGGTTGCCTGGTCTTAATTTCCCCACTCTCTATGGCAAAGGTGTTCTCGTCACCTAAACATTTTCCTTATTCTCGGGATCCCAGAGGAGTTCGCTTTACATACTATAAATAGTGGCTTCTCAAAAATAGAACATGGACAGTGATGACAGCCTACTTTTCACTCGAAGGTTTCTCCTTTCGTCAGGGATAACCGTTTATAGGCTTTTATAGCTTCGAATCTTACGTCTTTACGTTTCCTCAGTGAAACTCTGGTGAATTTAAAACGCGGTCATTGTCATTCACAGCCATCACTCACCAAGACGTTTCGGTAGAAAAGTATTTTTACGCGATTCATTTAGAACAAAATATTTTCTTTTCAGTGGGTGTTCGTGGTCCAAAGGGGAGCATGTTGTCGGAAGCAAAGTTGGGCAGTTCCCATGGAACAAAAAACCCGATTCATTATTGATTCTTTGCAGAGAATAGCCAAGAACGAGGATGCCATGACAACCTCTTTGCTTTGTACTGAATTCACTCCTATTCCATCGGCTTTAAGTGGTGAAGTGATAACGCCAATTGAACAGGAAGCAGTACGGTTTCTATATATTTACCAGCAGTGAATTTAGCCATATGTGTAATGGTATAATACGAAAAATTCTGCTTTAGAAAAATCTGCTCTTTCCCCGTATAGGCTATGCCAATTCTGTACGCGTGTTCTCGCCGCACTGGTCTAGGCCACTAGAGGGGAGACTGGTTGCTTTTTTAGAGGGAGTATAGAATTGTCGAGTGGGCTGTAAACGAACATTGCTTTGTGTGAATATACACTTGCCTTTCAGATGTGAGAAACGCAAGCTTGTTGGCCATAAGCTATCGCTGTTTTCTAAATGCAATGTTTTCAGAATCAGTTCAGGTTTCACACTAAGATCGGGCAGTTAAAATTAAAAAAAAAAAAAAAAAAAAAAATTAACCCCTTGAATATTGACATTTTAGTCCTGCGGATAGGATACACCTGCAACCCTGGGGACGCGACGTCCTGCCTGTCAGCACCCTGTCTGTTGGACAGCTCCCAGTTTGCGCCCGAACTCTTCCGTCTGGCTGCGCATTTGTACACAGATACGATTAAAAGCATTTATCAAGCAGAACACGAGAGACGTCATTTGTTACCCTTCCGAGTCCTTCAGTTTTTTGTCTGGGAACAGAATCCGGTCTGTGTCATTATTTTTTCTCTCTCCCCCGTCTCTCGCTCGCTCCCCCTATATGAATAATGCGGAGGAGGATTGAGTTTGGCTAAATTAATTCTTACATACACGGACATGTTCAAGCTGTGACCTTGAAACAGCCGTGAACGTATAAGCGCTTCGACTCGCATGATCGCATCGGTCTCCAGGGAGAGTAATGAGTTTCTGAATAGTATGCGCTTGTGTGTGTCTGTGTGCTGTGTATGTGCGCGCGCGTGCGTACGTAGATGTAGGCGTGCGGCTGTTACTGTATGCACATCTGTTATGAACCTTGTATGTTGCCTTCCCCCTATATCCTGTTTTAATAGGACTGGAATAACTGTCTTCGGTCCATTCATTCCTTCTGATGCCGAATTGCGGTTTGGTCCGACAGTCACAAAAAAGCGGAAAAAAAGGTCCTTTTTCGCAAGGTTACCTGTTGGCTGTGATATGCCCTTTTCAGGCTCTCCAGTTCAATCTCAGTTTACCCATTTTATGCTAATACGCATGCTCCGCACAGTTTTCCCCACTTTCTCCTCTTACATTTGAAATGGTCGTAATGCTATTCTGCTTATTTTTCATTCTTCTCTCAGATATGTCAGTTATTCAGATCTTGCCTGAGCTGCTACTTTAATACTTTTGTGTGTTTGACATCTCTTTGTATTTTTACGTTTTTATTTCATTAAAGCAAATGATGAGCTTATTTTTCTGCTTATGAAATAAGCGAACGAGCAGCCGAAATGCAGTAGGCGGAATTGTCTGTTCTCTTTTTGAAATGTTATCTCTATGTTAATTTGTGAATTAATTAATGTACTGTTGGAGGTGTCTTTCTTGTTATAGAAAGTAGATATTTATTCGGGAGTTTTAGAGCAATGATCTATATTTAGGGCCTAGTTGTTGAAATACTGCTCCCCCCAGCAACACCAAGTCTTCCCCAAAATTAGTCTATAATCCCTAGGCGCTCAAATGAATCTACCTAAGTCTGTTGAGCCAATAAACACGACTTCCCAAAAAACGAATTTACTTGTTACCTTTTATTGAAACAAACGTTCTTGAAACAACAGATACCTTTCAGGCCATAGGCCTATCAGATTTCAGATCAACGTTTAGTTAGCAGTAGCTCGATCAGCCTAAATTAATTGAAGGCTCACATGAGTGGGTTTCCCTGGAAACCGTGGCGAGAAAGCTTCTCTAGAATAGGAACAGCTTCATTGTTTTACTACTCGTTAAAACCTTACCATTATTGACAGAGTAATCAATTTGTTGTCCCTCCCCTAACCCCCATTCCCGCCACGCCCCGCCCGTAACCTCTGTCATGGCACACTTCATTTGGCTCAAGATATTTTCGTCAGTTTCTTCCAATGGCAATTCGACGGTAAATCTGATAGGAGGTGGCATAATTTAAAAGCTGGGGGGTTTTTATTCAGTGAAAAGTACGCAGCAGGCTTTGGCATGCGGTGGTAGAAGTTATCCGCTGGGTGGGATTCAAACGTTTGAAATTCAGGCCAACTTCGCCTGGAAGTGGAGCGGCTTGTGAGAGTTGCATAAACCCTGTCGGAATCCGAGGGTTCCTTCCCCATAGGAAGTGGAAACAGCATGATTTGCGAGTTTTTTTGTATTTTCGGAAAGATAGCTTCCGCTCGCGTTAAACACGCTTGCTGTGCTTTCAGCATGAGGCTTATCGGACCGCCACAGCCATGGCTAATTGCCGGAGGCCAGCTAACATGTTTCTCATCTGTCCTTGGTATGCATTGCTTGCTCTCATCCTACCTTTGGTGGTTTTCTCAATTCAGGATCTGAAACTGAGAGAGTTGGGGATTTGAACAACAAGCTTTATGGGCCTATTCAAGTAACATGTATGTGCTAAGGGAGAGCTCAAAAGTATTCAAGCCCTGGTTTTGTGTGTGTGTGGTGTGTGGGTGTGTATACTTTCACATATGCATTTTTATGTTGATGTGTGTACATGTTTGTGCGTTGATGTGTATGAGTTATGTAATTGTGTGGGTATGCATGTATTTTGTGTGTGTACTAATGACTCAATGTGATAATTTTAATAATAAAACCTCCTTGCATTTTTATAAGTACTCTGCAGTGATGGGGGCGAAACTCCACCCACTTGGGTGATGCACGGCAGCCATTTTGTGCCAGAACGCTCACCACACATCAGCTGGGGTGGAGAGGGAGAGAACAATTTTTAGCCGATTGGGGATGTGTAGGTAGCTGGAAGAGAGAGCCAGGTTGGTAATTTAGCCAGGACACTGGGGAAGCCCTTACATATTGTAATGAATGTGGGATCTATAAGAATAGGATTTCCTAGGATCACAGTGAGTCAGGACCTTGCTTTAATTGACCAGATGAAAGATCACCCCCTATTGGCCCACCAGCACCAGCGTAGTTTCCTCATGAGGCCTCCCATTGAGGTACTAAGTAACAAAGCCCTCACATACTTAAAAGTTATCCATTCAGCAGGGGCAGGATACACCATGGTATGGCTACTCTGTGTGTGCATTTGTGTGTGTGCACGTGCATTCTTTGTATGCGTACGTGTCAAATGCAGGAGTGGCAGAGAGAGCAATGGTCATGGATTTGATTAGTTTTTTTTTGTTTTTGTTTTTTAGTTTGCTGTGTTCTTGTGATTACCCGTCAGCTTGCCACTCTGTGTATTATCAGTCTTCCATACATTAAGTGTCAGTCTAATTGAGCACCCTGAGTGAAGCTCATCTGTTTTCAGCAAGGGGATCCATTAGCCTAATTGCCATCCCTGCACTGAGTGAGACGAGTCCTGTATTAAGCTGCGTAATCTTTTACCTTCCTAATGGATTGTCACCGGCAACGGAACGAGGGATGTATGCACGGAACATGTATGAGTGAGAGGAGGAAAGAGGGATGAGAAAGAGAGGGAGGGAGAGGAGAGAAAATGGCAGAAAGCGAACGGAGCCCTTCCCGGCTGACATGAAACGTTCTCGCAATGTTGCGGCAGCGTTGCAACATTCACAGAACGTTTCAGTTACATTGCGAGAATGTTTTGTGTTCGCTGGGTTCTGAACGTGATGTGTGGAGAGTGCCGAAATCGGGGAGTTCCTGATGGGGACATACTGAACGGCTAAATGGGGCCCATGCTTCTTCGCTTTGTGTTTATCTCGGTTGCGCTAATAACACATTGTGACCTTGGAATTATAAGGTTCTAGCTGCGCTCTGAGTAAAATATACTGAAGTGAATGGGCTCCAAGCAGATACAACCTTTTTAAGGTACAATAGGTAATTTCAGACTTCTAACAGCCAAGAGAGGAATTGCAGCAACACGCACCCTCAAACCACAACACTGTTTATCCCTCCCCCTTCTCTGTGAATGCGCTGACCTTAAAAACCTCACCCTAATTGGCTGTGACAATTAGAACCAATTTTCAACCAATGAGCTTGAATTATTGTACAGCTATACAATGTTTTGGTACAGGTGTGTCCATCAACTGTATATTTTGAAACCCGAATTTAAGGATTATAAACACAGGCAGAGGGTGAGTCAACATGTCAGTGAGGCTTTTTCAATGATAGGAAGGGATTTACAATGGTCTTGTAACAATGTTTTAACACAAAAATCCTATTGTACCTTTAAATTTAGAATGTTTTCATACTTGACAATTTGTCAGTAAAATGTCAGTTAGAACCGTATAATTTTAAAGGCATGTGGGTAATTTATGGGAATGTTTCACTGGGTACTCAGTAATGCGGTGTATAGCACATGCCTGCTTGGGCCTGTACTACCATTAACATTTTGCCATTACACCTCCACACTTGTTTCTTTTGCGGAGGTGTAAAACAGCAAATTCTTCCGTATTGTGATGCAGGGCTGGGGGTGGCCACTGATCGCAGGGTGAACAGACAAATCAAAGCAAGAGAAATTGGTTGCTTACCGCCTTTTATTTAATAAAATCTCATTCAATCATAGAAATTATTCAGAAATAAAGAAAATGGCCAACTTGGTAACTTTGTCTCTCTTCTTCCCTTTCTCGCTAAAACCCTGGAACGGGCGGTCTGCTCCCAACTGTCCACTTATCTTCTCCACAACAATCTCCATGACCCCAACCAGTCTGGCTTCAAGAGTGGCCACTCCACTGAAACCGCCCTGCTCGCGGTCACTGAGGCACTCCACTCTGCTAAAGCAAAATCCCTCTCCTCTGTCCTCATCTTCCTCGACCTGTCAGCCGCCTTCGATACAGTCAACCATGAGATTCTGCTCTCATCGCTGTCTGGGATGGGTGTCACAGGTTCTGCACTCGCTTGGTTTTCCTCCTACCTCTCTGGTCGCTCCTACCAGGTGACTTGGAGGGGCGCAGTCTCCGACCCTCAACCCCTACGAACTGGAATCCCGCAGGGCTCGGTTCTTGGGCCTCTCCTCTTCTCGCTATACACCATGTCTCTTGGTTCTGTTATCTCTTCCCACGGCTTTTCTTATCACTCCTACGCTGATGACACCCAACTCTTCATTTCCTTCCCCCCCGACACCCAAATCACCACACAGATCTCTGCCTGCTTGGCTGATATCTCTGCGTGGATGACTTCCCATCACCTGAAGCTCAGCCTTGCCAAAGCTGAGCTTCTCTACATTCCTGCTAAGTCCTCTCCGTCAATCGACCTCTCATTGACTGTTGAGGACTTTGTAGTTTCCTCCTCCCGTACGGCAAAGAATCTTGGGGTGACTCTTGATAACTGCCTCACCCTGGCTCCACAAGTATCCTCCACTGCCAGAACTTGCAGGTTCTTTCTGTATAATATACGCCGTATCCGTCATCTCCTGACTGAGAAAGCCACCCAGCTCCTAGTCCAGGCGCTCGTCATTTCCCGCCTGGATTACTGCAAATCCCTCCTAGCCGGTCTCCCAGCGTGTGCCATCAAGCCCCTCCAGCTGGTCCAGAATGCTGCAGCCCGCCTGATCACCAATCAGCCCAGGTCGGCTCATGTCACCCCGCTTCTCATTGGCCTCCACTGGCTTCCCATTGCCGCACGCATCCGTTTCAAGGCCCTAGTGTTGGCATTTCAGGCTGCTAAGGGGACTGCCCCACCTTACATACAATCCCTGATCACTCCCTACTCCCCAGCTAGACCACTCCGGTCTGCCAGCTCTGGTCGCCTTACGGTTCCCTCTCTACGTGCACCTGGCGGTCGAGCTGCACGTTCACGCCTGTTTTCCGTTCTGGTTCCTCAGTGGTGGAATGACCTGCCTACCACTGTCAGAACAGCAGAATCCCTCCCCCTATTTCGACGCAGACTCAAAACCCACCTTTTCAAACTCCCTCCTGATTTCCCCTGCCCCTCCTTTCTGATATCCCTATCCTTGTCTAACCCCCCCCCCAAAAAAAAAAAAAAAAAAAAAAAAACACTTCTGATGACAACTATGTTTAGAACAGCATTTCCTGTGTATTTTGCTAGTTTCTGGATGTGATGCTCTGACTTATGGTAGAACCTATGCACTTGTAAGTCGCTTTGGATTAAAAGCGTCTGCCAAATGACTAAAATGTAAATGTAAAATGGTAACAAAAATCATCAAAAGGAAAGGAATCCAAACCTAGAAACAAAACCCAGGTCAAAACTCAGATCAAAAAAACCCCCACAATCACCTTTTTCCCAGGCCTGTGAACCAGGCCTCTCTTATGTATCCTAATAAATAGGTAATGGGCCACAGCTATGGTGATTACAATGGTTTCACACAGTTGTGGCCATACCTGTCAGTAGAGCCAATGCTGGTCCCTGGTGGACAACACCTTAATGTTCCTTGATGGCACCACAATAGCTAATTATGAACCATCCCATGGCTTAAGCTATTCAGCTCTAACCCTTTAAGGGAATTCTCTGTAGAATTCTCTGGAGAGTTCTTAGGGCTGGCAGGAATTCCCTACAGGAATTTGGACAGGGAGGAATGTGGCCCCGCGTATACCTCCCGCAGGTCCCGTCGAGAGTTGCTGTGGAAAGCGGCGATTTGTCGAAAAGGCGAGCTAAAAACGGGGCCTCCCACCTGACAACGAGAGCACAGATTCTATAGATCAGCCAGATGGTCAGGTCAGTTTTCTTAACATTGAAAGTTTGTGTCTCTGCAAGCCAAAACTTTCCAGCTTGGTGCATCTTATGAATATGTATGAAAGGGGCTTGTCCAAGGACAATGCTGTGGCAATGGATGTTTTATCCCATGGGCATGCCTGTTGATGAATATTCATGAACTGTAAAATAGCAGTGGGAACTCGTAGTGAGGAAGGGGCGTGGAACAAGGGGAGCTCATGTGGTCAGGGTAAATAATGTGTGTGAGGAGACGCTTGTTCTTCTGTGCTGCTGTAGGCTCCCTAGAAGCTCTCTGTATGGTGAGTGTGTTAGGAGTGTTTGGAGTGTAGACACGTTTTCAATATGGTTGTTAGCCCACTCTTTTGTGTGTGTGTGTGTGTGTGTGTGCGTGTGTGTACACGTTTGCATGTGCCCGCATATGTATGTGTGATATACAGTGTGAATGTGTGTGTGTGATAGAGTTTGTGTGTTTCTGTGTGTGTGTTTTGTTTGTATATGACAGAGATTGTGTGAGTGTGTCTTTGTGGGTGACTGTGACTGACTGTGTATGTATGTGTAACTGCAGCACGGGGTCATATACAGTAACTGCAGCACTGGGGGATATACAGTAACTGCAGCACTGGGGGGTATACAGTAACTGCAGCACTGGGGGATATACAGTAACTGCAGCACTGGGGGATATACAGTAACTGCAGCACTGGGGGATATACAGTAACTGCAGCACTGGGGGATTTACAGTAACTGCAGCACTGGGGGATTTATAGTAACTGCAGCACTGGGTGATTTACAGTAACTGCAGCACTGGGGGATATACAGTAACTGCAGCACTGGGGGATATACAGTAACTGCAACATTGGGGGATTTACAGGAAGTGCAGCACTGTTGTACAGGGGAGTGATAAATGGCCTCTCTGTGTGAAATTCAGTTTAAAAAGGAGCTTGAGCAGCACTTAACACAAGAAAGGAAACAAATGACAAGATTGTAGGGGAAATAAACGCTTGTTTATCGTCCGGGCGTGCTGATGAAACTGCACACTTGCAGTACTTCAGATGAGGCAAACAGTGTGATGAGCAGGGCTTTGACAAGACTTCTCCACTTCCCGTGTGTTCGAACACTCGGAGAGACAGCCAGGCAAATCAAGAGCGAGGCTACTTAAAAAATGAACTCATATTTCATTTCGCCGTGATAATTTCTTCCTTCTGAGGCGGTTTAGAAGCACCGCTTTCGTATCCACGGCCACCAACGGCGATTAGGATGAAGGGAACATCCGAGGTGAAGAGGAAGCCGTGAACGGACCTCGTCCTTTCTGCGTTAGCAAAGAAGATGAGCGCAGACGCGGCAGAAGGACGAGAAGTTTGGGAAAACAAGAGAAGGAGGACAGGCGTTACGGGTCAGGGTCACAGCTAATGTGCGATTGGTTCCCTTAGCTGGTGGGCCTGTGGCTTGGTTGGCTTATGTCCGTTGCAGAGCGTTGCTAGAGCGTTGGGAAAGCGTTTGAAGGGCGTTTGTTGTCCGTTTCAGATGCAGCTAGTATGAATAGCACGGAGAGACTGTCACACAGATTCATTGACAAGCAGAATGGAAAATGTCGAGTCCTTAGTATTCTACGGTTCTAACTGACATTTTTGAAATAAATGAGTGTCATGAATATGTTGTTTATTGGGCAATTTGACAGAATTTTGATATTGTACATTCACTTTTAGGTACTTTTAGGGTGTCTGTAATTTTGATCCTGGAGGAACTGCCCTGCATTTCAGTTTTGTTGTTTAGGATGTGAAAGCTTTGAAGCTCAATATCTCAACACTATTCACAATGCAGATAGAACCTTATAATTCCAAGGTCAAGATATTTTGATAGGCCCTTGCGGTTTTAACCATTTAAGGAGTATGTTTTTCTGAAAGTCTGTGTTCTAAAACTCCATTGCTTTCCATTACCAGTAGTGATCAAGACATCAGCATTAGAGTGTTCAGTGAAGAATATTCCCTTCATTCTAATAAGATTATTTGTCAAGGCCTTGGGAAGTGGCATGAGCTAATGTTAGTACAGTGTTAGGTGAGCGTTTGTACAGCTTTAGAAGAGAAACCAGTTGGCTCTTCCAGGTACAGGTCAGGGGAATGAAGGCGCAAGAGTGAGAGACATGTAGGAGAGAGAGAGTGAGAGAAAGGAAGAGGAGAGAAGTGGGGGCTCTACAGCAGGAAATTAGAGCTATTTTTATGGTTATCCTTATTATTATTACTATGTAATTTATTCATTCTTCCACTGCCATTCCTGCTATTGATTGTGCCATTATTTTATAACTATGAGAGAGAGAAAGAGGGAGAGTGATAGAGAGGGAGAGTGTTAGGGGGAAAGAGATGGAGGGAGTGATAGGGATAGAGAGAGAGAAGTAGAGAGAGTGATAGAGATAGAGAGAAAGAGAAGGAGAGTGATAGAGATAGATTGAGATAGGCAAAGAGTGAGGGTGAGTGTAAGAGATAGATATAGATAGTGAGAGGGAGAGTGATAGAGATAGAGGAAGAGAAAGTGAGAGGGAGAGTGATAGAGATAGGAAGAGGGAGGGAGAGTGTAAGAGATAAATAGAGATAGATATAGATAGGGAGAGAGAGAAGGAGGGAGAGTGATAGAGATAGAGAGAAGGAGGGAGAGTGATAGAGATAGAGAGAGGGAGGGAGCACACTGCGCTGCAGAAACACAGTGATGAAGTGTGTTATTTGGGAAGCTCAGTGGTGAGAGACCTTGTCAGAATCTCTGATTTTCTGCTTCAGTGACCTGGAATTATGAGCCTTATATACTGTGTGTGTTTGCTGTTTATCATTTGCATGGCCACACACGCTGCAAAGAAACGCACACACACTCTCTCTCTTTCTCTCTGTCACTCTCTCTCACAGACACACACACACACATTCACTCTCTCACACACACATATGCTGCAAACACACAGATACACACACACTTTCATTCTCTCTCACAAACACACACACATGCGCACTCACACATGCACACATGCACGCGTACACATACACATGCTGCAAACACACACATGCACACATACATTCACTCTCTCCCTCTCGCTCACACACCCACACACACACACACACACACACACACACACACATTCTCTCTCTCCCTCTCTCACACACACGCCGGTGACGTTATGCTAGCTGCCCACTTTAATGCAAACTCTCAAATCATGGCCTGCCGCGGGAGTCGGCTGTATGGATGTGTTTCTGTCCGCTGTGGGGTCTTTGCCGGGAGTGATGGGGGAGAGAGAGGGTGGTGGTATTTGAGATTGCCCCACCCCCACCATGAGCATCCCTCACTAGCGACAGGTGTAGGGTCGCTCCTGCCCGTATGAAGCTGATTGGGCGTAATGCATTAGGGGTTTAGTTATGGGATGGGTAACTGCCGAAGGATCAATGCCACAGATGGGAATGATAGGCTAATGGCCTTGAGAGCGATTTCACATTTGGCTGTCACTCAAAACACGTTCAAACCCCCTGCCCCCCCAGCATCATGGGAAACCTGAACGCTGCTGATCATGTGCCGGATTTTAGCATGTTAGATGTTGCAGCAAATTCCAGTTCAGAGGCATTTTGTTTTCTTCCCAATTCTTTTCTCTGATTGCAGTGATTTACATATTATGAGCTGTGATTAAAACTCTTTCATTACGTGTGTGTGAGGCTAATGGATCCCTAATGAAGCTAAGCAGGACTTAAACCAGTGTGTGTGTGTGTGTGTGTGTATTTGTGTGCCTGTGCCTGTGCGTGTGTGCCTGTGCCTGTGCCTGTGCCTGTGTGTGTGTGTGTGTGTGTGTGTGTATTTGTGTGTGTGTGAGAGAGAGAGAGAGAGAGAGAGAGAGAGAGAGAGAGAGAGAGAGAGAGAGAGAGAGAGAGAGAGAGAGAGAGAGAGAGAGAGAGAGAGAGAGAGAGAGAGAGAGAGAGAGAGAGAGAGAGAGAGAGAGAGAGAGAGAGAATACGTGTGTGTGTGAGTGGATGCAAGTGTATGTACAGGCAAGTACTGTAATAAACACCTGTTTAAGTGTGTCCACTGTACAGGTAGTATAATACACAACTGTATTAGTGTGTTCACTGTACAGGGCAGTGCTGTAATAAGCACCTGTATGAGTGTGTTCACTGTACAGGGCAGTGCTGTAATAAGCACCTGTATGAGTGTGTTCACTGTACAGGGCAGTGCTGTAATAAGCACCTGTATGAGTGTGTTCACTGTACAGGGCAGTGCTGTAATAAGCACCTGTATTCTGGTTGCGGGGCCTCTTTGCTTGACATCACTGTGACACTGCCATTGTGTTTCTTTTTCCGGATATTAGCACCATTAATGGCGTTAAGCTGAAATGCTCTCCCACAGGGATGAGAAAAAGCAGCTGTGATCTGCCAGCTTCCGCAAAATTGGACATGAAGGATGATTTTAAGGGGACCTGTCTCCCGGCAAATTCAATTAACCGTAGGCAGTATTGTACGGCGAAATGTCACTGCTTTGAATTTTGATAATTGGAAATAACCCCGGCGTTTAGACGGGCGAGACTGGAGTGAAAGGGACTTTGTCTGTGCGGCTGTCTTGCTCGCTGGAAGCAGTCCGTTTGGCTAAATTATCACGAAATCATTTATGCCAACTCACCCCCTCCTTCCCTCCCAACCATATACAGAACTTTCCCTGCTAGAACCTCCGCCACGGTTTGCATCTTGCCTCTGATTGGCCTGTGAGCAGAGAGCTTTGATTGAACAAGCAGGTTGAATAGAAAAATGTGGCTTGTCTTAACTGCACCATGGTGACTTAGTAACTGACCTGATTAATTATGCTGCATTCTTCATGGGGGATGTTCCTGGATGGTACAGGATTTTGCTGGTTTTGTGGGATGTTGCGTGATATTGCAGGGTGTTTTGGCATGTTCCACAGTGTTGCAGGATGTTGTGTGATGTTCTTGGATGTTGTATAATGTAGTGGAGTGTTTTGGGATGCTGCAGGACATTGTGGGATGCTGCAGGATGTTATGGGGTGTTGTGGGATGTTGGAGGATGTTGGGGAATCTTGTAGGATGTTGTGGGGTGTTGCAGGATGTTGTGTGGCCTTGTAGGGTGTTATAGGATGTTGTGGGATGTTTCAGAATGTTGGGGAATCTTGTAGAATGTTGTGGGATGTTGCAGGATGTTGTAGGATGTTGCAGAATGTTGTGGGATGTTTTGTCAAGAGACAATCCTCAGCAGTAGTCCGAGCAGGATTTATAGCAGGTTATTTTCTTTTCTGTCATCCTCTCAGGTAGAAACGCTTTTAGTTTCAAGTCATGTTGTTTTTTTCTCAAGGATGAAAAGTTTCCAAAAAAAGCCGTCAGAGCAGGCGTCCCGATCTTTCTTCCCCAGCTTTACGGAAACAGTTCGGTCCAATTTTAGCGGTCAAGCCTTGCCAAGAACGTGGGATTAGCAGCCTGATTGGGCAGCTGCTACGAGGGACGAGGAGTCCGGCTTTAATCATGACAGAATGAGCCCAGGCAGTGCTGGGACACCTCCCCAAAACCGCCGCTAAGCACGCGCAAGCTGTACTGTTGGCTGGGCCTGCCCGCACCTTGATTTAATTTCGGGAGGGAGAGGGGGTGGCGGTTGCGGGGGATGAAGGGTACTTCCATCCATCTCTCCGCTCAGAAACTCCTGCGGAGGTGTGCAAGGGCGGTTTGTCATCTGGACCATGCCAGCTGAAGGCTGTAGCCTCGAGTCTCAGGGCGGGGTACAGCTGTTGCATCCTTAAACGGGGACCTTATCTAGCCTGTAAGTACCTTAGGTAGCCTGAAAACTCAAAACAACTCCGGTGCTTGACGACTATCTGCCGAAACACGCCCCTATGCTGAGATGAAGCCCTGCTGTCTTCATAAACATGCTCATTCAGTACGTAAATGTTAGAAATAACACGGAATTTAGCTGATGTAGGCTCTTGAGTTCAGCTCTTTTGTGTGTCTTTAGACATATAGGTCAGTTGAGGTTAGCCACACAATGGTGTCAGACCTTTGAGGCAACGGTCCCTTAAGGTCGATATTCTATTCTTATAAGATAATTACATTAAAGGCATCATTCAGTATGGTAACACCACGTAGCTCTGATAATTACCAGCTTTTCGTGTCCCCTGCTGGGCAGGTGGGTTCTCTGGGAGAGCAGAGTGGTTTCTGTGTGTTTGTAACCGACCCTGAGGCTGGAGAGCACTCTAATGGGGGATATTTTACAAAACTGGCTAAAATAGCTTGGTAAAAATGGCTGTTCTGGGTTTTACTCAGCGCAGAAGTCCGGCTTACTCAGTTAGCCAGCTTTGTGAAATACCCCCCTGGTTTATGTTCTCAACCTTGAAATTGGCAGCCAATTCTGATCTATGAAAGCAGGATTACATCAGTAAACTGAGCAGTAGGTTGCTTTTATTGATCTGTTCAGTTCTGAGTGACGTTGAAAATCAGGACCCTGCTGTTCTCCAGGACCTGGGTTGCCCCCCTCCCCTGTTTGAAAGGTAATAAACACCTGCATGAGGTCAATTTTTCACAAAAGCAAACCAAGCTGCGTGATGTGATTTTTTTTGCCTTTAACCTTAACATGGGGCTATGTCCATAGCTGGAATATTATGTCGTGCATGTATAGCAGGTGTGTCAAACCCTGTTTCTGGAGATCTACCATCCTGAAAGTTTTTACTTCAACCCTAATTTTGGCTCACCTGATTCTACTAATTAGCAGCTCTGAAGCTGTTGAATGAGGCGTGCTTTGTTGTTAGGGTTGGACTGAAAACATACAGGACAGTAGATCTCCAGGAGCAGGGTTGGCGACCACTGATGTATAGTATACAGTGGTCTTTCTGATAGCCCAGTTTTTGTATTCAAACATCCATTTTTGAATTCAGGAGTGGGAAGATGAGCACCCCCCCCCCCCACCCCCACAGACCCAGAGAATGTGCTCCATGATTGGACTGCGGTTTTCTGCAGGCGGCCCGTAGACGCCCTAATGGCCAGAGGTCCTACTCCTTTGAATTCTGCATATTTCACAGTGGGTCTCTCAAAAAAGGCTATGCAAATAACATTGGATTGGATTGGAATGCCACACCGAAACCCTCCCTCTTGGGGGGAATGCTAAGCACGTTACGCTTTGTCCTCTGAGACTGCCAGGCAGTGGTTGGCAGCGGTGCATATAGGATTAAATTCCGGACTGCGTGGCCCGCCAAGAACCAGCGCAGTGTAATATAATTTATAAATGCTTACCAAAGCTTTTGAATAATGGGGCGAAGCAACAGCTGTACACTTTCCAGGACCGAAACTGCCAGTCACCGGGAACGGCGTCCAGATCTCTGACCGTGCCTCCGCCGCAAGGCCCAGGGAATTCTGGGAGAACATTAATGGCCCCCCAAGAGGGAACACCTGCTAACCGCGGCCGTGTCAGATCCGAGGAGTGAAGCCGCAGACCGTAGACTTTGAGCAGGTGCGGATCGTTCCCCGTCATCATCTTGAGCCGACATCAAAATGCTAATTTCATCATTGTGTCTGCCAAGAAACGGGAGCTCAGGTGCCTCAGTGATTAACGAGGGATATTTATTATTTTTTTCCAGCCCTTTCGGTTCTCTGGAGATTGTGGGGTCGTAAGTGTCTGTTCGAAACAGTGTGCGCAGTAAATAAGCCCTAAATCTGGCCTGTAATTAAAGACCTGCGTGTCCACTCGCACTGAAATATTTCTGAAGAGCTCTCTCTGTCGGTAAATTCACTTTGTTTTATAACGTCCACTCCAGGTAAATAATAGATGTGGTCTTTACTTTGTTGCAGACTGGTCTCAGCATTTGGATAAGATGTTAAACCAAGGTCCTGACTCATTGTGGTAATTAAAGATCACGTGATGCTTATCACAAAAAGTAGTGGGTTCCCCGGTGTCCTGGCTAAATTCCCAACCTGGCTGTCTTCACCTGCCACATAATTATCCTCTGATTTAATTTGCTAAAACTAAATTCTCTCCCTCTACACCTCTGTATGTTTGGTGAATGTTCTGGTGCAAAATGGCTGCCATGCATCACCCAGGTGGGTGCTACACAATGGTGGTGGTTGAGTGAAGTTTCTTAGGACCGGAGACGAGGGCGTGGCTGCATGACACTGAGTTGGCCATCTGACGATATACGAAAGAAGAAGAAGTGAAGTTTCCCCCTTGTCACTGTGAGTTGTCAGCTGGTTAAAAATGTGCTATATAAATGCAAGGAATTGTTTTCAGGAATTATTATTGACATGGTGGTCAGATACAGTCAGGGTACAAGGAGCAGTGCAAGAAGACTGCAGCTATTATTACCATGGAGACAATAGAACCCTCATCCAAGCCCCTCACAGAAGTATACTGTGAATGCAGAACAGTGTGACACAGGCTTCACCTGTCTCATTCTCACCCGCTCGCCCATATTGCTACACGTGCTGGAAGTACAGTAATTTCAGAATTTCTTAGTATTTGGTATGTCCAGCCCCCGTATTTTCAGTGTGGACTGAAAAGGAGTAAGGTACGGTGAAGAGAAGAGAAATGGGAAACTATCCCTGCTAAAGATGAAAACCTTTGCAGGTCACCGTGAAAAGCTTTCGACGGAAACCTAGCACCATTTTCTTTTGGCGTACTCTTTTCATGTTTCAGACCTGCTTTTCTTAAAAAAAGAAGCTTTTTATGCGCGAGGTCGTCTTCGGTCGAGCTCTGGCGTGCGGCCTTCTCCATGTCAGGTCTCCAGTCTGGTCTCCATTAGCGTCTAAACGGAACGCCTTGACCCCCGAGACGAGCAGCTTCTCTCTCGCACAGGAAACGGCATCACGGCACCCGGACCTGGAACGGCTGCCCGTGATCGGTGCGGCGAGACCCTCGGAGCTCCCGCCGCGGCTGTGGAGCACGACGGGGTGGAAACCTCTCGGCCTCGTCAACCCAAAGTTTGCAGGAGCTCTTCCCTACCGAGACACTGCTGTTGAGCCCTCGAGCATTTAACCCGAAATCGCTCACATGCAGCTGTATGAACGTACACGGTTGTGTAAGTTGCTCTGGGTAAGAGCGCTTGCTAAGTAGGCCTGTAATGTGAAGCTTAGCGAGTGAGTGTTTGCGAGATGACGGGTTTTTAAAATAGAACTAGAGGTCACAGATCATCGACTGTGTCTGTGCGGCTGCGTTCGTCTTAAGTGATCAGAAATTCACGGGATATGGGATTTTAATTAGTTGGTAATTGCTTTGGAAACTGGGACTTTGCCGCAGTACTTCCGTCTCCCAAATAATTACAGCGCCGCCGCCTCGCGGGATGGGCTTTTTTCGGTTGGTAATTGGATTTTGATTTAAATTACTTTTTGAACGTTTCTGATCCAAATATGTACAGTACTGTAAAACATGTTGCTTTTAAGCTGAGTATTTCTGTGTAAGCCTTCTTTAAAGTAATGTAATGATCACTTACATGCCCCCCGCCTCACCATGCACAAGGGACAGACCCTTTGTGAAATGCATAAGGTATTCCAAATGCCAAATTCTTGGTTTCAGCATCCTCCTACTGTGACGACGGTTGCTTCTAATTTAACATGCAGAGGGAAACACATTTTTTAATGAGGGCGTTTCAAACATTTGACTGGGTTATCAGCTTCGGAGCAGTGACACGTCTCAGCAACTAAGTGTTAAACTCTCGCAGAGAGGGCACAGAGTGTGTAATTACACTCCTGGGGGAAAAGGAAAACAATATTTTCAGTGACCGAGCCAAAGTTGACAGAGTTGGCAGGTCCAAACCAAACAGGGAAATTCTTGAGTTTTCACGGTGGTGCTTTTTGCCCTGATAGCGCTAGGCTGTGTTTGTCTGCTCTCCTCCTGTATAGAGTGTCACACGCGTTTCTTCACGCTTAGCGTGGCTCCGTGATAAACAGGACGCATCCTTGCTTCACGTACCGAGGGGCGCTCACCTCTTGTCAAACGGTTCAGTGCTTTCCCGCGCCGGCTGCTTTTCAAAATGGCTTCCGAGTGGCATTTAGACAGGACGCGCTCGCTTTCAGCTGAACCGGCCCCCCTTCGGAACGGCTTTTAACAAGGAGCCGTTAACGGTAACTGACAGTTACCGCACGCTTTCCCGCCAACGGAAGCAGCGGGCGGCCAGGCGGGATGGGGGGTTTCGTAGAGTTGGCGGATTTTGTGAACCGTGTAAAAGGTCGTCTTAATTCCTCTCGGCCAGGTGTCCAGGAATCCCTCCAAGAAGCCCGGGCGCTTCCTCTGCCGTCCGAGCCCCCCCCTCCCCCATTGCTGGACCGAACCGCGTTCCCGCCGCCAGATTATCCCGCCAAACACCGCCGAGCAGGCCACGCGGCTTCGGTAGGGCGGAACGTGAGCCGGCAGAGGAGAGGTGGAGGGAGGGAGGAGGGGGGGGGGTCCTCTGCTGAGCTGTAATCCTATCAGGGCCCTTGGGCGATGTGTGTTTGTTGCCGGGGTAATGAGAACCGACCTGTCAGTGGTGGGCCTCGCCGCACGGTCGACAGGCACGCGGTAAATTCCTCCCGTGGACCCCAGCGTGAGGTCAGAGAACCTTCCGGTCCTTGGCCGAGCCAGCTCACATTTCCGCTCTCGCTGCCCTCTTCTGCGGCACCGTGGGAGAACGTGTCAGCAGTTTGAGGCTCAGCAACGGAAAACAGAATAAAACAATTAAACACAATTTCTGCTGGAGAGGTAGTGTGCTGATGGGGAGCATTAGAGGATCACCCCTCCCTGCATAAGGCCTCCTGGAACAGCCTGAGTCTTCACTGATCCTGGATCACCCCCTCCCTGCATAAGGCCTCCTGGAACAGTCCTGAGTCTTCACTGATCCTGGATCAGCCTGCTGGGATACCCAGCCAACACAACCACCTTCTCCAAGATTAAATTCTCCTCTGGCAAGAAAATAAATAAAAAATACATTTCAGAACATTATTCTGTGTGCAGCTGAAAGATGTAGCCTTGGCTGGCTTTAGATCTGTCAGAGGATCTCAGAAAACATTGTGTGTGATGTGTGGGACATCGGTGTGACAGACTGTTTAGAGTGAGACTTCCTGGTGTACTATAGAGCTGAACCAGCCCGGCTAATTACACCCCTTTACTGTAGAGCTGAACCAGGCTGGCTCATTATACCCCTCTACTGTAGAGCTGAACCAGGCTTGTTCATTATACCCTTTTCCCACTGTAGAGCTGAACCAGCCCAGCTAATTACACCCCTTTACTGTAGAGCTGAACCAGGCTGGCTCATTATACCCCTTTACTGTTGAGCTGAACCAGGCTGGCTCATTATACCCCTTTCCCACTGTAGAGCTGAACCAGGCTGGATCATTATAGCCCTTTCCCACTGTAGAGCTGAACCAGGCTGGCTCATTATACCCCTTTCCCACTGTAGAGCTGAACCAGGCTGGCTCATTATACCCCTTTCTCTGTGTTTGTAAAAGCGTGTAAAATGATCTCTCGGCCAGCAGCCTAATTCAGACCCAGCTCGGCTCAGCATGGCTCTGCTCATTATGGCTTTGGCCAGAACGGTTTAGCTCGAGGGTGCAATTGATGTGCATGAAAATCCCGGGGTTTCTGAGATACTCAACCCGCCTCAATCTGGCACCGACATTTCCTCCCTATTCTGATGTTTGTTCTGAAAAGCAAGTGAACCTTTTGATCATGCATGCTTTTATGCATTGACTTGCTGCCACATGATTGGCTGACTGCATTAACGAGCTGGTGGTGCAGGTCTACCTCGTAAAGTGGTCACTGAGTGTAGACAGGGCTATAACAGTGTTGTAGTGGCCATAGATAAGCCTCCCGCAGCGGTGTAGACCGTTACTGTAAGTATAGCAGAGGTGGGGGTAAGGCTTTATAAGTGTATACATCATCCTGTTTTGTTATTGTTAGGCGGGGTTGGCAGTTGGCAGCTCCTCGTGCATTATTCACACACTGGTGAGGGGACATTGCAGATTTTTCAGCATATTGATGTTGCCATGGCCGCTCTGCTTGAAGGGGACGGGACGGGACGGGACGGAACGGGACGGGGGGGGGGGGGGGAGCTGAGGCTCGTCCTTCAGCGAGAGTCCCCGTTGGATGACCGAGCGTGGGCTGTTACTGCCTCCTCGGGGGGGCTGCCGGCTCACGCCGCCGAGCTCCAACGGAACAAGCTGCTCCTTCACGGTCAACTCCACACCGCCGCTCGGCCGCCTCCCCGCTCCCCGAAGGTCTTCCGCTCCGATTCGCCCGGCGGGGCGGCGTACCTCGGACGTCCTCGACCGTACGGCTCTGGGACAGGGACTCAGAACGCTCCGGAGGCCTTGGGGAAGCTTCCCCGCCCCCCACCGGAGGGTTCCCATCCTGCTAGTTTGCGCAAAGCCGGTGGCCACCATTTTAGGAGTTTCTGAACTCTTACTGCGTGAGACGGAGCACAGTGCCGTGTACTCGGGGCTGGTCCTCGAGACCGGAGATACTGCTGGTTTCTGTCTTCCCCTCTACTCAGAGATTGATGTCGGTAGGACTGGTGACTGGAAGCTCCGGTCGATTAGTGACATCGATCAATCGGTGAACTATCAGATAGCAAAGAAGAGCAGATTTGAGGCCAGGGAAAAGTGAGGAAGAGGAGCCGAGGCCACCCGCTCCAAAAGGGAAAGAGGCCGGTTAGTCAGAGGGAGTCTGTGACCTTCCCGTACAACAAAAGCCTTCCCCCGGTCCCTTTGAAAGGAGCAAAACGGTCGCGCCAATAAACTTCTAAAGATAACAGCCAAATACGAAATGCCAAGCTTCCTTTGTGATTAATAATGAATGCCTTACGCTGGGGCTAACCCTCGATCGCTGTGAAGTTGCGTTCGTGTTGTCCTACAAAGGAGCTTGGCTTGCACCTTCAGTCTGGTTTGGGGTGCGCATTAATTACACGCGTGGTGAAATACGCGATGTTGCACGAGGAAGTATTTGTACTGTAGATCCTGTGAAATCACTTTTTTCCCCTAGCGTTCAAAGTGCTCATTAAGACGCAAGATTAATATGTACAGTATGCTCAATGCCTTGTGAATGGGAAAATAATCATTTTCTTTTGATGTAAAGTGTGTCATCGGTAAACACGAAAGCTCGAGATTGGGTTCTGCATGAATATTCACTTCGGGATCGCTCTAATGATTGGTTGAAATGTAAATTTTGTATTAATTATGCAATAAACATAGTCAGTAGCAAATCCGACGAAAGCGAGCAGTGTACAATCTTTGTTGCGTTCAGGGAAAAAAAATCTGGCATTTAAAATCTCAAATGAAAAAGAAAGGCTAAATATTATAATCAATAGTCATTTTCTGTGGTATTTGATATTTGAAACTTCTAAATAAAAATGGCTAAATGTTTTGACGTGAGGGGGTTGGTTAAGGGGTGGGCTCTTTTTGGATCACACTGTCAGCTGAACACGTGCTGTAGATATATATGAAAAAAATGGGCTGAATATTATAGTGCTTGCGTCTTCTTACTGTGGTATTTGAAATATGAAACGTTCATGTAATTAATGGCTACATGTTATAGACGTGGGGGGTTGGTTAACGGGTGTGTCGTTAAGGGGTGAGGGCAGAGTGCCGGGGGGTGGAGGCAGGATGGGAGAAGTGGCTCTTCAACCTCAGCCGTCACGCTCCCCCCGGTCCTTCACCACATGGCCCACCGTGTCTCTCTCTCTCTCTCTCTCTCTCTCTCTCTCTCTCTCTCCCCGCCTCGCGTCAAAATGTCCGCTGTGTCCTTTGGGGAAAGGGAACCGGGGGTGCGTTGTACGACGCAAACAGGAAGCACAGAAATAATCCACCGTGTACCTGTCTGCTAATGCTCTAATGCGGAATCTCACACACGCTCGCTCAACCCACTCGCGTACCTCTCTGTCCGGGACTTGGGGGAAATGAGAGGCAGCACTTAGATGCAGACGGAGCATCAATAACACGAGCGCTCCTGCATTCGCCGTCTCGCCGCGGTAATGAGATTATCTGTAATAGTGCGAATGCATTCCTGTAGTTTCTCATCGCGGTTAATTGAGAGCTGGGTAACTAAGTGATGAATAAATAAATCTTCCGCAGTGATTGCAGGACTGGGGCTCGGTGGACTTTTAAGAGTTTCAAACCATTGGCAATGTTGGTGTGTGTGTGTGTGTGTCTATGCGTGTGTGTGTTTGCACGCATGTGTGTTTGTGTGTTTGTCTGTGTGTGTGTGTGTGTGTGTGTGTACACTTGTGTGTGTGTTTGTGTGTCTATTTGTGTATTTCTGCTCGGATGCTCGTTGTAGTGCCTAGATGAGCCCAACGGTCAGATTGAATCTAGCCTGTGACTGTGGATGGTCGCTCCATAGGGCAACACTCAGAGTATGGGAGGGTTCGGTCACACCTTTTTCTATCTACACCTCCTTTCCATTTTTTCCGTTTTGCTATCATGCTTTTTAGCGGTAGTTTCCTAGCCTAGCCTTCTCATGTCCTCCAGTGAGGGCCCACATTATCCTGGTGTTTCTAATCTTGTGGCCGAAGACTCCCACTCTCTTACCGTTGGTGTTCAAGTACGACTTCTGCAATGGGGACCACACGGCCATCCTTGTACGGAGGAACCCCCGGTTGTCACTCAGAAATTCAGAAGGTAGGGCGGACCCACGGAAAACAAGGCACGGTGTGTACCAGCGACGCGTGGAATGATTCACAGAGTCATTCAAACATATTTGCAGTGTTTTCATACAACACGCCTGTGGAGCTAATGTAGTATGCTCAATTAGTCATCGCCACACATCTGCTGGCTTTTACCCGGAGTGGTTGGGAGTACATCAGCGATGGTGCTACACACATAATGGAGGCACATTTAAATATAAAACCGCTGAATATCCTGACAGAGCACGTCCATTGGTTCACTTCATCTGCAAACCCACAGCGCCTTCACTGTAAATTGCACTGGAAAGGTATATCAAGGTATATAAAAACCATTCTAGCATAAAGAGGTTTTTCCAGCACTAAAACATTCCTCCTGCAGTCTCTGTGGTTTATGTAAACCCTGCCTCTGATGCTTGTGATTGGAGAGGGAGGGCACAGATTCTCTCTGT
The DNA here is from genome assembly GCF_963514075.1 of Conger conger. Classification (NCBI taxonomy): domain Eukaryota; kingdom Metazoa; phylum Chordata; class Actinopteri; order Anguilliformes; family Congridae; genus Conger; species Conger conger. The sequence continues at coordinate 28,053,212 of NC_083774.1, forward strand.
CGTAACCTGACTGTTTTCGTTCCCTCGTTCCTGTCCTTTTTAACTCCGGGAGGTTCTGGTCGGTAACAGTTTCCTGTGCCGTTCCTGAGTTCATGAATATTCACAAGGAGGTGTGAAAAATAAGAGAAACACTCCATTCCCACCGTTGTTGTTGGTCAAACCCCCCATCATGAATATGCATAAGTCTCATGGGCAGAGAGGCCATAATCTCAGTGTTAAAAATGCAGAGCTGACTACCCGGGGATATCGCTACGAATGAAAAATAACCATCAATAATGCAATAGATGCTGCCAGCAGCAAATGAAAAATAAGAATTCAGGGATGTCAGATTCTCCCACAGGCAAATTAAAGTATCCATTTGGTCATGTCATAGGCACTGCCATCAGCCAATGAAAAATAACCACTCAATGATGCCACAGGCAGTGCCGTCAGCCACTTTAAAAAGGACTATTCAATCTGCCATTGAAAACTACTTTCCCTTCTTGGCGTCTGAAATGTACATTCCTTATATTGTAAATAATAAATATGTGTCTAACTCCATAATTAGTTTTTTTTATAAAATAATTTGCGGAAGGGTAGGCTGTGCTGCTACTCAAGCATTGCATGACTCGGGTAAATCTGGGCTTGTTCTGTCCGCTCAATTTCATGGTTAAATGTATTTAATGTGCATTTAATCATGAAATTGAATGGACCCAATGAGCCAGCTAGTCGTAGCTAACCTTAGTTAGATTCACCTCAGTCTTATTCATGAATCATGGTTCAGGGCAGGCTGTGCATGCACAAGTGTTTATGGAGTTAGACAAATACTATACAATTATTTACAGTGCGATGAACATAAAAACACAAGTATCATGGGACAAGAAAGAAAACAATTGTAAATAAATGGCGAAAATGGCCTTCGAAGGTCAATGGGGGAACACTGTCTGGTCTGGTCTGGTCACACTATGTGGCTCCAGTGTTTGTATATTAAAGTGTCTCTTCGCAGAAAATTTGGTCAAATTTCAAGGGACAGTGCAGTTTTTAATATACCATTTGCATTGCCTTGCAATTTTCTAGAAGTTTGATGTATTATGGATTAGCGAAAGTAATTTGACAAGCAACATTCATGCAAAATATGATTTCGTTTCACCTCGTGTGAAAGATTTCGTGTGAAACAGGATTCTGACAGGAACTTAATGAGATTATGATGGATTGAAAAAACACCTTTCAACTTTACATTGTTCGTGTTCGAACCTCGTGTTGTTCTGTAAAACAATTTCTGATGAATAAGCTGCTGTTAGGGCCATAATACTGAAAAGCAATTTAATACATTATGTAAATATGTTTCTTTTCCTTTAATTCTGACACCTTTGACAACCGTTGAGCTTTAAACAGCCTACACTGCAGACTGCGGGCAGTTTTTGTGCTGCCATTTTGTAGAGACTGCAACTAGGGAAGGGTGGGGGGGATTTCAATGGCCATGAAGTCTGCGTCGAGTCTGGGTTCATTAAGACTGCATCCTCCCATGTGATGCACAGTGATTTTACACTGATCAGTGTCCCTGAGGTCTACAGTATAATTACAATATTGACCAAATGACGGAAGAACCTAACAAATGGGCACATGGGGAGACATAGGGAAAGAAACAAAACAGGTATTGCAACGTTATTGTGATTGACTTTGCATTGTGACCGTGTCAGTACCATTGACTTACAGGGATACAGGTGCCTGAAAGAGCTGTACTGGAGCCAACCACTCTGGCGTTAGAGAGTCACGTCTCTCAGTAAGACCAGGAATTGAGCTTCAAAAACGAAGCCCGGTCTTGCCTCCTTGGCCTATGAAACAGGCACATGCAAAACACTCAAACACGTGCTGGTCTGCCCTGGCTGAGGGATTTGAATGGTTAAAACATGAAACCAGAGCTCAGAAGCATGACGTTTAGTGGACGGATTTGCAAAAATAGGATATGCAGAGAGAGGGAGAGAGAAGGAGAGAGAGAGAGACCAGCCAACATGTCGCCATGTAACCTCCTGCAGTTTCCCTGGAACCAGCCGCGCCAGCCTGTCCCCTTCACAGAGAGAGAGGGAGAAAATAAATAAGCTGTGTAATTTGTGCGCACAACATTTGGACGGCGCGGCTGTAAATATAGCGTTTTTCACTGTTTAATCTGGGGGTGGAGGCGAGGACCCGGGCCTCTCACCAAACTATTTATCGGGCCTCGCAGACGGGAGGTCTTTGAAGCGCTCTCTCCGTTCCCCCGGTTTTTTAAGCGGAGCCCGGCTTTGACGAAATTTGCATGCGGCTCAGCGCTCCTGGGCGAGTTCCAGCTCGATACGATCGTTGCCTCGACGGTAATATCCGACTCTGCGGAGGTGGAGGTTTGAAGGAGAGCGAAGGAGGAGAGCGGGAACGGTGCCAAGAGGCCTCGGCTCCCGGAGCGAATGTGCCGCTTCGCCCCTGTGTGTCGGAAACGCGCCTTCCTCCGCTCCGAAACCGTCTCCGTGGCCCCTACGCTGCCCCGCACGTCACTACGGGTTCAGCCGCTTGATAACATGCGTGGTGCATGTTATATGAAAGAAATGGTCATTTTCTTAAATTGAAAGAAACTGATATTTCATGAAGTATACATGCATGTGTGAACTCGGTGAGCTATCCACTTATCCACGTTGGACGCGTTGTGTGTTCAGAGATGCCCTTCTGCATACCACTGTTGTAATGTGTGGTTATTTGCGTTACTGTCACCTTCCTGTCAGCTTTGACCAGTCTCAGCATTTCCAGAAGATACTCATACCACCCTGTCTGGCACCAACAATCATTCCACAGTCAAAGTCTCTTTCAGATTTTTCCCCCATTCTGATGGTTGATGCGAACATTAACTAAAGCTCCTGACCCATATCTGCATGATTTTATGCATTGTTTTGCTATTACACTATTGGCTGATTACATAATCACATTAATAAGTAGGTGTACAATGAAGTAATTAAGTGCTCAGTGAGTGTATATTTTGTTGGTGTTTTTGAAGAGGATTATTATATGGGTTATATCGATTATTAAAGGTGAGCAATGTAAGATTCCCAACCCTTTGTTAGCAAAATCAATCTCTGTAGTTTTACACAGCACACATGCATCAGTATGTTTTAGCTAGCCTTTCTGAAGATGGCTGTCGTGGGATTTTCATAAAGGCGAACATTGCAAGAGTTTTAACCTGCCAGATAGGATGTATAGGCACTGCAGAGAGTATTGTTCCCTTGTCTTTCACACTGTCATAGTGACATCAGCTCAGGAGGTAAGAGTGGTATTCTGGCAGTAGGAGAGTTGCCACTTCAATCCCCTGCCCTGGGTGTGTCAGTGTCCCTGAGCAAGACACTGACAAGCTGGTTGGTGCGTGAATGGGTGAATGAGAGGCATTAATTGAGAAGCCCTTGTATACATAACATTTCAGGCATTTAGCAGACGCTCTTATCCCGAGTGATGTACAACTGCAAATCAGAACCAGGGACAAGTGCATTGATGACCCTAGAGGAAGTACAATACAACTTGAACCCTTGAAGTATACATCAACTTACCAACTAGCATACTACAGTTTTTCCTGCTGGAATACCCCAAATCCTATAATAACGATACATACATGCTATTATAAGCTATAGCATATGCATGGCTAATCATAGTAGTGAGGTAGGGAGGGAAAGGTGCAGCCTGTAGAGATGAGTCTTCAGTCTGCGTTTGAAAATGGTCAGAGACTCTGCTGTTCTGACATCCACAGGAAAGTCATTCCACCACCGTGGGGCCAGAATATAAAAGCACCATATAAAATGCAGTCCATTTACCATAGTGGCCATTGTAAACCTCATTTAGTGGCAGTTGATGTACGCCTGCATCCTGAGTCTGTCAGTGTAGGAAGCTGTGGTCGCTGGCGTGAGGAGTAAGAGAGGAAAAGCAGAATGCGTCCCTCACCCAATCACACACGTTCACTCATTCACACAGCCTGTCCTTCTCCTTTAGTCAGAATGCCACAAGAGAAACGCATCTGCTTGTGCACCATTCATTCAGTGTAACAGAAAGAGTTAGTCTCTCTTTCACAATAGGTGGATTGTGATGCAGACCTGGGTCAAATACGTAATTGTTTTGGATTGAAATGCAAAATAGTTTACTAAGCTTGTCTGGTATATTGTAACCTATGAAATACTCTTAAAAAAAAAGTCAAACCCTTTCTTCCGGTCCTCTAGTTTGTCTCAATTGCACCAGGCAAGAAGAGTCAAGCACAGAAAAGTATTTGAATCCAAAACAATGACGTATTTGACCCAGGTCTGCTGGCAATTCTCAGTGAGCAGAACAGTGACTTACACAGTCGTAAAACATTTTTATTTTATTTCATCAAATCGCAGGTTTCCATGACAACGGTTCTCTTTCCAGTTTAGCAGTGTCACAATCGGGTTGAATTTGGGCTCAATCTAATTGTGGAAAATGTCTGTCATGGTGTTTGATTAGCTTTCACTTTGCTTGCGGCAGCCCGGGCAATTTGTGGGCCTTGCAAATGAGTACTCTGGTTCCAAAGAATCCTGTACGTCGTGTTGTTGAACAGAATAAAATTCTCCCCTTATTATGAAGCTAAAAAAAAAAAAAAATTCCATACATATTTCTACATATTACATTACATTACATTATTGGCATTTATCAGACGCTCTTATCCAGAGCGACGTACAACAAAGTGCAGTGTGATTGGTACATTGTTAATACACAAGTGTATCATGAACTATAAAGGATTGGTTACATATAATCATATAGCATGAATACTGAATAAGCACACTATTATCTAACCTTCAGTGTTACATAAACGAGCTCTGAATTAGGAATAATGAGGAATAATTTAGTTTATTGTTTTATCATATGCTTTGAAAGTACAGCTGTGTGGCACCAGTGACTGTTCTTTCTTAGTCTGGATGACAAGGCGAAAGGCCTGGCACACCCACTTAGACTCCTGGAAATACATGCACACACATACAGTATTTCCAACTTATTGTTGTTTTTGGGAAGTTCAGTGCCTGGTACTAGCAGCCTTAGTGTCCTATGAATTTAGTGTAGTACATGCATCTAGTCATAATACAGATATTAGGGGAGACATGGCTCAGGCGGTAAGAGCAGTCTTCTGGCAGTCAGAGGGTTGCCGGTTCGATCCTCCGCCCGGGCTGTGTCGAAGTGTCCCTGAGCAAGACACCTAACCCCCAAATGCTCCTGACGAGCTGGTCGGTGCCTTGCATGGCAGCCAATCGCCGTTGGTGTGTGAGTGTGTGTATGAATGGGTGAATGAGAAGCATCAATTGTACAGCGCTTTGGATAAAGGCGCTATATAAATTCCAACCATTTACCATTTTACCATTTAGATATTCCCCTCCCTTCATACAGTACATGCCTGCTTAGGGCACATACAGTGATGTAAAACCGCTCCCACTTTCAATTCTATGGTTTTAGATCTTAGGACAAAATAACCCTCATCTAGTCCTTGTCAAGTCCTAACAGCAGATAGGTGTAACATTATAATACACAAACAGTTCACTTTGTCATTATTTATTCAACCAAATGTGTGTAATTAAGGGTAATTGGAGCCATGTAGGTACTGCTAATCAAATGCGCTTGATTAGTTGATCATCAGGAATTTCTTCAACCTGTAAATAAGAGCAGAAATGCACCTGGTACATTTAGGTTTGTGTTAACAGAGATGATCATGTACAAATTGGGAACATTTAAGATAGCTGCCATTCTGCACTGGAGTGGGTGCCCTAGGAAATTCACCCCAGGATCAGACTGTTTGGTCCTCTGAGAAATTGCAAATTAAACCAGCTAGCATAAAAACTTTCTCACAATGTTGCTGCCATGTAGGGGCAATGTTATAACTTTGACAAAACATTCAGGAAACATTGTGAGTTACATAATGTTGCATAATGTTTTGTGTTTGCCGGGATCGTTGTTTGTCTTTGAATGACCCTCTCCACAGAAGTGCACCCTCAACCCTGAACACTTAGTTCTCCGGAACTTTCCGCGGAACAAGAGACGCTCTCTCTCTGCCTGCAAGGAGCTTGGCCAAAAAATTTCTGCAGCTTTTCTGTAGCTTACGGAAAGGCGAATTATCCTTTTCTCAGATGAAACTACGAACTCTCGCGCCGTGCAGCCTTCCCACGGAGACGTCCGTCAAAGCCGAGTGTGAGTTTGGACGAGTGCCTCACTCCCGCTGAGCCTCTGCACCTGTGTGGAAAAACATAACTGAAGGAAGTGCGTGAATGTCATTACTTAACCCTCCTATTATGTTAAGAGTTTATGACCGCTTTTATGTTTAACATTATAACAGTTTAACAGTTTAAATAAAAGCTAAATTATTGCAAAATAAATTTTTTGGATGCTTTGTGTGTCGCCTTCTTATTGTTTCCCAACTAGCCTTTTATCCATAAATTTGAAAAATCTATGAGAATGAAACATCTCATTTTAGAGCCTGAGGTACAGGAAGTGAAAGTTTGGCATCTGTATGGGAAAGTGCCACCAGAATCATTCACAAAGAAATGTGAGATAAAAAAAAAAATGGTTGTATATTTTCTGACATACACTTTACAGAGGGCAAAATAATCCCATGCAGCATAATGTTTATTGCATGTTTACTATCTAATGCCACCAAAATAGAACATTTAAAAAAACCATACAGTATCATGATGATAAAAAGGTTAACTGACTTTTAAGAGATGTCAAACACTGAACGGGGTCAAATTGACCCCAAACATAATAGGCGGGTTTAGGAAAACGAGTCGGGTGTGCTTGCTTTTTATAGCGAGCCCTTTCCCAGGGAAAAGTGAAAGTAGTCTCTGACTGCCAGGATGAAGGGGCTGGAGTGAGTTTTTTTTATAATAATCACAATAACAAAAGGTCAGAACTCGTTCAGCCCTGCGGGTGTTTCTGGATTAGAGGCACATCGGGCTTGGCCGTTGTTTACAAGTGAAAAAGCAATCAAAGAGCATAAATGGCTTAATTGGATACCCGGTTATTGGTGCTTAAAATGACTTCTCAGTGTGCCTCACTTATCTGTCAGTGATTACATGCCCCGTTTATAATGATTTTTATAATTACCGTGTAGAAGAATGAAACAAAATGAATCCAAATTTCAAATAGTTAAAACCAACAGAGCGCACACAGGATTCTCAGCAGGGGGAGGGGGGGGGGGGGGGGACTTACTGCTATTCGCTGAGTCTTTTCCCCCTTTTATGTAAATTTTCTTTCATTTTCCTCATTTCATACATGACATATCATTTAGATAATGAACGTAAGCCATGTCTTGTTTAAATATCCCTGAAAATATCGCAATTACTGGAATTATTATATATTTAGAATACATTTTATTTTCATTATAACGCATGGCGATTTTGAGCTGGTGTGTAAAATAGTCCCTGTGTTTGGTTTTTCAGAATGGTTTTTTTTCTTCAGAATTCTAAGTCAGTGTTCTACAACTCCATTGCTTTCCATTACCAGTAATGATTCTTACATCAGCTTTCGAATTAAGACACTTAGCATTCTCATCACTCATTTGGGATCTCACGCCTTAAAGAGTTTAAACTGCCAGCTTCCCTGGGTCCTCCCCAGTAGGTTGTATGTTCACACAGCTGGTGGGGTGGGGGTATAGTCCCCCTGCCTTTCTGCATAAAATGTAAATAATAATCTTAAAATATGTAGCAGCGATTGAACATCAGCATAGGAGCGGAAATATTTGTATGTTTTAAAGCTAAAATATAGGTATCACTAGGGTGCAAATTCATATCAGTTGGTAAAACTAATCACTGAAAAGCTGGCTCCTTAATCCCCCCCCCGCAAAAAATACAAAAACAATCTGAACTTAACATTGCTTTACACATAGCCTTATTTATAAGTTGTCAGAAAGTGTAGACAGAAGGGAGCTGCTCATGAGATGTGCCAGAATACTTCAGGTTCATCTGGTGCAAATGACAAATATGAAAGTTAAAGGGAAATTTTAAACAATATTTTTTCTGCAAGCACGGACGACAAAAAAAAATCACAAATCACCACGTGTCGTTTTCAGCGGCTGCTGCCGTGCTTTGGGGGAGAATAAGTGCTGCTGGCAATCTGTTCACTTCCTGGAGAAACAGAGTTTGGTCCCAGTAGGTCTCTGAATGAGAATATCCTGACATGGCAGTATCCCCATATGCCCTCCCCAAACACACTGATTCTGGATCAGCGGCTACCTGTAACACAGAGAGAGGGGCTTATTATAAGTGGTGGGTACAGTAAGCTGACTCTGGATCAGTTGAGGTACACCTAATGTTTGTTTGTGTTTGACTGTTGCAGTTTGGCACTGAGGAGGGACAATATTTGTACATTATTAAAGCAGGTACATTTTAGTGGTAGGAAAAGGCGAGCATTGTTAGGCTGACCTGTTCCATTATGCTATGTTTTTTCTGTCAACTGAAACTCCACCCCATGTCCTGAGAAGCTTCCCATTTGTCAGTTAGTCTAACAGTCTGTTTCCTCTTCATGGAAGACAGAGAAGGCTGTTAAAAGCTTGGAAACCAATCAAATCATTTGTTTTCATGTTTTATTAAAACAAAACCATAGAGGTTCATGGAGTTACAGTAACACTTTACCACAAGAGACTCGTTCCATACACCGCTCTGATTCCACATTCTCAGCTCCTTAGACTGTGAAGTGATGGAGTCCATTTTAGGTTTTTATTAATTTGCCCCTCGGGTCTCCTCTATCGAGTTGACACTCGTAACAGCGCGGATGAGGTGGGCCCAGAGGATATTAATGAATACTGATTAGTTGAAACTTTTTTGGTTTATGTTCAAATGAGCTTGTATTTAATCCCTCCCAATGCCCCACACTCCCAAACCGAAAGGAAGAATTACACTGACCACAGCGTAAGAAGAGAGTGTGCTTCCTGTTTGGTAGTCTCAGTAGAAATCGGTTCGATGCGGAACATGGTACAGCGGGCAGGCTAAGTGAAGAGCCATCGATTTTGAGCGCTTGACTGTGTCCTCCTGCTCTTTGAGTTATCAGGGGCTCTGTTTTTTTTTGTTTATGGATTATCACAGACTCAGTGAACTTCCTCTTGTAAATAATAGTGCCTTCACCTGTCATGGGAATGGAAGTTTTTCCACACACTCCAAAAAAACAAAAAGTAAATCAATCAAGTATTTTAGTCTTGTATTTATACTTAAAATTGCATTTTTATTACTTTCTTGATGAATAAGACAAAAAGATCGCCAATGAAGTGAGACAGTTTGTGGTCACTGAGGTGGTCGGGTGGAGGGGGTCCGATGGCCACGTCGTTGGAAGTGCAAAACAGGCTAATATCTTCTACTTGAGGGGCAAGAATAAAATCTTTGTTATTATTATTATTCTCTCTAAATAAAGTGTGTGTAACACAGTGAAAATTTTTAAAGAGACTGTGTGTGTGTGCCGTGCGTGTGTGTGACTGCGAGTGCGAGTGCATGTGCGAGCGCGAGCGTGCGCGTGGGCGGGGGTGTGTGTGTGTGTGTGTGTGTGTGTGTAGGTGTGGTCAGGAGAGCTAGATAGTAATGCTGAGAGCACCATTCTCCAAAGTCCAAATTATTTCCAGGGTCGGTGTTAAAGAGCGGCTGAATAAATGATAAAGGCGTCCCCTGGGTTTCCATGGCGCCTCGTTCCTGTACCTCCATCTGGCCTGCGGCGCTGCACCCCCCCCCCCCCCCCCCCCCTCCTCATACGCTCCCCCCCCACACTGGCCCTCCCTCGAGACCCAAATAATGTCTGGCTTTTCATCCACCACGACCGCAACAACAACAACAAAAGCAGCGCCAGCAGCCAAAGAATCTTAGTCTCGGGAGGATTACAGCTGATCTCTCTTTTATTAAACTTTCTTCCATTAAGCTGGATGTAGCCGTGCCGGGGCTGAATGTAGCAAAGTGCTGAACCGTGTAAGACCAACCGAGATGGTCACGGTCCAACTGACAGGCTGGTTACGGTCAGAGAGACGGACTAGTTACGGTCAGAGAGACGGGCTGATTATGGTCAGAGAGACGGGGTGGTTATGGTCAGAGACAAGCTGGTTACGGTCAGAGAGACGGGGTGGTTACGGTCAGAGAGACGGGGTGGTTATGGTCAGAGAGACGGGGTGGTTATGGTCAGAGAGACGGGGTGGTTATGGTCAGAGAGACGGGCTAGTTACGGTCAGAGAGACGGGGTGGTTATGGTCAGAGAGACGGGGTGGTTATGGTCAGAGAGACGGGGTGGTTATGGTCAGAGAGACGGGCTAGTTACGGTCAGAGAGACGGGGTGGTTATGGTCAGAGAGACGGGGTGGTTACGGTCAGAGAGACAGGCTAGTTACGGTCAGAGAGACGGGGTGGTTACGGTCAGAGAGACGGGGTGGTTACGGTCAGAGAGATGTTCTCCCGTCTTCACTGCAGGGCCGTCATGGATGGCAAAAAATATTATTATTATCGTGTTCCCTACAGGACAGCTGTCCACCTGAATAGATGATGAGGCATCTCTTCAGCATCATGGAAATTAATTCCAGCCCCTCGTCGAGCACTCACCTCGGGGAGTCATCATGGCCACATTTATGAATGCCCGGAAGCCGTTTGCCCAGTTTCCTGACCTGCTATGGCTTATATATGAACTAGGCGGCCATTACGGCTCATATCCTGAGGATGCACTGCCATGCAGTGACTGATGGCTTTGGATTCGATTGGGGGCAGTGGAAATCAAGGACACCCTTAACATCACATAAACCTGGGCCTTCAATATACATATAGGGCTAGCAGTGTTCACAGACAGGGCTGTTGATATTTAACACAGGGACAAAGATATTTCAATATTGTTGCCACATCTTAAACACTCCAGCTGATGTTTTCAAGCACGGGGCAAGTATAGTCATGCACAGAGCCAGTGATATTACACTTAGGGCTGATATTTAACATGAGATGGTCAACAAGAGGTGAATAAAACAATCCTTCAAAAATGTAACACACAATGTTCAGAAAGTTCTATATCCGTGTTCTTAACACGTGATATACGGAACTGCACTGCAAAAAAGTCTGTTTCAACAAGTGTTTTAGTCTCATAATGAGTCTTATTGTTTTCTCTCAAGTAGAAAATATTAGCTTATTTCAAGTTTCTGTTTGCTTGACAACTGAAACATTTTCCCATTGGCAAATCTTGAAATGAGTCATTGGCAATATGTTTGTCATATTTTGATAAAAAGTCATAGAAATACCATTTTAAGTTGAATAATACAAATAAATTACTTTTTGCGATGTGATCACGTAACCTTCAATATTCTCGCACAGATTCCCAAAATCCAAACAGCCACGTACAGGACTCAACACAGGAATGCTTAGTGCTCTCAGCTGTCACAGGCCTAAGGCAACTCAACATGAGACCTATAAATTTAAAACCTCAATTTCTTTGCCAAGACTTCTGCTGAGCTGATATCAGCCACAGCTCAAAATGCAGCACGCCAACCACCCTTACGAAAATGTAATATATTGAAAAATATTGAAGTAAAGTCCATATAAGATTTTATGACACTTCCCAATATTTAGACACGCATACTATTTATTGCTGCCTTCAGAGACTGAAATATGTTTTTTTTTTTTTTTATCACACATTCATAATGTCTTGCAGTACATTCCATTGATCACAAAATGTTTTAAGTGATATAATTTGCACTTGCTGAAAGCCTCAAAAGGCAGGAAAAGATATTCATCAGCCCTAATGCTGACATCAGCCTGCTACATCAAGGTGTATCAGCACAGATCTTTGACAACATGCTACAGCAACTCTGCAATGGCGAGCGCTGGCATCATGGGTAATTCCCGCTGCTGCAACAGTTTTTTTGCATCACTGTGGGCTTTGGAGCTACAGTTTGGTGTTTGAGGACCACCTTGGAAAAGGCGGTGGGCCAGTGTTGTTGTTTACCCAAGCTTGCGGCAATCGGTGCTTTGAGCCGAGATGGCCTCCGCTTTCTGGCTCCCTTGTCCAGCAGCGCACCACTCCGACCGCCAGATGACAGCTGCCTGTCGAAGACGCCTAATTGCCTCGGCGCGTCCGACGATTCCCGGAAAGTGAGCCGCGTGTCTTTCTGATGTCGAACAGGGTAACGGCATCGATCGGACGTATCGCTACTGGCGGGACCGCGTGCGGGGGTCTGCGCAAATTGAAAAACAAGCAATTGAAGCCAGCCCCCCTCGCACACCATTGCTTTCTTAATCAGATAACCTTGATCTTGACGATGAGGCCTGATGTGGCCACGACCTTGTGCTGACGAGCCTGCCTGTGGCTGAGGGATCTTCCCGGCTCTGCTGCCCAAGGCCTGTCGGAAAAAGTTGAAGGCTGCGTATCTTCCGGCCGCTTCTCAACCTTGAAGAGGTTTCGCAGAAATACGAGCGCCGCGGTGATTCTTTCTCTGGGTGTCCTTTTATTGTGCCGTGACAGCTGAGGCCTATATCGGGTGTGACTGACACACTGTAGAAACACCTCTCTCCTGTTACTGACACACTATAGAAACACCTCTCTCCTGTTACTGACACACTGTAGAAACACCTCTCTCCTGTTACTGACACACTGTAGGAACGCCTCTCTCCTGTTACTGACACACTGTAGGAACGCCTCTCTCCTGTTACTGACACACTGTAGGAACGCCTCTCTCCTGTTACTGACACACTGTAGGAACGCCTCTCTCCTGTTACTGACACACTGTAGGAACGCCTCTCTCCTGTTACTGACGCACTGTAGGACACCTCTCCTGCTACTGACGCACTGTAGGAACACCTCTCTCCTGCTACTGACGCACTGTAGAAACACCTCTCTCCTGTTACTGACACACTGTAGGACACCTCTCCTGCTACTGACGCACTGTAGGAACACCTCTCTCCTGCTACTGACGCACTGTAGAAACACCTCTCTCCTGTTACTGACACACTGTAGGACACCTCTCCTGCTACTGACGCACTGTAGGAACACCTCTCTCCTGCTACTGACGCACTGTAGAAACACCTCTCTCCTGCTACTGACACACTGTAGAAACACCTCTCTCCTGCTACTGACACACTGTAGAAACACCTCTCTCCTGCTACTGACACACTGTAGAAACACCTCTCCTGCTACTGACGCACTGTAGAAACACCTCTCCTGCTACTGACACACTGTAGAAACACCTCTCTCCTGCTATTGACACACTGTAGAAACACCTCTCTTCTGTTACTGACACACTGTAGAAACACCTCTCTGCTGTTACTGACACACTGTAGAAACACCTCTCTCCTGTTACTGACACACCATAGAAACACCTCCTGCTACTGACACACTGTAGAAACACCTCTCCTGCTACTGACACACTGTAGAAACACCTCTACTGTTACTGACACACCATAGAAACACCTCTCTGCTGTTACTGACACACTGTAGAAACACCTCTCTCCTGTTACTGACGCACTGTAGAAACACATCTCTACTGTTACTGACGCACTGTAGAAACACCTCTCCTGCTACTGACACACTGTAGAAACACCTCTCTCCTGCTACTGACACACTGTAGAAACACCTCTACTGTTACTGACACATTGTAGAAACACCACTCTACTGTTACTGACACACTGTAGAAACACCTCTCCTGCTACTGACACACTGTAGAAACACCTCTCCTGCTACTGACACACTGTAGAAACACCTCTACTGTTACTGACACACCATAGAAACACCTCTCTGCTGTTACTGACACACTGTAGGAACACCTCTCTCCTGTTACTGACACACCATAGAAACACATCTCTACTGTTACTGACGCACTGTAGGAACACCTCTCCTGCTACTGACACACTGTAGAAACACCTCTCTCCTGCTACTGACACACTGTAGAAACACCTCTACTGTTACTGGCACATTGTAGAAACACCTCTCCTGCTACTGATACACCATAGAAACACCTCTCTACTGTTACTGACACATTGTAGAAACACATCTCTACTGTTACTGACGCACTGTAGAAACACCTCTCTCCTGTTACTGACACACTGTAGAAACACCACTCTACTGTTACTGACACACTGTAGAAACACCTCTACTGTTACTGACACACTGTAGAAACATCTCTACTGTTACTGACACACTGTAGAAACACATCTCTACTGTTACTGACACACTGTAGAAACACATCTCTACTGTTACTGACACACTGTAGAAACACATCTCTACTGTTACTGACACACTGTAGAAACACCTCTCTCCTGTTACTGACACACCGTAGAAACACCTCTACTGTTACTGACACACTGTAGAAACACCTCTACTGTTACTGACACACTGTAGAAACACCCGCACACGACACAACCACATCTTCCCTGTACATGGCAGACATGTTGTGCAAACCAAGTTCTCAGTCTACATATGCACCAGTCTCTTGGGCAATAGAGTATATCAGCTGGAGACAGAGTCTGCACAGAGAGCATTCTGGGACAGGAAGGGTGGTAAAATAATAGTCCCTTTAGGCAGCACGATAGACAGATTGCTCACTGCCGCTTCACTTTGAAAACATTTGCAAATCCAAGTTGGAAGTCTGTGGTAAAATAATCTCTTAAGGGTCCTTCCTGCTGGTCTCTGTTGCACTACAGATGCCAAATTAAGAGTCCTTTCATATGAAAAACACTGATGTACTACTTAATTAATCATTATTGAATTGAATGTTTAAAACAGCGCTACTCAACTCCATCTCCTGCGGGCTGCAGTGTCTGCAGGTATTTGCTCCTACCGTGCGCTACACCACCTGATTTCACTAATTAGCTTATTATCTGAACCAAGCAGGTAAAATTCTTTTAAACCAGGTAGTTTAGCGCACAGTTGGAACAAAACCTGCAGATACTGCAGCCTGCAGGATGTGGAGTTGAGTAACAACACTGGTTTAAAAGAATGTTTTGTATTCACTGTCTATTTTTAACTTGTGGGCCAATGGTCACTGGTGTGTTACTGTCCTTTTTTGTGTAAATAAATTTGGTGCCCAATATGGGGCTATACGTAGCCAAGTCCCACCCTAACCCTGCAACCAGAGCCGCATTCATGCGCAAACCCTGTCCCATATGGTGTCACCAGCTGCTTCTACAGCTACACTCACACGGAGCAGAGTTAGAGGAAGACCTTTCACGTGCGATTTTAGCATGCAGCCCACGGGCACCTGATCAACCAGCTGACCTCTAAAAGACTGGGCAACGCAAATAGCAATTTTATGTAGCCTCATAGGGCTATTGGCTGCTGTTGGTTTTATTGACTTTTTTTTTTTAGTATGAATACATTACAATGTCAGTTGGACTGCAGGTTCAAAGGTCCTGCTGCCCACGCACACACACAAGCTCTAAGGGGCTGCCCTTTCCTCTGGTAGCGGATGTTCACACGCTCACTCACATTTCTGAAATGTGATTCATACGCAGTTGGTTTATTTATTCAGCACGTGATTTACATTTTATTTGTGAAGGAATTATATGCCTTGACATACATATGTTATATAAAACAGTGTATTGTATTGTATAATGAAATTTAACTTCTGATGCTTGCCCCTAGAAAATTGTTGGTCTATGTGTCGTGCTCATGTATCGTTTAAAAAAAAAAAAAAATCACAGCAACAATCTCAGCAACAACCTGAGGTCCATAAGTAGTTGGACAAATTTTGTCACTGTATACAGTCCTCACGCCTTGCTGTTCCCAAATCTAGCAGCAAAAATATTTCAGGTGATTATCACTTCAAGGTGGTGCATAGGTTTTATATTATCACATGCTGTCCATACCACAGATTTAAAATACAAATATTTCACTCTTGAATTTGTATAAAATATTCTAGTGGGGCAGTTAGTACATACTGCGTATTCCCACTCATGCACTCATACATCTCATAATATGTTGTATCTGCGTGTTCAAATCATATGTAGATTCCTTTGTACCCAGGATAATTGGGGCTCTACAATAACTATAATATCACTTTCAATATGCAGTACAATATTATCCTTCTCTGGAGGTGTTGGACAAGGATATGATGTAAATTGTACTGTGACAAATGCTTTGTAATATGCACTTATGCAAATACCTTTTCATTGTATTTCATTTGTGCAATAAATTGCTAGTTAACAAGGCAATCTTAAAGGACTAGGTGAAATCTGTGATTCAGTTGAAATTCACTTGGTTACAACATTCATCCCATTGTATAGACATATACATTTTAGTGCACAGCAATATTACACCTAGCAGCTGTGAGAACATTAATTACAAGGCCTAATGCCAATGTGTAATAATAAGAACCTTTTCTATATCACCGATTGCAATTTATTACTTTGACATCTAGTACTCTTGCAGAGTTTATATTGTTATAGTATTTCAATTTTAAAGTGGCTTTTTTCTGGTTTTACGTCAGAATTTGTCAGCGCTGTTCATTCCGCCGTGTAATTGACGTGTACTTGCGAAAATGTCGATGTCGAGTTGTTCCAAAAGTAGAAAGTGATGGTGACGGTGGTGATGATTCTGTGTTATTATCACATTGCCTGCTGACGTTCTCTCCTCTGTTTGCCTCTCGTTTCAGACACATAGAGAACTGGACGGGGTTACAGACGTTGAAAGACGTGGATATGGAGCTGTACACCGGACTGCAGAGGCTGTAAGTGCTGTCCGGCTTTGCCGGCGTTTTCCTATCCCACCATACTACAGGAGAGCTTGCGCCTAATGCAGAATAATTTTATGCTGATTATCTCTAGGCTCTGCTAAAGTGTATTCTGGAAATGTGCTCCTCATAGTTTAAAGTGATGGTGTAGGTTATCTTGTGGGTGTAGGTGAGAGTGTGGGTTATTGTTTTTTATTTATTTGGATCCCCATTAGTTGCTGCCAAGGCAACAACTACTCTTCCTGGGGGTCCACATAAAAACATATATAAACATTTGCATACCCATATACATATATACACACATACACCTGCTTCCATGTACATACATACATACATACATACAAGTACGCACAAGAGAATACTGGAAAAATATCCTACGTTGACATATGTTATAGATTATAGTGTTGATTGTGGTGTAGCCTGTGTTCCTCCTGAATATGTGAGAGGAAGTGATGGTGCGGTTCATGCCATCGGCGTGGGTTATAGTGTATGCTTGGGTGTATGCTGTGCTACACCTATATGTGTGAGTGTAGGTGCTGTCGTGGGTGTGGGCGATGTTTATGATATTTGTGTGAGTGTCGGTGGTGTCGTGGGCGATGTTTATTATATATGTGTGAGTGTCGGTGGTGTCGTGGGTGATGTTTATTATATATGTGTGAGTGTCGGTGGTGTCGTGGATGTGGGTGATGTTTATTATATATGTGTGAGTGTCGGTGGTGTCGTGGATGTGGGTGATGTTTATTATATATGTGTGAGTGTCGGTGGTGTCGTGGATGTGGGTGATGTTTATTATATATGTGTGAGTGTCGGTGGTGTCGTGGATGTGGGTGATGTTTATTATATATGTGTGAGTGTCGGTGGTGTCGTGGATGTGGGTGATGTTTATTATATATGTGTGAGTGTCGGTGGTGTCGTGGATGTGGGTGATGTTTATTATATATGTGTGAGTGTCGGTGGTGTCGTGGATGTGGGTGATGTTTATTATATATGTGTGAGTGTCGGTGGTGTCGTGGATGTGGGTGGAGGTGATTGTGGTAATGAAGGTGGTGTGAGTATAGTGGGTATGGTGTGGGTGTAGTTGATGCTGTTGATGCTGGCTGTGTGGATGTGAGCGCAGTTTGGCTATGTGGGTGTAGGTGGTGCTGAATATGTAGCTGGAGGTGATGACGGTGAGCATGGTGTAGGTCTAAGTGGAAGTGTGGGGGTAATGGTGCTAATTGTCATTGTGGGTGGAGGTAATGCTGGTGATGTTGGTTGCGTGGGTGTAGGTGAGAGTGAAATTGTCACTGGTGATGTTGGTTGTGTGGGTGTAGATCACTGTGGAAGAGATGGTCTTGCTTGTTGTTGTGAATGGAGGTGCTGCAGGCAATGTCTGTTGTGTAGATTTGGGTGTAGGTAGTGGTGTAAGTGAGTGTGGAGGTATAGCTGATGTTGTGAGTGCAGGTGTAGGTTTGGGTGTGGGTGTGATTGTGTAGGTCATGTTCAGGTTTACCTGAAATAATTGTCTTCCATCGAAAGAACCTGTCCTGTTGGGCCCCTCAGTCCTGCTTTGACACAGATTGAATAATTTGCCGAAAAGCAGCAGGCAAATTTAATTACCAAAAGTCTCTTAAAATGCTGCTCTAGATTCTCCCTGTCCTACAGCTTTCTCCACCAAACCCCCGCCCCTTCCCAAAAAAAGTGTCAGTGCTGGCATTGCCCCTTCTCATCAGAGAAGCTTCTGGATTACCCTCTCCACATTAGCATTTCCTGTAGCATTGGTTTCACCGGTCACACCTGGACTGTCCCTGCTTCACTGCAGAGCCTTCGGCGACCGCTGGGGCCCGGCATCAAGCAGCCGACCATGCTAACGTGCTAATTTCCGAAAACCTCTGGAAACCACCAGACCCCCGAGAGCTTTTTTTGTGGCCTGTGTTGGTTTTACTTTTTGTTTGATGATTCGTTACTTATCACCAAACCCCCGCTCACGTTTATGGGTCTCTGCCACATGGCAAGGTCTCCATCACACAACACACTTCTGTGATTACAGTTTAATATGGCGAAATACTTCTAAAACATTGGAGTATTTACCACTTAAATGCTGCTGAAGTGTGTATTCCTTAGAGACAAGTTGAAACTGAAGTTAGTTTCTGTGATATGACGTATAGATGAGTGAAATGGATCTTCCGGGGGAATATTTGAAGGGTCTCTGCATCAAATGAGGAGGCGTGCCGCTGTGAGAAAAGGATTTTGATTGGAGGGGAATGGAACATTGACAGACATTTGAACAACGCACTGGTATGCGATGACCTAAAGTACACGATGGGGCGATGGGGCGGCCTGTAGCGTAGTGGTTACGGTAAATGACTGGGACATGCAAGGTCAGTGGTTCCAATCCCGGTGTAGCCACAATAAGATCCGCACAGCCGCTGGGCCCTTGAGCAAGGCCCTTAACCCTGCATTGCTCCAGGGGGGGCTTGTCTCCTGCTTAGTCTAATCAACTGTACGTCGCTGTGGATAAGAGCATCTGCCAAATATCATGTAATGTAATGTAGTGTAATGACGTAAAGTCTTGTAAAATCTTGTTTTCCAGGAAGTGGATGGAAAAACTGTGATCATTTATCATTTTCAAATTGTTTTTTAATATATACTTTCAACATGGTTATGAATAATTTACTAAATTGAGGATTTTATTTCAGCTTGGCTTTAAGCTTTTGATGGCAAGGGGGGCTCATTCACACCCCGCTCAGCAGAGTCTTGTCCAAAGTAATATCTCTTTCTCTGCGCCTGTAAGAAAAAAGACTTGAATTATTTAACAGATAAAACTACATTTACTGCTAAAGATCTTGGCTACTCAGGAAAAGGGGAAACAGAGAATGTTCTGATAATATCTGCATATTAATAATAACCATGTAATTTCCCCCTTCTGTACTGACACCTCCCCCATCCCCCAAACACCCACGGATCCCTACCCATTAAATACATTATCTGGAACCTGATCTCTGTAACAACCTGCACTACGTTTGGTCAGAACCCGATCTATGTAACAGCCGGCACTGCACTGGGTCAGAACCCGATCTCTTTAACAGCCTGCACTACATTTGGTCAGAACCCGATCTATGTAACAGCCGGCACTGCATTGGGTCAGAACCCGATCTCTTTAACAGCCTGCACTGCATTGGCTCCGAACCTGATCTCTTTAACAGCCTGCACTTCATTAGATCAGAACCCGATCTCTGTAACAACCTGCACTACGTTTGGTCAGAACCCGATCTGTGTAACAGCCGGCACTGCATTGGGTCAGAACCCGATCTCTTTAACAGCCTGCACTGCATTGGGTCAGAACCCGATCTCTGTAACAACCTGCACTACGTTTGGTCAGAACCCGATCTATGTAACAGCCGGCACTGCATTGGGTCAGAACCCGATCTCTTTAACAGCCGGCACTGCATTGGGTCAGAACCCGATCTCTGTAACAACCTGCACTACGTTTGGTCAGAACCCGATCTATGTAACAGCCGGCACTGCATTGGGTCAGAACCCGATCTCTTTAACAGCCGGCACTGCATTGGGTCAGAACCCGATCTCTGTAACAACCTGCACTACGTTTGGTCAGAACCCGATCTATGTAACAGCCGGCACTGCATTGGGTCAGAACCCGATCTCTTTAACAGCCGGCACTGCATTGGGTCAGAACCCGATCTCTGTAACAACCTGCACTACGTTTGGTCAGAACCCGATCTATGTAACAGCCGGCACTGCATTGGGTCAGAACCCGATCTCTTTAACAGCCTGCACTGCATTGGCTCCGAACCTGATCTCTTTAACAGCCTGCACTTCATTAGATCAGAACCCGATCTCTGTAACAACCTGCACTACGTTTGGTCAGAACCCGATCTGTGTAACAGCCGGCACTGCATTGGGTCAGAACCCGATCTCTTTAACAGCCTGCACTGCATTGGGTCAGAACCCGATCTCTGTAACAACCTGCACTACGTTTGGTCAGAACCCGATCTATGTAACAGCCGGCACTGCATTGGGTCAGAACCCGATCTCTTTAACAGCCGGCACTGCATTGGGTCAGAACCCGATCTCTGTAACAACCTGCACTACGTTTGGTCAGAACCCGATCTATGTAACAGCCGGCACTGCATTGGGTCAGAACCCGATCTCTTTAACAGCCGGCACTGCATTGGGTCAGAACCCGATCTCTGTAACAGCCTGCACTGCATTAGATCAGATTGATGACACTAGGTGAGTGCTGTGCGTGGAGTGTGCTCCCTGTCTGTGAGGTGTGGGCCTGAGACGCAAGCCGTGCCCCTGATGAGTGATTTGTGCCTCATTAGAGCACATAAAGGCTATCAGGGGAATAAAGGCTCGTTTATACTCCCTTTACATATGAAAATGGATTGAAGTCCATTTCAAACGTTCATCCATATCCGTCAGCTTTCAGAAAACGTGCACAAATACGGACAAAAGGGTCCGTCCGTATCCGTATTCGTATCAAACGTTGAGCATAAATGAGCCTTCAGGCTAAATTACCCCTCCTGCCCCTCCCCTCTCCTCTGCTTTAAAGGTCCCATATTGGACACCTTTCCAGTGATTTAATTTAGGTCCTGATATCCATAAGAAGACATAAGAAGTGTGTAGTTTTAAGCACCAAAAACAGTTACTATCCAGTTTTACATTCTCCCATGCCTCTCATGAGCGGGCAGCTTTAGTGACTGTGTCTTTAAGGCTCATTAATATCAATGAACCTGATCTGGCCTGTTCTGATTGGCTGGCTAGCTCCACAATGAACTGAATGGCGTCTGTGCCAACCACTTACTACAAGGTGGGCTGTGCTGAGGCAAGCGAGCGTATCGTGCTGATGTCATAACTTCACAGACGTCCACACTGATCGTTCAGTCGCACATTCTCATCATACAGATTGTGTGTATTTATTTGGGGACTGTGTGTTTTGATATTTTCACAGTTCTTTGTAATCCATTTAGCAAGGGAGATGTAATTTTCCGCAATACGGGACCTTTAAAGGAACAGGGCCCTTATCCCAACTCTGAGCGTGGTTTGTGGCAAGTGTGGGTGTGTGTGTGTGTTTACCCAGCGTCTGCTGTAACTGCGTCTGGTCTGTGCTATAGGTGGGTGTGTGTGTGTTATACCTGGGTGTGTTTACATGACTGTGTTCATGAGTGTGTGTGCTATACTGTATGTAGGTGTGTACATGGGTGTGCGTGCTGTACCTGGGTATGTGTACATGAGTGTGTGTGCTATACCTGGGCATGTGTACGTGAGTGTGTGTACTATACCTGAGTATGTGTACATGAGTGTGTGTGCTATACCTGGGCATGTGTACGTGAGTGTGTGTGCTGTACCTCAGTATGTGTACATGAGTGTGTGTGCTATACCTGCTCTACCTGGGTATGTGTATATGAGTGTGTGTATGTATAGATGAGTGTGTGTACTCTAGCTGAATGCATGTTCAAGGTGTGTGTACTACAGCTGAATGTGTATACATGAGTGTGTGTACTGAATTTGTGTTTTGGATTTTCAGAACAATCATGAACTCCAACCTGCGGCAGATCCAGGCGCGAGCTTTCTCCCAGAACCCACACCTGCGCTACATGTGAGTCTCAAGCCCACGAGCGCCCGCCCTCCTCCACACCGCCCTCCTCCACACTGCTACTCCTCCAAACCACTACTCCTCCATACTGCTCCCTCCTCCAAACCACTACTCCTCCACACTGCTCCTCCTCCACACTGCTCCTCCTCCAAACCACTACTCCTCCGCACTGCTCCCTCCTCCAAACCACTACTCCTCCACACTGCTCCTCCTCCACACTGCTACTCCTCCAAACCACTACGCCTCCACACTGCTCCCTCCTCTAAACCACTACTCCTCCACACTGCTCCCTCCTCCAAACCCCTACTCCTCCACTCTGCTCCTCCTCCACACTGCTCCTCCTCCACACCCCTACTCCTCCAAACCCCACTGGAGAGCTGGGACGGCCTTTTCCCATTGGCCCGTGAGGCAAACATGTGGTCTCCCTGCATTGTGGTATCACACAGCGTGAATGCTGTTCACTCCTGCTCCCGAGTAGGTCGGTAGAGGTGTTTGTGTGCGGGCGTAATTCTGCATGTTGGAAATACAGCAACCTCTGCCCCGGCCATGACAACGGTTTTATTTGAGGAGTAAGAAAGAGTGTTATTGTATTGTAGTTCATGCTTAATGTAATGAGAGAGCGAGAACCTCTGTTCCTACTCAACCACTCAACAGGTCTATATATGAGCAGCAACTCTTATTCACAGAACCGAGTGTTTGAACAACCACCGTCCTCCCCACACAAATGCAAAAAACAAAGAATGAAACATAAAACCCAAAAAAAGAACAGCAGAGAGAGAGAGAGGGGTCAGCTCTGGTAGTATAGCAGCCTCTCAACCCTCCCTCTGTTCTCCCAGAGTAATCGCACTGAATGAAAATCTAGGAGCACGTGACCTAGCCACAGTCCCACCTGCACAGCCCACCTTTCTATCAGAGCAGATAGCCCTTAATGCTGGCAGTGCGCTCGCCCGCATTGCTCCTGGAGGGCTGGGTAACGGCACTGTTATGGCTGGTGAGCGGGGAAGCTGAAGTGGGGTAGGTTGTGTTATTACGGGGCTCATTAACAGACCTGCCTCTCGCTGGAGGTTCAGAGGGAACAGTTGAGCGCGCAAGATGTGGAGTCATTAAAAATACTGAATGGAGCCGGTTTGTCAATGGGGGCTTACTGGTGTCGAATGTGTGTGTGTGTGTGTGTGTGTGTGTGAGAAAAGAGCCTCTTAATTCCAGCTTGGGAGCTTGGGAGCCACAGTATAGGTAAGAGAAAGGTCATGTTTTTTTATCAGTCCTTAATGTTTTCACTGAAAATGTCCTCTTCACATCCTGATTCATCCAAACCACAAAGCAGCGCAGTTGAGCTGCAGACACCCCGGTCACAGCGACGCGTTCGCGGCCTGAGGAGAAGAAGCTCCGACATCGCCGCCGTATTAGCGGCTCCCGTCCCTCTTGACTCTCGCCGTTAAGCCTAATTGGGTTCCTTTGAATTAATTTAGAGCGCAATCGCATTAGCGCCGGCCCTCTTTGTTTGTCTCTGATCCTGCGTGTCTCCCAATCTCTGGCGCATCACTGCAAGTGTGCACCCCCCCCCCCCCCCCCCCCCTTCCCCTTTTACCCGCCGTCGTTCCCCACGCGCCGGCTAAAATGCATTTCTAACCGTTTTTAGATAAAAGAGAAAGAAATCGATACGGACCCCTTCGCTTTGAACCGGCCCTCAGCCCTTTTGATGTTGCGAGTACGGGGGCCGGGTCTGGCCTGTAAAGGTACTAATAAGGTTAGCGTTTGGGAGCGGCGGGAGAGGCGGCTCATTTCCCCGGCGCTGGAGAAGACGCTCGATGCGTTCGGGCGGAAGGCCGTCACGGGGCGCGGAGGAAAGGTCACTCCCACAAAAGGACGGATGAAAGTCGTTCTCATTAAAGCGCTGAGCCTTTCCCGCAAAATGTCACTTTCACGGTGAGCCCAGGGAGGGGGTCCTACTTCAGACCTCTGCCGAAATCTCTCCTGCGCCACGACTGCTTTGGTGGTCCTGCCACGGTAACTGTTCTGACCTCCTCTGGAACAGTGGTTTTGTCTTAATTTATGTCTTAATTTACATCTGTCCAAGGTTACATCCTGTCGGTACAGTTTTTTCAGTTTAAATTACCTTCAGGCTTCAGTTTCTGACCTAATGATCTATACACAAATAAATATTTTATGTTACATTACATTACTTTACAGTCATTTAGCTGACGCTCTTATCCAGAGCGACGTACAATAAAGTGCAAATCAGAGCCAGGGACAAGCACACTGAAAACCCTAGAGGGAAGTACTACCAAGTCCTAGAGTGATCACATGGGTAAAACTTGAACCCTCGAAGTGTACATCAACTTTCCCATGAGCATATCATGATTGGCAGCTAGTATACCCAAATACTAAAATAATTATACATAAGTGCAATTATAACCTATAACAAAGCCAGCCATTTATACACAAACAACCCCCATACACATACAGTATACACATGCATACTCACGCACACATACACATGCACACCCAAGCACACACACACACACACACACACACACACACACACACAGGAAATTGGTCCCTGTGTAGTGCTTTCTTATTGGCACTTCTCCAAGTGATTTGCCTGGAATATTGTTTCAAGGGGTCTTATTACTTAATAATCACCTTGCAATTCAGCAAAGATTGCTTTTCACCATCACTGTCTACACGAAGTGCATCCAAGACAGATAGGCCTACTTTAAAATGCATTGCTGTGGGATTCCGAAGGTTGAAATGGAGACTAAATTACTAAGACAATTCGGCAGCAGTATGTCGTGTCCATTTTCTAATTTTCCAGGATGGAAATTAATGTATCAACCAACTGTTTTGATGGGTGTTTAATAGGTAGGCCAAGGGCAAGTATGTTGTAGTACGTACAAATGTCACTGCAGAGGTTTTCCACATTTCTTTCTGAATGTGTTTTTTTCAGTGGGATGCACTGGCCTTAGCACTCCCACCTGTCCCTGGATTGTTTGACTGAGCATACCAGTGGTTCCGTATCATACTGGATCAGTGGGATTCTGGCACCCCACTCAGATCCCCACAGTCTAAAACAATCTTGGGGCTGAAGAAATGCTATATTTGCTAAATTCACCTCACTTTAAACTTAACATGCTCATGAAATTTGAGATGGTGAAATTTGAAATTCGAGATTTGAATGGCGTTCCATTGTGAGGCTGTAAAGTCTGACACCTTCTTGTCAGCTTTGACCAGTCTGGCCCTTCTGCTCTGACCCCTCTCATTAACAATGCATTTCTGCCCTCTGAACTGCTGCTCACTGGATATTTTTAGTTTTTCACACCATTCTCTGCAAACTGAGACTATTGTGTGTGAAAATCCCAAGAGAACAGCAGTTTCTGAGATACTCAAACCACCCTGTCTGGCACCAACAATCATTCCATGGTCAAAGATAAAATGTCTTGCCCATTCTGACATTTGGTCTGAAAAACAGATGAACCTCTTTACCACTGCTGCATGCTTTTATGCATTTTGTTGCTGCCGCATGATTGGCTGATTAAATATTTGTATTAACAAGCTGGTGTACAGGTCTACCTAATAAAGAGCTCACTGAGTGTATATGCATCCATAGGCATTGGCTAATGTGATTTATTAAGGCTGGTGACAGTGGTAGGAAAGAGTTGCTGTCGGTGCATTTTAACACCTGGGGAACCAAGGAGAAAGGAAAATTCTCATTTTAGTTTAGGTACGAGAGTCCTCCCGTGGCTGCTTGGAGGTCCCACAGGCAGCATTAGCCTGCACTAAAAGCTTCCCGAATTCTCTGGCTGTAGCCGAGACAAGGATGTTCTCTGTCAAACTCCCAGATGTCCTTGGTGCAGTTACCTGCAATAACTGCATCAAGATGTGTTCAATAACTATCTAATAAGATGTTACCTGCAATAACTGATAGATGCGTTCCATCTATCCCCACATCTTTCGATGGGTGTTCACACAGGAGCCCAAAGAATACCCTTTCTGCATGGGATAAAAGTAGTACAGTTGCCAGAATAACACCAATGGCTCCTACTGCAGCAGTTACTCCAGCCATGATCATGGCCACAGGTGGCAGACCTGGGTGCGGTGAGTTCAAATCACAAGGCCGCAAGTGTGAAGCAGAGTCATTGTTAGTATTAACATGGCAAAATACAGGATGGAATACCTGTAGCCTCTGGATTCTCTGCCTTTAATAGATTACCCGGAGACTCCAAGTGACAGCAGCAGCATGGTGGACAGTTATGGGGCCAAGAGAGGCCTCCCACTGCACAGCTGAAGAAAAGGATGAATCACACACCTTCACTAGCAGGCAGAACACAAGTCATAGGTAAACCTGCAATGAGGTCCAGACCTGAATCATCCTGACTCCTTCCTTAGGATGGCTGGTCTACAGGAACCAGAGTCCCTGCTGGCCTCTGATAGGATGGTGGGCCCACAGGGACACAAGGAGCCCCTGACCTTGCATAGGACGGCCGGTCTATTGGAGCCAGGGTGCCTGATGGCAGGCCCACAGGAACATGAGCAACTGGTTTCCCGTAGGGTGGCAGGCCCACAGGAACGGGAGGAGCCGCTGGTCGCTCATAGGTTTGTCGGTCTACAGGAACATGAGGACCCACTGGTTGCCCATACGTGGTTGGTTTACAGGAGGCTGGATAGCTGATGGCCAGGCCACCGTAACAATTGTGGGTAGAGGACTCTCAATGGCAAAGTCAACAGGAGGAGGGGGGGCTTGCAGTTTTCAAAAAGGATGGCTAAGCCGCAAGACCATGAGGTGGCATTGGGCTATCAGACTGTATACCCTCAGCTGTGTCATTACGTACAGGGCTTGCAATTGATGGAAGACCCACAGGAGTTGGAAGAGCTGCATCTTCCACTGCATCACAAAAATATCCCAAACCAGACAAATAACCCTCTCCTGGCCATGGTGAATCAGATTTTGCTGTGAAAAAGGTCAAACATTACTCATCCTTCATTGCACGGACCATTTTATACTCTGCTGAATGTCATTGACTGTTCCACCTCCTTCCTCCGTTCGCTAATCCCTAGCTGTGAAACATATTGTCAAACATTCCTGTCTCTTAATATTTTTTCCACCTGCGAGACACAAGTTCATTTTCAGCTTCTGATTAAGCATTTGTGTCATAGTTTAAGACAAGGTTCTCTAAGTGTTGGGCAGTGATGGCAGCTGGTTTTTACTGTGTTTTGCACTTAAGTGCTTAAAGTGATTGATTGGCTAATAAGTCCACAGACCTTTTTCAGAGGGCTAAATGAGCTGCTGATTTAAAGGATAATGCAGATATGCAGCCATTCAGGACTGGGGTTTGAGATCCCTGGCCTGGGTTGTGTACTAATTAAGGGGGTTTCATTCCAACCAATAAATGCTACCTTAATTGATTCCAGTTACTCATTCAGCCATATGCTTTTAACTGCTTTTATCCCTCATGTATCACCTTTTCTTAACACAAGCTTTAAAAGATGAGTATTAAGTGTAACGTATGTGTAAAAATTAATGACTTTTACTCCCACACTTATTAATATTTCGTAAATGTTGAAATAATGCCATTGAGTAAAATGTTTCACTATAAAGTAGACATAGAAACACGTGGACAGCTAAAAAAGTTGTAATTGGTGTAATTAACCTTTAAGAATAAAAGTGATTTATCTAATTTTTGTTGACTTAAAAATACTCTTAACCTGATTAACCTGGTGTTTAATAGAGATCCAGAGGTCTCTTAAATTTCAAACCAATAGGCCAAGGAGCAGGGCCTCAATGCTTGCTGTTGGAGAGGCAATGCCAGATGGGCCTGGAAGCACTTTTGTTGCAAGTTCTTCTACATGAAGGGACGATGTAGCATTTTCTGCATTATCTGCATTTCTGGAAAGCATTAGCCTTTTGTGAAGTTAAATTCGTTTTTATTGTGATTATGCAGCAATATAATAATTTAGAGTATTGAGTAAATACTCAACAATTTTGAACTTAATTATTTGATTATTGAATACAAACTTTAATAAGATCTGCAGTTTGAGTAATCCAGCGTCCTCCTGACAGCCAACAACTCCACTATTTTCTCCACGGATCTCGAGCACTACCACTGTATATCTTGTAAAGCATAGCTGATGTTCATCAGCAATATTTCAATATAAATCAAATGCGTTTTTTATTTCAGCAGGGCACCTGTGATTGTCGCAAAAGCACACTTAAGAATTACTCTTGAGAATATTTTTACCGACCACTTTAAGTGGAGAGTGATTTCACTTCTGAATAAGCAATTAAGAGGTTTATTTATTTAGTCTAAATCTTGCTCAAAGTTACAGAAGATTTTTTGCTCACCTAAAATATTTTTTATATTGGAGTGGATGCAGATTGCTTGTGGCTACAATGGAGCCACAGCCAGAATGCTGGAAATATGGCATTTCAAATTTAATGACAATATCGACAAATTCTAAGCTAGTCTATCCAGGTTTCCAAAAAGGCCATTTGGCCTTGGACATGGTAACCAAATGCTATGATGGTCTTTTGAGGCATTTGATACTATATATTTTATCATAAAATTATCCTATTATTGAAATGCTTCTGAAAAACATATTCTCACCTCAGCAAATGGTAAATGGTTGGCATTTATATAGCGCTTTTATCCAAAGCGCTGTACAATTGATGCTTCTCATTCACCCATTCATACACACCAACGGTGATTGGCTGCCATGCAAGGCACTGACCAGCTCAGCAGGAGCAAATGGGGGTTAGGTGTCTTGCTCAGGGACACTTCAACACAGCCCGGGTGGGGGATCGAATCGGCAACCCTCCGACTGCCAGACAACTGCTCTTACTGCCTGAGCCATGTCGCCCTGGACCACAAGATCGTAAAAAGTAACTAATATATTGTTTGAGGTCCATTGATTGAAGTTTTTGTCAAGTACCCAACCCGTATCAGCAAGTCAAACATCCTACAATGTCACATGTCATTTATTATTCAAAAGCCAGCCTGCACCTTATTTATAAGCATACTGAATAATAATACAATATTTTGAGAATGAAAATGCCCTCTAATGTGGAGTCAAAAGCACTGTCCTTGTCCTCCTCAGAAGAATTCACTCAGAGGAGTGATTTATTCCAAGATCTGCAAAGGCAGAGTCTTCCATTTAGACTTACTCATTAGGCTAAATACAAGTTTTTTTTATTAAGTAAACAATGGACATTCTATCAACGTTTTTGGTAAATGGTTGGCATTTATATAGCACTTTTATCCAAAGCGCTGTGCAATTGATGCTTCTCAGTCACCCATTCATACACACACTCACACACCAACGGCGATTGGCTGCCATGCAAGGCGCCGACCAGCTTGTCAGGAGCATTTTAGGGGTTAGGTGTCTTGCTCAGGGGCTCTTCGACACTGCCCGGGCGGGGGATCGAACCGGCAACCCTCCAACTGCCAGACAACTGCTCTTACTGCCTGAGCCATGTCGCCCCATTCCACTTTAGCACATTTTTAGGATGAGAAGCTATTATGCATTTGGTCCGCTGTACACTTCTCATAAAAGGACACTGACATTCTTTTATTTCTTGTAATATGTGGATTTCCAAAATGCAGAGAAGGTGAGGTCCCCCGCACACTTGATTTACCACCCACATGCTACAAAATAAGGAACTGTTGTCACTGAAGCAAAGGCATTGTAAAATAGTACATTGCGATCCGTGAGTATTATCCTTTAAAAAGGTATATTCTGTGAATGTCACCATATTGATTGAAAATTTCAGTGAAAATAAACCCAGCCCTTCTGGGGTTAAAGCACAGAATAGAAGCAACACATGCTATTTAGACAACACAACATTATGTGCAAACCTTCAGCCCTAATTCAGCAACTAATTATATAATTAAGATCAGAGGCAAGTATAAAAAGCAGCATACACATTGCCCTCCACGGCGCTGAGTTTAAGACCACTCGTCCAGGAAATCCACTTTGCTTGTTTTTGTTCAAGCGATTAAAAAAAAGATGAAAAGTGTTTCATTACTTTGATCCTTTTTGTCCTGAAACCATGGTTTATTTCCATTTGCTTTGTCTTTGAACTCTTTTTTCTGCAAATGGTTTAGTGTCAGGGACCATGTGTCCACGTATTCAGCAATGGCTCCCCCACTGATTTCACCTGTCTTTAATCAGTCGGTTCGAGTCAGGACATAAAATTAAATCAAACTTTTGAGTTTTTTTGGATTTTCAAGCAATTTTTCTTCAAGCAATTTTTCTTGCAAGAGGGTCTTTCCACACAGCACAATCTCAGATTGTGCAAATTCACTCTTTGTTCAATAACTATTAACTGCGTTTGCACTGTTGGATACCCAGCGAAAGTAGCACACCGTGAGTGAGTTTAGGGACCGGCCAAATTCCTGAAGATGACCATGTGATGAATCTATAATGATTCACTGGATCTCAGCTTGCGAAGCAACATATTCAGTTTGCTGGATACGCTACCATTATGGGACCGAACCATAGTAGCGCTCTGCCTCACCTCCATCAACTGCTCTATTTCATGTTCAGATCATTAGTCTTACTCACTTTCTGCTGTTCATTTTGTTTACTATGACTTCAGGTGCATTATTTAGCAGAGCTTACTGCCATTCCAAGTCACCATAACCTTAACGTACGCACACTTTAGACATTAGATTTATATATGGAAAAAATGGAAAAATGGCCAAAATATTTTATCAGCTGGATTTTAGGGAATACAATCTCTGAAAAAACTTTGTATTTTCGCTCTTGGGAGGACAAAAAACCACAAAAAAACTCCTGCCAGGGAAGGTAAGCCAAGGTAACAAACAGCTTGAGGAAGCAGATGGAAGGAAAAAGGAAAATTCCCTCTCTGTCCCCTATTGCCAACAAATGTTTTCGCATCATTTCTATTTCTCCTGATTTGTTGATGACAGCCACTTTTGCAGTGAAGCCCTCTTTAATTTAGGCTAGTTGTTCAACATCAACACGCAACCCAGTTAACAAGCCATGTCAGCTCGAGCTCGGTTCAGCGATGGCTCAGATCTGTGCTCGGTGTGTGTCCGACCGCTGATGTTACGGTGAGGGTGATGTGGGCCAATTCTGGCGTTGATGTGTCTGGCCCATATAAATGTTCATTGATTTTGGATGATTGTGGATGGTTGCCTATAAGTGAATGCTCCAAATATACGTAGATGAAATTAATATGCAGTTTTAAAATCCACAAATCCAGTAAATTTAAATAACAAGACATGCATTTAATCGGATAATCTGTGCCATTTCCCAAAGTCCTGTCATGTCGTTCACATTTTACATTTAAGAGCACTGACAATTTGAGTATCTTCTTCCGCAGCACAAAATGTTATACGAAGCTTTGACTGACTGAGGTCACTTGTGCATTCATTGGCCAGTTTTACAGATTACACTCATGCTGGCATAAAGGATTTCTACAGGCATTCAAATTTGAGTTTTCTCAAAGCTGCACCCAGATGTCCTCAACTGTCCCCAAATCTCTCCAAAAACAAAACATCTGCATATCTTTTTGTCCAGACAAATTAGGTTAACCCAAGCCCTGGTAGCCCCATTAGCCAGTACAATTACAGGCTGGTCCAACGCAAATGCTCACTGGATGTTTTACGCACGTCTGAATATTCATTCTGCTATGCCATGGCAGAAATATTCCTAAACTGTTAGTCACTGGATTATGACACATTACAAAGGGTAGGACACCCTGTACGAGAAGATGTAGTTTGGTACTGAAATTACCTAGCAATGCCATGGCAGAAATATTCCTAAACTGTTAGTCACTGGATTATGACATATTATAAAGGGTAGGACACCCCGTACGAGAAGATGTAGTTTGGTACTGAAATTACCAAGAAATGCATTTATGCAACAAGTAGTTCAAGATGACATTTACTTAGGTATGGTCACAGGGAAATTAGATTCCTCGAAAATGGCTGAATGGATTACGAAATAAACTTCAACCTGGCAGGCCTACACAAACATGAGGAGCACCTGGTTTCTTATAGGATGGCAGGCCCACAGGAATATGAGGACCCACTGGTCGCTCATAGGATGGAGGACTCTCAATGGCAAACAGGAGCAGGGGGCCTGCGGGTTTCAAAAGGAATAGCTGAGCCGCAAGACCATGACCTGGCTTTGGGC
Source organism: Conger conger (assembly GCF_963514075.1). Lineage (NCBI taxonomy): Eukaryota > Metazoa > Chordata > Actinopteri > Anguilliformes > Congridae > Conger > Conger conger. Next base: position 28,085,619 of record NC_083774.1, read on the forward strand.
TATCTGACTTTAGCTCTCAGCCATGTCATTTACTAAGGAAGACGTCACAAAAATATCCAAACCAGACAAATATCACAAACCCAACAAATAACCATCTCCTTGCCATGCAAATTCTCATTCCAACTATTTAAAGCTGCCTTAATTGAGGACAATTTCTCATTCACCCTTTAGCACTCAACCATATTGAAGTACACAATATAGGCAACAGTTGTTATTCAGACAACACAAATAACAAATCTCACTTTATATGCATTATGTGCAAACCGACAGCCCCGATTCAGTAATTAATTGCTGTCAGCACTAACAACGTTTAGCTAAATGCAAACACAAGTAACCTCAGTTAAAAAGCTAGCTACATGGCTGTTTGGAAAGCGACTACAAACGTAACATAATGTTGAGAACAGGCCATTCAGCCCAGCAATGCTCACCTTTTCCTACCACTAAAGTGTACCTACTGCTTAGTTTGCCTAAAAGCTAAATTGTATCTAGCACCGTATCAAGCCTGGTCTTGAAAACCCCCAATGTTTCCGCCTCCACTACATGTCCTGGCAAGTTATTCCACAAAGTGACCACTCTCGTTCTTCTATCCGAACTCACCCTGAATGATCGCCTATAGTTCACTTTGTTAATCCCTTTAATGAATTTAAAAAGCCTCAATCAAATCCCCACTAAGTCTCCTTTTACTAAGCTTAAAGAGATTAAGCATCTTAAGTATATCCTCATAACTTTTATCTTTTATACATGGATATCTTTCTTGTAGTGCAGTGCTCAGAACTGCAGACAGTTTGAATTGACACAAAATTATTGTAATAGCAAAATTCAGACACTTTGTGTCTCCCAAATGGCTTGCCTTTTATCCATAAGTATGAAAAATCTAATCATTTTAGAGCCTGAGGTAAGTGGAAGTTTGACACCTGTATGGGAAAGTGCCAAGTCATTGGCAAAGAAATCTGAGATAAAAAATTAAAATGGTTGTATATTTCCGATATTTTATGCATAAATCTAAACCCACACACCTTTGTATGCAAAGTCTGTGCAGGACTTGGTCACTGAATGTGGTCAAATAGACCCCAAACATTATATGTAGCTTAATTACTTTCATTTTTTCCTTAACCTTTTTTGAACAAAATATAGGTTTGGTTTACATTACATTACATTACATTACATTACAAAGTGTAATGTGTAATGTTTAATGTGTAAATGGTTTATTTCCATTTGTTTTGTATTTGAACTGTTCATTTTCTGCAAACGGTTTAGTGTTAGCAAGCATGTGTCCACTTATTCATTAATGGGTACACCACGTCTGTTTTTAGTTGACTCAGTTTTAAAAAAATGAATCAGTATGTTGGAGTCAGTACATCAAAATCAATCAAAAATACTTTCAAGGTATCTTTCTCAGATGTCACTATAAAAAAACTCACTTTGGCAAACATAACCTACTATTCACTTTATATTTCTGCCAAGCTTGAGCAAAATAGTGTTGGGCAGTTGGTGAACGAGCAAATCTTTTTGAACAAATCTTTAAAGTGAACTGCAGTGAAGTGAAGTCATCTGGATCATCACTCAAAATGATTCATTTGTATGCTTTTGCGTGCTGGTCAGTGGTATTCTAATGGCAATGAAGGAAAATATGGCTGGTTGACCGCAGGACTGACATACCCGAATGAACTGATACTGAAATGCTGACCATCTAGTAGGCTACTGAAATCAATAACCAAATCAGCAATCCTCTGTTTTTTGGCTCACATCACAGGTTAAATTGGGGGGGGGACAAAAAAAAAACTGTTTAAACTCCGGTATTAAAAAACTGGATAAACTACGGCCCTCGTTAGCAACAACTTTACAGTTTGAAAGTGTAACGTTGTAAAAATAGCCCACTTATACCACAGAATGATCACCCTGCAGTTGTCATAGCGTCGCCTATTTCCGTATCTTCGAATACATTTTCAAATGTTCGCTGGAGTGGCCAGTGATTAGAATTGTTGTATTTAACTGAACAAACTGATCCAAATCAGTGAAGTAATTTGTCATTTCCATCACTAGAGCAAAAGACAATAAACATTCAAGACAATGTAGCCTACTGTAAATGCAATGAAATGACCAAGCTATTATTAGCATGCATAGGCTAGGCCTATTATATAGCATCAATTGAACAATCATACCTGCTTCAGGGTTGTTAAAGTTTTTTTTCTTCTTTTTTTGCCTCCAAACAGGTGAAACGTACAGAGAATGCAGATATTGCAAATGATTTTAATGAATTATCTTTTTTTTGTTAAAACTTATGTGTGACCACTAACTACAGCAGACTAATGCTGTAACTTTAGATGTTTATCAGTAATACCCTGCTCAGCTGCGGCCCCGTTTTAGAGCAGACACCTTCAAATGAGTGAGTAGACAATTAATGCAAGTGTGGGGTCTCTAATCATGGGCCACTGTTTTGTTTTTGTTGTTTTTGTTATGTTGGCATCCACTGAATGTCATATCACATACACAATTGAATAATGATTTTCCCCTGTTACTAGCTTTTGCGTGTTTTGAGAAGTGTGAAATTCAGCATTAGCCTGCTGTAACAGATGGATTTTATTGTTAGATGACTATTTGCTAGCTAGAGTATGTTTAAACTTTGTTCTGTTTTTGGCTGAAGCAACGCTTGCTAAACGTCGTCTGCTGTCGCTAGCTTGATGGCGAATGAACTCATAGCCGAGTGATTGCGGCAGGAAATCTGTTATTTATAACACACACTATATATTGTGGCCTAATACGTTGCTTTTCAATAAGATTAAGTTATCACCTTCTTTATGATTGATTCTGAAAAGATTGGTGTGTAGTACCCTTTGGTTGGCTGGAAATATTTTAAAGACATTTGGGAGTGTTCAGGACAGGGCACACTTTATGCACAGCATTGGACACAGTGGCTGTGCTGAGGCTCTTGGCATCCCCAACAGTGTACAAGGCGCTGTCACTTGCCAAAAAACACGAACCAATGCGCAGTTTGTAATACACTTATCATGGACTTTGACATTGGCCTCAAGCAAATGGAAAAAAAAAGATTTTCCCTTCCTGAAAAATCTGTAGCGCATCGAGATGCTCGTCTGACTAGCTGAGTGGATCCACTGTCTAAGAAAAAAGAGGTCAGTCTGTGTTTAACTGTAACCCATTTTGTCCGTCACACATCCAGTTTTCACTTTGTGGTGACCATTCTATATACAGTCTACGTGCAACACTGCTGACACAAGTAGGCTTGCCAGTGGACCGGGTGTCCTCATTGGGCTATTATTAATATTGGCGACAATGACTAGCCTATTAGGCCTCCATCATGCATCGATTTTAAAAAAATACAACAAACCCCCTGGTTTCTCAGAGTGGGCCGACTCGATATGCCCTCGCAAAGGAATTTCACATTTGCCTCACAGTTTGAGGTGTGCAATTATCATTTGTAGCTATCACATAATGTACCTGTTTTCCTCCGTTTGGTTGTTGTGCAGTTGGATAGAGCATTGGTAAGCGCTATCAATTATCAAAGTGTTTGTTTTCTCCAACAAACCAAGCTTAATGGTATTGCCAATAAATGTTCCACTGCCCTCCTGCTTGAAAAGCCTGTCCGATAAATGTTTCAAGTCAGTGAATTTGGTCTTCGTCCATGTGCTTTCGCCCCCCATATAACAGACATAGAGAACAAAACGGCACATTTTTTGTCAGGCTTAGTGTTAGCCACCATTTCTTTCTGTATCATTCTTTATTAAAACTAGTTGGCTGATGAGGTCCTAGATATTTGATTTATACTTTCTTCAATACATACATGCATCTACTTTCAGCAATATCCTCCGTTGAGCTGCTGTTACACACACCAGTAACTGGCCCATACAATATGGAGCTCCTCATCTCATTTATGGGTGACCTCTATAGAAGGCTTGCCCTAGGAAAGGGGCATGTGAGGCGAAATGTGCAAACATTCGTAATCATATTCACCACCCCCATGCCCTCACAGAGTGGTTTGAAGCCTGTCCAAGGATAATGTCAGTTTTCCTCCCACCTTACACCATTGTCTCGACCCGACTGAGGAACTCTTTCTCATGGAGGTGGAAGGTCCACTGTCCACAAGATCTCGAAAGCAATGAATGCTACATGCCAGAACATATCTGTGGAAGATTGCCAGGGATGGATCAGGCATTCGTAATATACGGTGTAATATAGATGAGAACTCGTGGCCCAGTGCAGCAGACCAGGTTCACTAGCATTGATGTACATATTTATCAATGAGTACATATTCTGTATATACAGTATGTGTGAGTTTTTTTTCCTACTATGGTTTTGGAACTGCAGTTTCATTTTGTGTTGCCATTTTGTGTTGCCATTTCCTAAATTAGAGTACTACTGCATTTGCAAAAATGTAGCAAAAATAAAGCATATTGAGGAATATTGCATTATTGATTCATTCCTCTAATCTCTGCCGACTTGCTTTGATTCCTGATTCCTGTTTTCACTGTGAAAGAGAATTAAGTTCTTAACCAAATATTATAAAGCTGATATAACAGTCACTACTGGTCATTAAAAGCAGTGGAGTTCAAGAAGGCTGGCATTCAAAATAAACTACTATTCTAAGGGTTAAATAAAGGTGAACCTTGTAAAGAGCTGAAACTTTCCTCTCTCCCTAGTGAAGGTTTTTACCAGGAACAGGGGGGATTCAGCTGTCGCCCGTTTCACCGAACGCCTAGTTCTTTGTGCAGAACTCTCTTCGCTGGGCAGCGAGGGGTTAAATGAATCTAGGCGATGCTCCGTTATTTGCGTATATGCAGATGAATCCGAGGTGTTCTGAGACGGATTAGACGTGTGATTTGAGCTGCCTCTCTGACGCCTCGATTCCTGTTTCTGCGTCTGTCAGTCATTTCACATGGCCACACAAACATGCTTCTTTAACCGTTTACTCACCCCTGGTCTGTCATATACAACAGTGGTACGGTCCGCTGGAAGTAGTTTTTCCCCTGTTTCTAACAGTATATCGGTTAAGGCAGCACTTAAGAAAGACCAGAAAGTATTCCTAAATAGTCTTTTCTGTAGACTTGTCCTTATCTGTTACCACTCTTTTACAGTTTCTCTTGAACTCTTATTGTGTTTCTCCCAAATCATATTTAACACTAATTCGCTTCAGGATGGTAACCTCCTCTCTCCCTCTCTCAAATTCAAATTCAATTAAGCTTTATTGGCATGGCAAGGGTACACTTGCATTGCTAAAGCATACACTGACATAACAAACATAACAAATAGGCAATTCATTTCTACTATGAACAATGAGATATCTTTCTTTATTTTGCTTTTTGGTTTCATTTTTACTCACTGTTCCACAGTTTGTGGCAAGTGGCAATGTATTGTGCTGCCAAATCCACACATTCCCTCCTCTCCCCCAAAATAAATGGCAGCCTCTCTGTCTGTCTCTCTCTCAAATTGTGGGCAGATTTATTCTGGGGAAGTACTCTCCATTCCTCCTCTCTCCCTTGTATACACACTACCTCCAGGGTGACATGTGATCCAGGTCTTATTTGTCTGGGTCTGATCTCAGTCTGATCCACACCAGCCATCACATCTGCGCAGCTAACTGCTCCATAGGATAGGCTGGCATTCTGAGAGCTCAGAGCTTGGAGCAAGTCACCCAGGCGCCTAAAACCACGTGGGGCCTACGCATGCTTGCTACTGACCAAGCAAACAAGCACAGCGAGCAAACAAGCACACAGCCGATTGAACGTGCCTTTGTTCTGCGGTGCGTACAGTAGGTGTGTCCATCTCATTCGCATAAAGTATTCTCTAACCAATCAGGGGCTGGCAGTGTTCCATTTCATATTGATCCATTCTACCTTTCATTATTACGACTGCTTGTCTTTCAACCGCATCGGAGGCAATTATGTGCGAACATGCATGCACATATGCACCAGGCGAACACAAAGTCAAAACCTGAGCAGACAGTAAATATGAATTCGGGAGAAACTGAAGAAGAGTGGACACACAATAAGGATTCAAGAGAAACTAAACTGTAAAAGAGTAGTGTAGATGAGAGGAAGGGGCGGGGTCGGAGCAGGTTGGCCTTCCTGGCACAAACGGGTTCCTTTGGCATCCAGAGTTGAAGCAGGCCCAAGTTTTCCAGGTGCAGGTTTAATGCGAGGGCCATCGCATGTGCTTCCATTAAACGCACTCCCATAATCATCCAATTAAAGTTATTGAAAGGCCCCACACTGTTACTGTCCCCATATTGTTTTGTGTAGACACGGTTTCTAGTTTATTAATATACCTTTTATTGATCCCTTTCATATTATCCTTTTCATAATATAGTATTATACTGTCCCAGAAAAATAACTACAAAAAAGTATAATAATGTGAATTGCTGTCTGTAGGTCTCTCCACAGATGTTCTATGTGGTTTAAGTATGGGCTTTTGGCTGGGTCACTCAAGCACAGTCAGAGACTTGTCCCGAAGCCACTCCAACATTGTCTTGGCTGTATGCTTCAGGTCATTGTCTTGAACCATCGCCCCAGTCTGAGGTTGCATGCACTCTGGAGCAGGTTTTCACCTTTCACCAGTATTAGTAGTGTCTTGTGTTCGCCAGACATTATGTACCAAAATGTACAAAAATGCCCTTTAGTAAAATCTGACAATGCGCACTTTAACCACATGTGGTTAAAATCTCAAATTGTGGAGCACTGAGGCAAATTATGGGTCTTTGTCCCAAACATTATGGAGGACAAGGTCAATAGCCCTGACCTACGTGCCAGGAAATCTAAAATTTTTCCCGAGAGAGCTGTGCTAGCATTGTGGCTAGATTGAAGCTGTGGGCTGACTAGCTCACCTTCAGGCTTGCGAATACCCGTCAAGTTCGGCGGAAGGAGTGCCGAGTGAAAATAGAATGTGTGACCTTTATTCTTATACGCCTCAATTTGTCTTCCGTGCCTCTGTAATTGACCTCCAAATGGGGGTCAACAACCTCATCCAGAGGCTATGTTCCATCCCGGCTCTGGACTCTCATCACAAGATGAAATGCTTCAAACGTGCAAGTGCAGTTTACGGCACGTTTGAGTGAAAACCCTTCCGAACGCATCGCTGTTGTCTGGAAATGTATTCTGCTGAATCCAGTCATTTGGGCCACCAATTGTGTTTTTTAGCCTCCGTCTGTTCGATACGACACTGGGCTCAGTCCAGTCTCTTACTTTATCCTCCCTCGTCTCTGCGTCCCTCGACTGATCTGGAAATCAATCGAGGCTCGCCATCTTTGAGGACACGCCAGCCCGTTTAATGCTCCTTGAAGGAGCGAGGAGCAAGGAGGCTCCTGTAGGAAACGTGAGGGCATCCTTTGCGGAAATATTTTTTTCTGAATGTTTGACATATAAACGATCGATCTCTGGATCCACTTCCCCACCTGCCATGTCTGTAATTGACATGTCTTCAAACCGACCCTTGGAAGAGCAAGGACATTTCACTTTGGTGGAGCTCGGCATGACGAATTGAGGAGGTAAAAATAAGGCACTCTCCTGCATACAGTGCGGCAGTACGCCAAGAATAGACCTGACATTTTAATTTATAATCAGGGTTCCAGCAAAAAACTGTTCCCTGAATAGTCACAGGCAGGTTCATTGTGCTATATTGTATTTGATGAAACATTAGGTTGAAGCGCCAGGTAACACAATAGGTTTCATGCATGTTGTGTTGTCCTCCTGCCTGAAGGGGGTGTTTGTGGTAAGGTAAGCCCCAAAAGGGCTGTTTTTTTCAGGAAGTGGAGAGAGGAGTACAACAAACTTGCTGGTGGTGGCTGTATGCTTAGGGGTTTGATTTAAAAACAGGAAACTGTAAAGCTAAGTCTGGTATTGAATTGGAAATCAAAGAAGCTTCAGCTTTGGGACTTGATATTCCAAAAAGACTGGTAACTGAAGACCATGTGAAGTTCCACGGTTTTGGGCCTACAGGAGTGGACTTACTGGCATTGGACAGAGGTGAGATTGAATCTTGCATTTCGTGAGATTTCATCTTTTTTCCACGATAGGATTGATTTTGTGAATTTTTTTTTTTTTTTCTTAATTTTTCCTTTTTAGATTTTGCAAATATTTGTATATATTCTTCTCCTTTTTGGAGACATGATATGGGACTTTTGAAGCAGTCTACATAAAGGCAATATAAGGACAATTTTAGGGTGTTAACAATGTAAGGGTGCATAGCTTGTGTTTAACTGTGGTTTATCTTTAATACATTTTGCATATGACACATACATTTTGCACATGCATGTTCCCTCTCTCATTTTCTTTTCTTTTCTTTTTTTTATAATGGGATTTGGTTAGTGGGGCTAGCACTATTAGAACCTGAATGCTTTTCTGAGGTATATTATGAGGTATATGTGGCTCAGTCTAAAGGCTTTAAGGTTATGTTCCACTGAAAATGCATCTTTGGTCTTCCAGATCATTTCAGAGGTACATACTTAAATTGTTATGAGGTACTGACTTGAAAAGATACATTCAGACAAAATATGTAAATGAGCTCATTTGCATACTTTATACAATATGTGGACAATAAGTTGAAAGTTCCATCATTTTTGTAGCAGTCTATAATCTGAACCAAGTAAGATATCATTATAACTATTTCAGCTTCTAAATAAGACATGTTTGAAGATTGGTTGGAAGATTTGCAGCAGTAAACAGAAAAAGGTCAGTTTAACTGAAAACTTGATTTTTTTTTTCAGTGGAACAGAGTAGCTTAAGGGAAGGGCATTTGATGGTAAACAGAGCCAGAATGGCCACCCCATCCTTTAGAAAGACTGTTCATCTGTAAGTGGCTCACACCTGTCTCTCGCGCCTGCGGTCCTGTGGTTACCGAGGCTGCTTCATCTCCGGGGGGCTGTCTGGGTGCCGCTTTCTTTATTCTCGTTTAGTTTAGTCTGCTCTGGCTCAGAAGCACCGGAGTGGGCCTGAGGTAGTGTCATCACTCCCCTTCACATGGGGGAGGGGCTTTGGAGAGCCGAGGTAGTTGTCAAAATGGCACACTGACTTAGACTTAGGTAGTGCACCCCGTTTCATTATTAATTCTGCTCATTGGCTATCAGGTCTGTGAGCTGTTGCACTGCTTTGTGGGGATTTGAAAAAAATGGCAGAAGAAATCTAGGCTCTCATGTGGAAGAGTGGAGTAGGAATTCAGTTTCTTCTCATATCCTCCTGAGAAACAATTGTTCAATTTTGTCCTCTCTTGTGGACAAATGTTTTTGAGTTTTCTCCCAGGCTATAGATGCTACTTTTTTTTTTTTTTTTTTTTACACCAAACTCTTGTAAAAAAACATTGCAATTTATGAACCCTTTTTTTGCTGGGCTCAGGAGGATATACACTCAGGGAGAACTTTATGAGGTCGACCTGTTCACCAGCTTGTTCATGCAAATATTTAATCAGCCAATCATCTGGCAGCAACTAAATGCATAAAAGCATGCAGACATGGTCAAGTGGTTCATCTGTTGTTCAGACCAAATGTCAGAATGGGGAAGAAATGTGATCGAAGTGACTTTGACCATGGAATGATTGTTGGTGCCAGACAGGGTGGTTTGATTATCTCTGCCGATCTTACGAAGGTGACATTAATGTAAATAACCACGCATTACAACATTTGTATGCAGAAGAGCATCTCTGAACACACAACGTATCAAACCTCTAAGTGGCTAGGCTGCAGCAGCAGAAGACCTATAAGTCTAAAAAATAAGTCTAATAAATGCCTAATAAAGTGCTCAGTGAGTATCTTCAGTGGCATGATAGTGAAATTGGCAGCATTCCCGTGCTCTCAGACAGGGCCGATATGCATAAAGTACCTCGGAGCGACGCTGCTGATTTTGGATATGGCATCATAATCTTATCCATTATGAGGCAAAATGTGAAACCAGATCCTGGATCAGCACTCTGAGGCGCTTTCTGAACACGGGCCAGGATCACGTTCGCACATCTTTACTGCATGAACCGTGTTTAATTTGTTTCAGAACCGCCAGACCCGCGGGCGGGTCGGGTTGAGTGAAGGTGCTGTACATTCCCCATTAAATTTAGGCTGGAATTGTAACGGAAGATTTGCGGTGGGATTTCAAGGCTCAGCGGTATCAGCTTCATCCCAATTTTAAGGAATCGGGAGGGCAAGTGCCGGCTGAATCCTCCGTAGTCCTTGTCACGGGGAAGAGATTCTGTGCTTCAGGTCATGTTATTAAAATCCATTTCCAGATTATTTCTGCCCACAGACTATTGGCTCAGGTCTGAACCATTATTTAATGTGCTATTTGAAAATTCTCCATTAAAATGTCTGACCTGCATAGCACTTAAAGGCACTCTGGTTGACATAGTGCCCTGCCTTCTCACCTGTCCGCTCCTCTTTGGGGTGTGGGGGTTGTTGTCTCATGTCGGGCAAAGGCTTCTGGAAGGGTCGGATGCTGTACGGAGGAGAGAGTGCTGTTGCAGCTTGTAGCTGCGTGGGGTCAAAGGGTTCTCTAGCTAGATCTGGGGCCAAATCTCATTGGTTAGCCAAGCTTAGTTAACGTTTGTGGGAACATGCATTTGGCATCTTGAGTGCTCATCATCGTCATGGGGGAGCTGGAGCCTATCCCAGCATGCTCTGGTCGTGAGGCAGGAATGCATCTTGGTGATGAAGCGTACAAAAACGGCCAATGAATGGGCATTGTGTGCGGCCTTTACGCTGTGGCCAGTGACATAGGTTAACTATCTTACCCCCCCCCCCCCCCCCCCCCCAGCTTTCCCCACCCAGGGACACTCCAAGCAATCATTTCCCAAAAAGTGATGCACGACATAGCCGACCGTTGTGAGCAGTTCAACAAACGGAAGAGTTTCACACTTAACGGAGCGTTCTGCATATTGATTACGCCCCAGAGCAGTGCGATTGGAGGAAGTGGTTTCTGGTTGCTCTACGGTGAAGGATTGTGGGTATTTTGCCTTCCAGAGTTTCTTAATATCCTGACGGGTGAAATGAGTGCACGTTAGGCACCATTAGTCACGCTAACACCCCGGGGCTCTGCATTGGGCTTGGAGACCGTGAGATGAACACTCAGCCATTTTAAACACGGTTCTCTGCAGCATATAACCCAGTGACTGGATTGTTTTCTCGGTCATTTTCATTTCGTCAGAAGGTCCCAATGAGGTAAATGAATAGGCTGTAAACAATAGAGCTGTACTGTGATGCTGAAAAGGTTAACATGCCCCGATCAATCGCCGTATCTTAGACGCCTTTGGGCAGTTTGCGGCTTCGTACTTCATTTCGCGTTGGGTTATGACAGATCAGAACAAATTTGATGCGAGCCAAAATAGGCTATGGGACACAGATTCCACAAAGCATTCTTTCTGTGTAAGATGCGAGATTGATAGAAGCAGTCTGGATTGATTTATACGAGGGTCTTTAAAATGTTTTATTTAGTAATCATACGCTGTCAGTCTTGTGACTGTCTGTGAGCGCTGATGTATGTACTGTGGAGGCAGGAAGAGAGAGTAAGTGATACAGGGAACGGAGGGAAGGAGAGTGGAAAGAAAAGGAGAAGAAAAAGGAAGACGGGAGAGAGGGAGGGAGAGGGTGCAGAGTGAGGGAGACAGAGAGGGAGGGAGAGGGAGCAGGAGAAAGAGTGAGGGAGAGTGTACAGGGTAGAGAGGGAGGGAGGGAGAGGGTGCAGGGTAGAGAGGGAGGGAGGGAGGGAGAGGGTGCAGGGGAAAGAGTGAGGGAGAGAGGGAGGGAGAGGGAGCAGGAGAAAGAGTGAGGGAGGGAGAGAGAGGGTACAGGGTAGAGAGGGAGGGAGGGAGAGGGTGCAGGGGAAAGAGTGAGGGAGAGAGGGAGGGAGAGGGAGCAGGAGAAAGAGTAAGGGAGGGAGGGAGAGGGTACAGGGTAGAGAGGGAGGGAGGGAGAGGGTGCAGGGGAAAGAGTGAGGGAGAGAGGGAGGGAGAGGGAGCAGGAGGAAGAGTGAGGGAGAGAGGGAGGGAGAGGGTACAGGGTAGAGAGGGAGGGAGGGAGGGAGAGAGTGCAGGGGAAAGCGAGTGAGGGAGAGAGGGAGGGAGGGAGGGAGAGAGGTGTTAACAGGACTGCGCAGCACCTGATGCGGTCTCATGTCGCTCAGAGTGGTGCTGTGCGACACTGTCGAGGGGAACAGCAGTAACCGTAGCGGCTGACTTTGCAGCGGGGCCCGGGCGCTTTATCAGCGACGCCCGCGCAGGGGAGCGTGAACACCGCGCGCGTTTAGCGTACGACGCGCCCCGCTCCGCTCCTGCCCGGGATACTCCCCCGGCCTCCGACTCCTCTGGGCCTGTCCTCGCATGAACTCCCCCTCTGAGGACTGCCCGCTCTCACAGGCCTGATGTTTCCCCTCGCGTTGTGTGAGGGTGTTTATTATAGCTGTGAGTGCCATTGGGCCCACCAGATATATATAGTATAACCTGCTGCTGCCCTAACAGGCTGCTCTAACAGGCCTCTCCTATGACAGTAATGCAGCTTGGCTGAGTAATCGCTGGACGTTCTTTGGCACCGGGAAAAAAATCGCACCACCCTTCAGAAATCAGGATATTCAATCTAGATCAGGAGCACAAACCCTGATGATGTTTACGGAGGGGGGGGGGGGGGGGGCTAGAGTTAGTGTTTACGGACGGGGAGGGGCTAAACTTGTGGTAGTAACGAAAGGGGAGGGGTTAGAGTCACAGTGTTTATGGAGGGGGAGGGTCTAGACTTATGGTAACAGTTAGTTACGGTTAGGTAGGTACGCCTTTATTAGGAACATTTTTACTTTATTACACCTACTTATTCATGTGATTATCTAATCAGCTGATAATGTGGCTGCATTGCAATGCATACAGTCATGTAGATATGGGTCAGGAGCTTCAGTTAATGTTCACATCAACCATCAGAATGGGGAAAAATGTGATCTAAGTGACTTTGACTGTGGAATGATGTTGGTGGCAGACAGGGTGGTTTGAGTATCTCAGAAACTGCTGATCCTTGTTAATGAGAAATCAGAGGAGACTGGCCACACTGGCCAAAGCTGACAGGAAGGTGACAGTAACGCAAATAACCACCCATTACAACAGTGGTATGCAGGAGAGCATCTCTGAACACACAATGCATCATAACTCAGTGGATAGGCTACAGGAGTAGAAGTCAAAATAATAAGTGTAATAAATAACTAATATTTATTAGTGCTCACTGAATGTATAGTGATCCTTTATTGTGAGATGTTTACCCACTGTCCCTCAGGCTGTGACAGGTCAAAACATATCGAGTGGGTAACCATGTGTTGTCTACCTTATTTACATGCTACAGTGTGGTCACTGAGCGTGTACTTTGGAGTTCTCTATGCGTCGCACCTCTGACAGTGAAGAGACCCTGCTAAATTGTATTCTTGATTTATAGACAATTAGAAATTAAGTTTGTCTTGTGTTTCGGTTTGATTACTCCAATGTTCCACATAGGCTTCATTCGTTTGTTGAATTTTTCGGTTTTCTCTGACTTCTGATTGTAAATCGCTGCTTGTCTAGGTGCCTTGTTGGGTTTTTGTTGGTATGTGAGTCCCGGCTGACTGAGGGGTTCTGACTCTGGGTTTTCACCCACTCTTTCTGTCTCTCTCTGTCTGCTTGAGCGCACACAATATAGCAAGAGAACAGGACAGCAATGCTCAGCGCTGCTGGCATGACACACCTTGAAGCCGTCCTTGCATGCTATGCTAAATCCAAACTCCTATTCCTACCTACCCTGCTTGTTGTGACTGTATGGTAATATGGAGTGACATGAGAACTCGCTTCCAGAGGATGTGCTGTTATGAAGGTACATCTCTCCACTGTTATATCAGGCTTTTGGTCCTGTGTGACTGTACTCTCTCTGTCACGAAGGTGTGCGGCAGATGTTCTCATTATGGGCGTGTTGCGAGACTGCTTTGCTAGCAAGAGAGCCGGGGGCGTGAAGTTTTGCCCACAAACTCAATCCAAAATAGATGTGGTGGCTGTGGAGAATAGGCCTTTGTGGTACTCAAGGTTGGCTAGAGGAGAGTGGAAGCGAAGAGAGGCGATTGGTGCAGAGAGCCGGTGGTAAAGCCGTGGTTGGAGAGTAGAGCAGAAAGTACGGATGGGGTTTGGTGGGGATTAGCAGCAGGTAAGAGGTGATTGGAGCAGAGCAACAGCAGGTAACAGGTGATTGGTGCAGAGCAGCAGCAGGTAACAAGGTGATTGGGTCAGAGCAGCAGATAACAGGTGATTGGTGCAGAGCAGCAGCAGGTAACAGGTGATTGGGTCAGAGCAGCAGATAACAGGTGATTGGTGCAGAGCAGCAGCAGGTAACAAGGTGATTGGGTCAGAGCAGCAGCAGGTAACAGGTGATTGGGTCAGAGCAGCAGATAACAGGTGATTGGTGCAGAGCAGCAGCAGATAACAGGTGATTGGCGCACAGCAGCAGCAGGTAAGATGCGATTGCAGCAGAGAGACGTAGGGTAAAGGGAGGTAACCACGGCAGTTGGAGATGTGATTTGAGGCTGAGGAATCAGAAGAAGACTGAAGTAAAATGAGATAAGAAGCCGGACAGGATAATTAGAATGCAGCGCTGGGCTCATGCAGTCAGAACACACCGCTGCTTGTTAGCCTCCAGGTTTAATGTCAGGCTGGCGTACGAGCCGGCCCTGTCTCTGTGCGTTTCTGCTAAACCCGTCACCTCACAGAAGTCCATTAGGCCGCTTTATGAAAGCACACGGACTCTTTCTCGCTCCCTCGCTCCATCGCCGCTTTCTGCAGCTATCTTAATTACATTTTAAACCAGCCTAAGCTGGTCAGGCTGGTTTCATGCTGTGTTTTTACATATTTTGGGCCGGTCACCAGCTGACCAGCCGACATCCAGCTAGTCCACCAGTTTGAACATGAGCTTACCCTACGAGGTCAATCAGCTTTGTCCAGCTAGAGACCAGCTTCGACCAGCCAGAAGTGTCAAAAACACATCTTAAACCATCTCAAACAAGCTTGGAATCCCAGCTGGTCTGGGCTGAAATTTTCAGCAGGGATGCTAAACTTCTGTTTTCTCCCGGAATTGTCATTGAAATGGATGCCCCTGTTTTGTCGCCTGGAAAGGTACAGAAATATTCCTCTCCTCAATATTTTTTCGTGTCCCATGGAAATCCGCTCCTCTGTGCAGGGACCATATTTCCGTTAGCTCTAATAATTTTATTTATGAACTTTAAATCAATTCGGATTTATGTGTGCGCAAATTATGCCCATCAGTCACTGCCCACCCTTGTAGACGTGCCGCTTATAAAAATAGATCTGGCATTTGCAGTAGGCAAATCAAAAGGATCAAGTCAACGCATTGGTGTGTAGTAGCTTACCCAGACATATTCCCCAGGTTCAGTATTGGAAACAGAAAAGAACAACAAAACAATAGTCAGATTAGAATTCAGAAATCAGACATTAGCTCTGCTCGCGTGAAAAGCTGGCTAACAAAAGGCTCCTATACTTCTGCTGTGAGGACACAGTGAATAAGGCAGCTCAGAGAGAGAGATGGGCAGATAGAGGAGAATTCAGTTTAATGAGGACACTAGAATGGAGGTGAGAGGGATTGAGGGCAGACAAAGGAGACGTAACCAGGGAGCGAGGGATAGTTCTGAGAGAGAATGAGGGAGAGCGGAGGACAGAAGGAGGAAAAAGAGGGATGGATATGCCGGCCACGCCCTGAGAGAACGGCAGCAGCTCTGCAACTTCATTCATCCAAATCCGCCTAACGCTTGCGCCATGAAACCAAGCAAACAAACAAAATGGGGGATAATGTTATCTCCCGCTGAGCGGAGGCTAAACCCAGGCTGATGCCAGGTGGATACAGCCATGAGAGAGCAGGCCAGCAACGTGACTGCAACTAGGCCTCAGAACGGGGTGAGCGAGAGACCGAGAGAGAGACAGAAGCTGGCATGTTTGTATGTTGAAACAATGTAGTCATTGTTATTTTATATGCGGTACCTTTCATGGTTTATAATTCGCCACTGGCAATGTTGCTCTGGTTGTCTTGCCAATGATGCACCACTTGAATTGAATTGAATTGATTTGCCCATTGACAAAGACCACAATAATATTAATATCTGCCAAAGGATGGAAGCCTTCTTAAAAAGTGAAAAGTATATTAATACAGCTAATATTGCAGTTTCACTGAAATTTGAGAGGGTATGAGGAGTGGAGTGACATATGGTCAGGTTATAGCCTGCTGTAGGCCTCTCTCGAGCAGGGGCCTTTCCTAGGTGTCCAGGCCCATGTGTGGAGCCTTGTCTGTGGGGAGGATGCAGGTGCCATGATGGCTACTGCAAGAGAATCTATTAGAAGGGACAGGGCTGATTTAACACCAGGTTTAACCAATGGGGTTTGTCTGGAACACCACACAGACTGGTCATCCAAGGTTTGGAGAAGTTTCTTTCACTTTGGAGACTCTCTCACATTGTTGCAAGCTTACTTGTCTCCCATGGCGAACGTTGCCAGCCCAGTGGTTTGAAACGCAGTTGCAAATGCAATTAAACATGGGAGGCCTGAAAAATGGTTATCTCTGTGGCCTGTTCCTAGCTGACAGGATGGGGGTTTTGGGGGGTGGGTGTGTGTGTGTCATGGGGGGGGGGGGCCTTAGTGATTGATGGCGAGTGCCTTGTTAGGGTGGTCCAGAGGAGAATGTGGTGTGACAGTGATTGAACCTGTCCGTAGCTCTGCCCGCCTCTATGCAGGGGCTCGAGGTGGATAAAAGTTTGCTCTCCCCACACCATGCACCGTTTTCAAAAAAAGGCCAAAGACTTCCATTTGGAGTAACTTCATTTCCAAAGAATCAAATGGTAAAAGGGGAATAAAGGAAAAGTTCAAACTAGCTCCCAGCTTGACATGCTTTAACTGGTTGACCGGGTCAGACTAGCTTCCAGCAGTTTCACCAGTTCAAACGCAAAGTCAAAATAATCAAACATCAAAAGTCAAAATAATACATGAATAATAAACAAACCTACAGACAAGCTGCCAACATGACCAAGTTGACCAGCTTTATGACCAGTTTAGCCATGCTGGCTGACCAGCTCATACCCAGCTAGACCAGCTACATTTTCTACTTTAATATTTTTCAAAACAACAAGTAGCAAACTTTCTTCCAGCCTGGATCTTCCTGCCTCCTTGTCCGTGTCCTTGAAGCCTGGCGGTTTCTTCCTTTGTTCTGTGCGGGGGATTCAAGTTGCTCTAGGTGCTTGTATCATGCAGAACTCCTACACCGAAAGCCCAGATACTGTAAATGGATGGTGGGTAATTGCCTGACGGGTTGATTTGCGCTTCGTACAGTGCTTCAGGGCTGTTCAACTACCATTCTTTGCCTGTGTCCTCAATTCTCCCTCCAGTGTCTGAATAATAAGTAATAGCTCTATTTTTCACGTAAACAAAATCTACATTAATAATATATCTTATTCATGCAGTGTTTTATAAATAGTATTTGAGAAGTATTTGGCCCATATATGCCATTTGGAAAAAATAATCTAGAGTATTTGAAGAGCCCTACTGTACTTGATATCGTTCAGTAATCTCCTTTCATCAGTTTTCAGCACGCAGGTTTCATCAACAGCCGACGGAGAGGCAAAATGGTTGAACATTTGACAGCTGAACGTGTCTTTCTCTCGGGTCTCGACTCTGCTGTCCGCCCATGTAACGGATAACGGCCTCCTCTGCTGTAACATCCAGCTGCAGTATGCCAGGTTGACCACCTTGTGGCTGGTCAAGCTGGGTATGAGCTGGCCAACTAGCATGGACAATGTGGTCATAATGCTGGTCTAGGTGGGTATGAGATGGTCAACCAGCTAGTGCTGGTAGCTTCTCTGAGCGGTTTCGAAACATGGCTTGAGCTGGTCAAACCATGTTAAGCTGAGAGCTGGTCTGATCTGGTCAACCAGCTAAACCATGTCAAGCTCAGAGCTGGTCTGAACTGGTCAACCAGCTAAGTCATGTTGAGCTGGGAGCAGATCTGAACTGTTCAGCCAGCTAAGTCAAGTGTGAGCTGGGAGCAGGTCTGAACTGTTCAGCCAGCTAAGTCATGTTGAGCTGGGAGCTGGTCTGAGCTGGTCAGCCAGCTAAGTCATGTTGAGCTGGGAGCAGGTCTGAACTGGTCAGCCAGCTAAGCCATGTTGAGCTGGGAGCAGGTCTGAGTTGGTCAACCAGCTAAGCCATGTTGAGCTGGGAGCAGGTCTGAACTGTTCAGCCAGCTAAGTCATGTTGAGCTGGGAGCAGGTCTGAACTGGTCAGCCAGCTAAGTCATGTTGAGCAGGGAGCAGGTCTGAGCTGGTCAGCCAGCTAAGTCATGTTGAGCTGGGAGCAGGTCTGAACTGGTCAGCCAGCTAAGTCATGTTGAGCTGGGAGCAGGTCTGAACTGGTCAGCCAGCTAAGCCATGTTGAGCTGGGAGCAGGTCTGAACTGGTCAGCCAGCTAAGTCATGTTGAGCTGGGAGCAGGTCTGAACTGGTCAGCCAGCTGCCAGCTGTTTCATGACCTAGCTTGGGCTTTTTTCAGCAGGATCTCAATGTGGAGAGGAATCTGAGTGGCAGTGGGCTGTGCTTAAATACTCCAAGCACGTCTCTGCCCTTTCACTAGCGAGGTGGGCAGGCGGGCAGGGACTGTGCTGTGTTTGTGCAGGGCTGTGCCTGTTTGTGTTTCTGTGTGCTGTGTTTGTGCAGGGCTGTGCCTGTTTGTGTTTCTTTGTGCTTGTTCTGCAACTAGTTACCATGTTTATGGATGGGGCGGGACTAGAATTATGGTTGTAATGAAGTGGGAGAGGCTGGTGTTGCTGGTTCCAGGAAAACTGCTGGAGGTTACATGGAAGCTGTGAGGAGATGGCTGGTCACTCAATCTCTCTCTCTCTCTCTCTCTCTCTCTCTCTCTCTCTCTCTCTTCCCCTTTCTCTTTCTCTTTTCTTTTTTCTCAATTCAATTGAATAATGCTTGAATAATTGGCATGACTGTATACAAACAATATTGCCAAAGCAATTAACAATAAAACAATTAACAATGACACATAAAACATAGGATTAATACGCTGGAATAAAATAATAATGGGGGTGGGGGGTGTTGTAAATGGGGCCTGGGGATAGGTTCTGAGGCAATTTTGGAAGGTTGTGTGTTTCAATAAAGGACTATCAAAAGTCTAAATAATACATGAATAATAAACACACCTACAGACAATCTACATGAATTGTTGAGTGAAAAACACTTAATAAGGACAGTAACAATAACGATAGCCATTAATCATACAGATAAGAGATGGTACCTTGCTAATCATCTTCTCCCCTCATTCTGTGACAGATCACATAAGATGCAGCCAGTCCCTCTCTCTTACACATACGCACACACACACACACACACACACTCTCACCCCCTCTCCCCTCGTCTTTTTCTCCTTTATTTCTCATGCATGCTGGAATATGTGTTTTGTCTCAGCGGGGTCCCCGGTGAGCGGGCCTGTGCGAATACAGGGAAAATTAATTGAGACGTGACCGGCTTGCCTCAGTGGAGGCGATGGGGATAGTATTACGGCGCATTAAAATTCATATGATTGGTGCGCTGCTATGGCGGAATGCTCTTTGTTTGTTTTGTTTGGTTAAAGTTGTTCTCCCTTCCCTCTGGCTTCCAGAGAACAGCGAATTTGTCAGAGCGTGGGGATCATTAGCGAGACAGTAAAGAGAGAGCTGGTCCGGTGGGGCCCTGTTTGGACAAACCCCCACATACCAAACAACCCCCCCCTGCCACCCCCCGCCCCCCTGCTGCTATGCAGTTCTGCCTCTGGGCGCTGTCACAGCATCTCAAGAAGGGATAGAAAGCATACAAATATGCTTACTGAGAGAGGGGATGATGCGATCAGATGATCAGATCACTGGCACTCTCAGGATTGGTTGCTGAGCAGATGGGTGGGGCCATATGTAGGTTGGAGGGATCAAAAGCCGATGGGAGAGGCCATAATTACATTACATTACATTTAGTAGATTGGAGGACCATAATTAGTGGTTCTTGTTTTCCTCACCTTGCAGTTAATGAAGGAGCCTTGTTTTGGTTTTCTTTACACAGTGCCTATACCTAACACCACCTTCATTAATCTCCAACGTGGTCTCCATAGTCACACTCCAGATGTGACCTTGACAGTGGAGGGCGACAAATTATCTTTTGTTTGGTCTTATTAGAGTAACTGATATGTGTTCATAGGTCTAGTTCAGACCTCTCAAACCCTAGTCCCAGAGGGCTGCAGTCTCTGCAGATTTTGTGGCTTCCTTTTAATCAGCAGCCAATTCCAGTCCCGGAAAACCTCTTTGTTGGCTATTTATCCAATCAGTGACATAAATTAAACACTTAAGTGCTGACAGGAGCCAAAGACCAGCAGGCTGGCACTGCAGCCTTCCAGGACTACAGTGATATCTTTGGTCTCGTTGGTGCTGGTGTGAGGGTGTAGCTGTTGTTGGAGATGGTGTGAGGAGGATGTACTTGCTGTTGGTGCTGGTGTGAGGGTGTAGCTGTTGTTGGACCTTGGGACACCATCCAATTTGCCCCATCTCTTTGATGGGGGAAAATTGGAGGCAGAAGATGTGTATCTTGTAAGTTAGCTTCGACAGGGCAGCAGCAGTGATAACAAAGACCTTTTAATAGAGAGAACACCACGCCATTCTTCAGCTCTCAGTATACAGGTGTGTGTTCTCCTCTGTCGTGCCCAGGGCCACGGTTTCGCTGGGATTGGGGCGGCCTGTAGCGTGGTGGTTAAGGTAAATGACTGGGACACGCAAGGTCGGTGGTTCTAATCCCGGTGTAGCCACAATAAGATCTGCACAGCTGTTGGGCCCTTGAGCAAGGCCCTTAACCCTGCATTGCTCCAGGGGAGGATTGTCTCCTGCTTAGTCTAATCAACTGTACGTCGCTCTGGATAAGAGCGTCTGCCAAATGCCAATAATGTAATGTAATGTAATGTAATGTTTGGGCCTCTCTGTGTTCAGGCTCGGTTAAATTCCCACTCCCGTCTTTCTCACCCCCGCCCCCAGCAGTCCAGCAGAGAGCGTGAAGCCCTGAAGCCTACTCCCTCGCATCAGGTTCCAAGACCTTTCGTCAATTTGTGTTTATGAAAGCAGTACGTCTTTCAGAGACTGTTACCATGGACACTGACGAGCTCTTGCCTGGCAGTAGCGCGGTAACCGATGATCCGTGTAGCGAGCAGAGCGAGAGACGTGAACACGACTGGTGAGCGCGGATCTAGAAGTTATTAGAAAGCAGTCAAAATGGCAGAACATGCTCTCGGGGGTTTGCGCGGCGCTGACCTCAGTACGGCTAACATATGCCTGTAACTGCTCTTGTGACTGCCATTTTCTGACCGCTTTGTATTTATGAATGCGTCATTGGTCTTCGATGAAAAAGCAACAACACACAAAAAGGATGGTGTCGGATATGTTTCATTTTTTCTACTTTGACCAGGACAAAGCGTTCGGAGATGGCTTACGAGCGGATAAACCCGCCGCAGGTTTTTAAAGGAAAAGAAAGCGGGAAGGTGTTCTAACGGAAATCCCTTGACAGGATCCGCGGAATCGTTCCCTTTAATTGTATTTTTTGGGGCTGCGAGGGAGAGGAGAACCTTGCAAAGCGACGGCCCTGATTTACATTTTAAGCAGCCGGAGATATCTGGGCCAGTACAGAAGCCATGAATAATTGACAGGTGTGCATAGCAAGCAGACGCATACCGGATTCGCGAGAAGACGTAAATAAAGGCGGAGGTTTGACGTGCCGGTGACAGGCAGCGTTTTTAAATGTTTGCCCTGAATGCCTCGATGGAGGAGTGAGAGACCGGGCTGGAGGGGTGGGATGGGCATGCTACAAGGTGACTCCGCCCGAACCCCTCCCAAAGGCATTTCAGTAGGAAGAGTCTCTCGCCAGAGAACGGCGAGCTGGTGATTCGGGGCTTTTTTGTTCACACTGCAAAAGACGACTGTCTTTACAAGCATTTTAGTCTTATAATTAGTCTTATTTTCACTCAAGTAGAAAATATGAGCTTGTTTTAAGTTACTGTTTGCTTGACAAGTGAAATTCTTTTACCCCGTTGGCAAATCTTGAAATATGTCAAACTGTCTTACCTCATTGACAGTATTTTTGTCTTGTTTAGCAAAAGTAAGTAAGTAAGATTTTAAGTCTCAATATGACACTTAAATACTTGTTGATTGACTTTCTTTTGGGTTTTTGCAGCGCAGCGTGTCCTGCAATGCAACATGTCCAGACTCTGCCAGGCGCTCTGTAGAGGCTGTGTGCATAAACCTGCATCAGCGTTGTTTACTTATAGATCAAAACTGTGCTGCTCTCACACGCTCTGGAAATCAACACCTGCTGGCAGTTAGTCTAGGTAGCTATGAAAAGCAATATTTTCGAAAGAACTAACCCTGTTTCTCTCCCACTGCACACACACACACACACACACACACACTCTGGTTTTTGCATATTTGTGTTGCTTCATTTTTCATGAACAATTGTGTTGGCTCTGTATCTGATAGTAGTAGTACGTATGCTTCCTTGTGTGTTTTTTACAACTGTCTGTAAATGTTTAAAAATGAATACATGCATTTAAGTGTGTGTGTGTGTGTGTGTGTGTGCGAGCATCCGTGTGTGCGTGTGTGTGTGTGTATGTGTGTGTGAAAGTGGCATTTCCTGTAAATGCATTTTATGGTTTGGTAGTAGACTTGGTAAGGGCAGGAACTGGCTATCTCCTGATGTGTGGAGATCACATATTAGATGGACATGTGGTGATCACAGATTAGACGTGTGGAGATCACAGATTAGACGTGTGGAGATCACAGATTAGACGTGTGTCATGACCGGTTTAGACATGTGGAGATAACAGAGTAGACGTGTGGAGATAACAGAGTAGACGCGTGGAGATCACAGATTAGACGTGTGTCATGACCAGTTTAGACGTGTGGAGATAACAGAGTAGACGTGTGGAGATAACAGTTTAGACGTGCGGAGATCACAGATTAGACGTGCGGAGATCACAGATTAGATGTGTGTCATGACCACAGTTTAGATGTGTGGAGATAACAGATGAGATGTGTGTGGTGTTCACAGATTAGATGTGTGTGGAGATCACAGATTAGATGTGTGTGGAGATCAGTTTTAATATGTGTGTGATGCTGCCAGTGTCCAGACAGAGAGTGAGACGAGCCAGAGACAGGAGTACAAAGAACATAAAATCATCTCCATCGCTGCCCTGCTGCTCCCTGCGGGTAAATTACATCAGTCATTCAGAGAGAGCCCCTGGCTGACTCCTAGAGTAACTACACCTTTTCGGTCTCTGCACCTCAACCTGTCTTCCAGCTGAACCAGTGACCATCTGCACGTTTACAAAAGACTGCGTCAGCTTGGTCAGCATCGCCCGTACAACATGCGGACCCTCTGGTTCTGATTTGAGGGAATATTGCGACACATGGCGGTCTATATGCAATAATAACCGTAGCACATTGGGTTATGTTCCAGTTGGTTTGTGTCTTTTATATTAAAATCAATGGATTTGATGAGGCAGGGAAACTAATCTCGGCCTCCTGTGCAGTTGTATTTCCCCGACCGGTCTTCCTCCACGCTGACGTCAGCTGTCCGAAGACTATTGGCTGGCCAGCGCTGGCTGGAATGGTGCCTTTTGGTGCTTCCTGCGGTGATGCAGGCTGACTGGCTGGCAGCCAGGTTGTGGGTGGGGGGGTCATGGTTGGGGTCAGGAGAAGATTTGTGGTTTGGCGGGGGCAGGTTCACGGGCGGGGTCAGGGGTCAGGTTGTGGGCACGGTCAGGCAGGGCTGCGGGGTTGGGGGTAGGGTCATGGTTGGGGCCAGGGTCAGGGCCAGGGTTGGTGGGCCTGCAGGTCGAGCAGACCACGCTTCGGCTCCCATCGACAGGCTGTGAAAACGTGGAAAGGCGGAGCGCGTAATTAGTGTTGTGTCAGCCGTGGGCTCTGGCCAGTCTATTGACTACAGAGACTGAACCTCATTATCGATGAAACCCATGACATCCTAATGACCCTCAGCTCCATAGGGACCAAAGACACACCTCATTCTGACTGTGCCAAACCAATACTTTTTACTTACGTCAGCACAAAATATCCTTTTCCAAACACACTCTTGACACCCGTTTTAATGTACCCTGTATTTTTATTTTGTGTTTTTTTTTACACTGTGAAGCCCTGGTTTAAAATCCAGCTTTGACCAGCTCGAAATGATCAGCGACCAACAAATTCAGCAGGGAGGGCTTTGCAGTGCCCCTCCTGGAAGCCCCCGTTGGTCTAAAAGCACAGCTCCTTAATCTCCCCCCCCCGAGCCTTCTCACCTCCGCCTGGGTGAGAGGCGTAGATATCTCCAGGCATCGGATTACCAAACCAATCCCTAGCGGGCTACAAGAGAGATGGCGAGAGATAGAGAGAACGAGAGAGAGAGGCCATTGATTTCCCTTTATTTTAACAAAGGAGACAACAATTTCTTATCACTAAACATTTCATAAATAAAATGTGAGAGGAAAAAACGAATAGAAACGCAACAAAAATCACAAAAAACACAACTGAAGCCAAAAAGCGAAAACAAGCTTGCTCTCCGGGAATGTGACTGCTGTGTTCCTCTGGTCTTAATATCAAAGCAGAAATGCATAATGCCATTAGCCAGTGTGCCAAAGCCTATTGCTTGGCAAACATTTCTAACATTTTTGTTTCCTTCTTTCTCTGTTTCATGCTGGCTTCCTTCACGTTCAGTGGCACATCTCTGGTCCTCACATTGACAAACGCCAATTATTCCTACATGAAGCAAGTGAATGAATCCACCTGGCTAATCAGAAATAGCTGAGAAGCCAACTGTCCAATTACTTTTGGTCTCCTAAAATGCTGCACAGACAGTCTGCACTTTAACCTGATTATTAATGGTTTCATTTCAAATCCCATGTGCTGGAGTACAGAGTGAAAAGTACCACTGTCCAAATACTTACGGACAGCGCTGTATCGTATATATACACTCAGTGAGCACTTTATTAGGTATTTATTACACTTATTTTTTAGACTTAGACTTCTGCTGCTGTACCCTATCCACTTAGGAGGTTTGACGTGTTGTGTGTTCAGAGATGCTCTTCTCCACACCACTGTTGTAATGTGTCGTTATTTCGGTTATTGTCACCTTCTGGTCAGCTTTGATCAGTCTGACTCTTCTCCAGTGACTTCTCTCATTAACAAGGCATTTTTGCCCGCAACTGCTGCTCCCTGGATGTTTTTGGTTTTTCACACCATTCTCTGCAAACTCTAGAGCCTGTTGTGCATGAAAATCGCAGGAGATCAGCAGTTTTTGAGATACTCAAACTATGCTGTCTGCCACCAACAATCATTAATATTTGCATTAACAAGTTGGTGTACAGGTCTACAGAATATAATGCTCACTGAGTGTATATCCTTTCTTCCTTCCAAATCCAATTTTCACTGACATTTCTCTTCACTGTAGCGGAGAGTGACCTTTGAAAAGGACACTTCCTGTGAGTGCGGAGAAGCTTGCCTGGCTCTGGCTCCAATAGCACTGCCCTCTCTCTCTCTCCCTCTCTCTTTCTCTCTCCCTCCCCATCTCTCTCTCCCCCTCTCTCTTTCTCTCTCCCTCTTTCTCTGACCCCCTTCTCTGTCCTCCACCCCCTTTCTCTCTCCCTCTCTCTCTTTCTCTCTCCCTCTCTCTCTCCCATTCTCTCTGTCGCTCTTTCCCTCTCTCTCTGCCCCCCTTCTCTGTCCACCCCCCTGCTCTCCCCCATTCTCTCCTCTCTCTCTCCCCTCCACCCCTCTCTCTCCTTCTCTCTCTCTCTCTCTCTCTCTCTCTCTCTCTCTCTCTCTCTCTCTCTCTCTCTCTCTGTGTCGGTGCCTGCTTATTGCCCGCTGGGTGTGTGGTGGCGGGTTTGTCCCCTCCCCTCCCGAAAAATGGTTAATTACCTTCCTCCCGGAGGGAGGATGAGTGTGACTGCCGTCTTTTGATCTCCTCCTAATCGATGCTCCGATCCAGCGAACCGAACACAGTAGATTGATTAAAGCCACTGGTGAACTTCTCCCCACCGCACAGCGTGTCTCCCCACCACACGGCGTGTCTCCCCACCGCACCGCGTGTCTCCCCACCGCACCGCGTGTCTCCCCACCGCACCGCGTGTCTCCCCACCGCACCGCGTGTCTCCCCACCGCATGGCGTGTCTCCACACCGCACCGCGTGTCTCCCCACCGCACCGCGTGTCTCCCCACCGCATGGCGTGTCTCCACACCGCACCGCGTGTCTCCCCACCGCACCGCGTGTCTCCCCACCGCACCGCGTGTCTCCCCACCGCACCGCGTGTCTCCCCACCGCACCGCGTGTCTCCACACCGCACCGCGTGTCTCCCCACCGCACCGCGTGTCTCCACACCGCACAGCGTGTCTCCCCACCGCACCGCGTGTCTCCCCACCGCACCGCGTGTCTCCACACCGCACCGCGTGTCTCCCCACCGCACCGCGTGTCTCCACACCACACGGCGTGTCTCCCCACCGCACCGCGTGTCTCCCCACCACACCGCGTGTCTCCCCACCACACGGCGTGTCTCCCCACCGCACCGCGTGTCTCCCCACCGCACCGCGTGTCTCCACACCGCACCGCGTGTCTCCCCACCGCACAATGTGTCTCCCCACCACACGGCGTGTCTCCCCACCGCACCGCGTGTCTCCCCACCGCACCGCGTGTCTCCACACCGCACCGCGTGTCTCCACACCGCACGGCGTGTCTCCCCACCGCACCGCGTGTCTCCCCACCACACGGCGTGTCTCCCCACCACACGGCGTGTCTCCCCACCGCACCGCGTGTCTCCACACCGCACCGCGTGTCTCCACACCGCACGGCGTGTCTCCCCACCACACCGCGTGT
This sequence comes from Conger conger, assembly GCF_963514075.1. Classification (NCBI taxonomy): domain Eukaryota; kingdom Metazoa; phylum Chordata; class Actinopteri; order Anguilliformes; family Congridae; genus Conger; species Conger conger. Next base: position 28,112,521 of record NC_083774.1, read on the forward strand.
CTCCACACCGCACCGCGTGTCTCCACACCGCACCGCGTGTCTCCCCACCGCACGGCGTGTCTCCACACCGCACGGCGTGTCTCCCCACCGCACAATGTGTCTCCCCCGTGTCTGATATGTTGCCAGCATCTCTTCAGTCACACTGCACTGCTGAATGTTCCATTGAAGCATCCAGAGATACTGTGCGCTGATGTGACTACAAAAACACGCACACAAGAATATGCATGTAACATTATGCTAAAGCATGAACACAAACGCATAGAGAAGAGTATGCCATGCAAGCACATGCACAGCCCACACCCAGAATTGATACCCCCCCCCACACACACACACACACACTCATAACAAGCACCCTGTGAAGACCTCTAGTCAGTTTCTTCTTTTGTTTCTTTTTCTGCAATGTATTTCTTGCTGTGTTTGAAAATGGTGAAAATTTAATTAGCTACCCCTTGAATTCCCACTGACAAAACTCTTTTCATCCACCAGTCATAGTTACTTATTTATTCTGGTTTCAAGGCTTAAAGTAAAGTGGACGTTTCCTTTTTCATTTTTTGAAAGCTTAATGTGATTCTAATGCCTTTCCCTTATGCCCCGAGCACACATTATCAACACTTATCAGCACTTATCACCCGTTAGCCGTTAGCACTGCGAGAAGCCATCCGTTTAGTTCACATTGAATCTATAATCAATAGTTGCTGTCAATTCAAAGGGCACCTGAAGTGTGACAGAGAATTTAGTCTCTGTAATGGTGTAAATGAAGAAAAGTTCCTTGGAGGGCAGTGTTAGCTTGTTTATGTTATCATTTGAAATGACTTGAGCGTATGTATAAAACACAGGAAAGGTGTACAATTTTGGAACTTTAACGTGCTACTCATCCCAGGATGATCACATTTGTTGCACACATACTGAGAGATACATATTACAAATGATATATTTTCCACTTATGGAGTTGCCATACTGCATCTATGCAGTTCAACCCCCTCAGTTTCCTCAGGGGGTTTAACTGATGGGCAGGCCTCCATTTTGGCTCTGGTCGTGCGCCTGTCTCGCTGGGTACATCTCTTAGCTGGTGTTATGCACCTCCCCTCTCCCACTCTCACTCCAGGAATAATAATACTGATTAAGAAAAAGGTTAATCCCTGAATACTAATAATATTCTCATTACCAATTGAATGAATTTAATGAAGTAATTTCTGTATGCACGGTACTCTGACATGTGCATTATCTCAGAGGGCTGTGTGTGTGTGTATGCGAGTGCGTATGAGTGTGTGGGTGTGTGCGTGTATGCGAGTGCGTATGAGTGTGTGTGTGGGGGTGTGTGTGTGTTCGTATGCGCGCACACACATGCATATGCATGAATGAGGGTGTGCAAGTGATCGTGTTTAAGCGTAGGCCGCAGGTGAAACAAATACAGGGTAAGGAGCTGTTTTTTTAACGTTATTTAATTCTATTTTTGCTTTTAAACCAATTTTCATTCCCTAGCACTCTTCCCTCGACTGCTGCACAACATTCACGCCCCAATAGACGACAACAAACTTAGACAGGATCACTTACTAATCTCTAATCATAGTTAAAGGTAACACTTGCTTTTGAATTGTTCAACACATTCGTGACTCTAATCTATTGATTATAGATTCAATGTGAACTAAACGGATGGCTTCTCGCAGTGTCACGGTTTCAACATCGGCCTCCCGGTTGCTTCGGTCGTCGCCTAGCACAGTGCATTGTGGGATACTCATGCCGGCATAGTGTCCACTCTTTGCATGCTATGCATAGTTTCAGCACACTATTTTATGCTATGGCTTTGCACATACTATTACTATTTTCACATACTATATGGATGGTAGCACTGCCGCCTCACAGCAAGGAGGTCCTGGATTCGAATCCCGGTCGGCCGGGGCCTCTCTGTGCGGAGTTTGCATGTTCTCCCCGTGTCTGCGTGGGTTTCCTCCGGGTACTTCGGTTTCCTCCCACAGTCCAAAGACATGCAGGTTAGGCTGATTGGAGACTCTAAATTGCCCGTAGGTATGAGTGTGTGAGTGAATGGTGCGTGTGCCCTGTGATGGACTGGCGACCTGTCCAGGGTGTATTCCTGCCTTTTGCCCAATGTATGCTGGGATAGGCTCCAGCCCCCCTGCAAACCTGTTCAAGATAAGTGGGTTGAGATAATGGATGGATGGATGGACATACTAAATAATAAACCAGTATGCGATTTTGGACACAGCCCAAGTCTTTATTTTGCTTTGTCATGTGGAGGTCACCCAGGGGTCACCTCCTCCCGCATCACAGGATGTGATGGCGAAGGCTCCCGCGGCTCCCGGCTCTCCCTCGCCGTGGCAACCTGGCGCTGGCGCAAAAACCGAAAGCGGCCGCGTTAGTGCCGCCTCTGGAGCACGGTGACCGAGGACAGCGCTTCTGTTTCATTACCACGAACGGAGAACAGCGCACCTCCTCCGGGGCGCTGGCCTGGCCCGCTACATCTGCCACCGACACCGCCAAGGAGGTTTGGAGCAGGATGAAGCTGGATTTGGGTCAGGCGTCCATATTTGCCGTGACCGTTCCAGTCCAGGCTCGACTCTGGCTCTGCCACGTGCTGGTCACTGCATCGCAATATGTCAAACGCACGTGTCGAAATACACAGGATGCCCATACGGTCATCATTTCCTTACCCATTTCAACTCTCATATGTCCCATATATATTTTTTGGAAAATCCTATTATCTAAAAATGAGATTCTGTGAAATGTACTTCCAGCAAGTCCTATATCACAGGAATAGGCAATCCTGGTTCTGGGGTGACGCAGACATTTCTGCTTTTTGTTCCATTTGAGCTTGTCGGTCACCTGCTTTTATTACGCCTAAGAATTAATCCAGCTATGCAGTTAACCCTTTCAGTCCCAAGAGTGACACGCAAGCGTATCTACTGTAAAATCCCACTGTCAACCTTCTACCTTTTTAACCAATCAAAATGACTGCTGAACTATTGTTTTGAGCTCCTATTAAAACCCTACAAAATTTTGCAAAAGCCAAAACCGCTTGGGATTTGGGCGGAGCCAATTCATATTGGGCTAGGGATCGAAAGGGTTAAGAGGTTTGGATGGCGCGAGAACCAGGAACGTCTCTGGCAGGCCAGAACCTGGTTGGCTCTGTGTCCTGTAAAATGTGTTTCTGAGTCAGACCTGTTCCTGCTCAGCCTGAGCTTAAGGGCATGTGTGTGTGTGTGTGTGTGTGTGCGTGTGTGGGGATTAGGCCCTGCTGGGTTACTGAAGCCCCCTACTACCCCCCCCCCCCCCCCGCCCCCCCCTCCCTCCCACAACCCTCAGGTAGAGTGAGTCTTAATAAAATTTAATGGAGTGTATCGATTTACCTGTCAACCAGCTCTGATACAGTGTACATCTAACAAGGGCAGCGTTGCGGTATTAAGAGATTTGAAGCATTCGATAAATATCGAACGGCAGGGCCGTTAGCGCGTCGTGGGGCTTCGCCTCTCGGCTCCCCCCCCTGTGTGCGAGCGCTGTTGTGGCCCTAGCGGGGGGCTGTGGGGGTGTGCAGCTGTGAAGGGAAAGGGGGAGGGGGGGGGGGGTTTGTTTATGTCTTCTTTGATGGTCCCCGTTGTGAAGCGATTATGTTTGCTCATGTAACCGGTTTAGCACGTAGCCTGAGGGAGCATACGCAGTCCCCCCCCCCGGCACCGGAACGTGCCGCTGTGTTTATTACCTCGTGCCCGCGATTGAACCCGCCGCGGGTCCCATCAGTCTTCCGCCGAGGCGAGACACTCGACTCGCCCGTGAGAGTCACAGCACCGCCCGGGAGGGTCCAGGTTCGGCACAGCAGCCGAACGGCATTAACGCGCGTCCGTCTCTCCCCGCGGTTGCCCAATCCTCTCCCTCTTTCCGGCTATGGGTTCGATTTTGGGTTTTTTTGTAGACTTTAAAACCCGGAACTGGAACCCGGTCGAATCAGGAACCGGATTTAAATCCAGAACAGGGTTTTTTTTCTGTCTTTCTGTCTATTGTAATTATGTTTGTGTTATTGTGTAAACAACCATAATAAACGTGTTTCTATGTTACGGAGTTTAGAATGAGTTTTGATATGTAAGCTTTTATGATATTATGATTTGAATTAGATACTTATTTCATATACATGTTGAATGCCTGTATTACATAATTTGCCTTTGTGTTCTCACTGCTTTGAAAAGGAGGGTTTTAATGTAAAGAATGTAATGAATGTTTGCAAACCATTAAAGACAACTTTCCGCCCTTGGTGCTTTGGCCGCTCCGGTATCCATGGTGAAGACGCGGAGATCCTGGCAGCGTATTGGCCGGGCCGGGCTGGCTCCGCGTAGCCTCCTGCCGCGTGTCTTTTCCAAGGTTTCCGATTGTGTCTCTCTGATGTCACTAACAGTCCCGAGGCCAATTGATTACCTTTCATTCTCTCTTCCACAGAAACCTGTCCAAGAACCCACTGACGATGCTGTCATGGCAACTCTTCCAGAATCTGCAGCTGTCTGAACTGTGAGTTTGGAGCCGACTTCTTACCCCCACCACACCCTCGCTCGCTCACACGCGCTCACACACACATACACACAGACACACACAGACACACACACTCACACACACACACACACTCACACACGTGCACACACACTACACACACACACACCCTCCCTCACTCACACATGCTCACACACGCACATACATACACACACACACACTCACACACTGACACACGCACACACACACCACACACTCTCTCTCTCTCTCTCTCTCTCTCTCTCACACACACACACACACACACAAGCATACTCTCACACTCTTACATTCACGCTCACACACTCTCACACTATCACACACACACAAACACACACACACACACTCTATCTCCCTTTCTCTCTTACACACACACTCGCTCTCTCACTCACAATAACACATACACTCACACACACACACACTCTCTCTATCTCATTCTCTTACTCACAGTCATACACGCACACACACTCTCTCTCTCACTCGCCCTCCCTCCCCACAAGGGTGTTGGTACAGAACTTCTTCAATCAAGGAGCACAAAAACTCGGAATGATTTCTGCGATTTCAGTACCCCTCCCTCGGACACAAGTCGGCCATATTTTCCGTGAGGGAGGCTCTGGCTTGGTCTCCCCGGCTCGCAGCGGTTGGTCATGCCTTGCGAGCCGGCTTCCGAGATTAAAGGCAGCCACCGGAGGACGTCTCTCTCTCTCTTAATTGAAATGTGCAGACAGGTTTTCTTTCCTCTGAGTCAGCACTGATTGTGGCCCTTGTTTGTGTTTGTTGGGAACTCGAGAGCAAATTAATGTGTTTATGAATCACGTCTCCTTTCTGTTTGACCAGATCCATTCCTCCCCCAGGGAACAACTTCAAAAAACCCAGCCTGGCTTTGTAATTATTATTGCTGATATATCACAGCCCCCTGCACGACCTCTTCTGCCACATGCATCAGATCACAGGGAGGGAGGGAGGGAAAGAGAGAGAGCGAAAGAAAAAGTAGGAGACAGTGTGTGGGGGAGCAAGAGGAAGAGAGAGATGGAGAGAGAGAGCGAGAGAAAGAAAGGGGGAGTGAGAGAGGGAGAGGAAGAGGGAGAGCAACAGAAAGGGAGGGAGAGAGATAAACACAGCGCAAGAGAGAGATAGAGTGAGAGAAAGAAAGGGGGGAGTGATAGAGAGAGAGGAAGAGTGAGAAGAAGAGGGAGAGCAACAGAAAGAAGAGGATAATGAGAGCGCTAGAGAGAGAGAGAGAGAGAGAGAGAGCAAGAGAGAAAGAAATTGAATGGCAGATACCTGGCTTCCCACAGAAGACAGGCCACACTCACTCTTAATTCTTAAGAGGAAATGGAGCCAGACTTCTTGACCCGGAACAGCTATTTTTACTTTTGTACATGTTCCATACTCAAGGGGGGTTCCAGGTTTTACTCGGTGCAGAAGTTAAGCTTAATGTGTTAGCCGGCTTTCTGAAATGTGCCTCTGTTCCGAAATGCGCCTCTGTTCTGGGTGGCAACTGTGCACCTGTGACAGACGATATTGCGACCGTGTGACAGGCTTGAAAACATAGAAATATGACTAGTCATTCGAAAGCAGGTGACAGGAGAAAGATATCGGAACAAAAATGAATATATAAACATGACTTTTGCAAAGAAAGAATTTAATTTGGTTGTAGACGCCGGGGCGGCTGCGGAAATTTCAAGACAATTTCTGATATTTATTTGATTGTTTATTTTGGTTTGATTTAATACCCTTTCATAGCTTTTATGTGACATTTCTTTGTGGTTTTCCAGCACATCTCCATTGGCAACGCGAGTGTTTACTTGAACGGCTAATAGAGAAAACTCAATTGCATAAATTGACTGTGTGGGGCCGCAACAAACAGCAATCAGAATTTCAAAAAGAGACGTGGTGAGCACAGCAGTAGCTATGGTAACAGGCTGCAGCTGAAGAAAAAACTAGAACTATAACTCTGCGTATTTCTAGCTTTACGTAGTTTAAGAACCGCAGTAGAAGCGTGAGTGTATGTTTTTGAATGCGGACCCCTCGCTTTGCGTTATTTTAAGACACAGAAACAGGCCAGCTCCTTGGAGAGGAGAACGATATTGCATCCGAAGGGTTATCTTGTCCTTACTATCGGTACACTGTGTGTGTGTGTGTGTGTGTATGCATGTCTGTGTGTCAGTGCCTCAGTCAGCAAAAGGTGTATAGTATGGGCCTGTTTGTCTTCTCTAATTTGCACTATTCCCTCACTGGGTCATATTTGTACCAGAGAGTGCTAATCTATAAGAGCAAAGTGTGAATGGGATGGTATTGCCGCCGTGACAAGCAATTGTGCCCTTATAGGTACAGTTTTTGTAAATTTCTTCTGACGGTGTACATATGCATTCAGGTGGGGGGGGGGGGGGTCTTATATTTGTTCCATCTCTCAGCTGGACTCAGCTGAATATATAATAATAATAATAATAATAATAATAATAATAATAATAATAATACGATTTATTTATATAGCACCTTTCATACATAAAATGTAGCTCAAATTGCTTTTCATTAAGCCAATGTAATTATCTCCTCTGGAAGACATTTTGTGACCCTTAAGAGAAAGTAAGCAGCTTTTTTGTGATATGAGGATATTAAAAATGTATTTCAGATGAATGCATTTGAACAATGTGTTTGCTTGTATGAATTTATTTCTATTTCCTGTTTCTTCTTGCAGGTTTATATGTGTGACTTACTAAGAAAGCCAGTTTTTGTATATAGATTATAGATTAATTCCTATAGGGCAGGTTTCCTAGACACGCATTTAGCCTGGTCTTAGACTAAAAGTAGAATTCAGAGAAGATTTGTTGAAGAAATCATTTTAGTCTAGTGCTAGGCTAAATCCCTGTCAGGGATTAACCAGGCCATATGCAGTAGTTTATAGAATAATTGTGTTATTGGAGTGGAGTTATTTTGTGTTTTGTATCAAAATGCATTTTAGTGTATGCTTGCTCATCCCTGCCAGTGCAGTGTCTGGTCCCTGGGCTCCAGGACTGTGGAACATCTGCAGACCTGCCCTGGGTCACACCTGGACCTCCATTTTGGGCAATGCATTGGAAAATGGTTCCTTTTCTGAAACCAAAAATAAGAAGAGGATACTAGTTGCCCTTAATATTTCGAGACCTTAGATTTATAGGGTTCTTAAAAAAAGTTAGCGTCATAAATATGTTGTTTATAAATATATGTGTGAAGTTTTACACAAAAATACTGTTAAAAAATTCAACATTTAAAAGGTTGTATTTGCTTCAGGCCCTTTTGCTTTGGTATGTTCGAAGCTCAATGTCTCAAACCCAAAACGTAAATCGCAGATAGAACTGTATAATTCCAATGTCACAATTTAGCACCTCTCAAGTTCATTTTTTCCTTTGGTATATAGTTATGTGCTCCTTTAAGTAGGGGACTAATGTAATAGATTAGATGATTTTCTTGATTGAAATTAGATTTTCAGTGTGCAGAATAATGTTTTCCTTTTCTTAAATGCTGTGGTATTCACTAGCAGCATTTCGCTGGTTATCTGCCCGTGCAGACATCGTGTTTAATTACAGCGTACATGTAAAAGACACGCTGTGTTTCTTTATTTGGTCAGGTCATAGCAATGCGAGTAGCTCTGTCAGATTTATAAAGGGGCTGGGTAGGGCACGGGGAGAATTTTGTGTAGGCGGAGGTAAATATAAAGAGGAATTCTAAAAATCTATTTTTGTGATAATTTTTTTCATTTATTTCTCTTTTTCAAATGCCAAAGTAGAAAAATAAGAATTGGCACAGAAAGTACACAGAACAGTAATCTCATTTCACAGTAATCCCCAAAAAGAGAGAATAGATTTTTTTTATTAAAAAATAATATCCTCCCACACATGTCCCAGCTGAGGAATCATTGATAACCGCTGTTCAGTTACACATTTTAAATGATTAAACCTTATTCTATTGGCCCAAAAGTGAATATTTTCTGTTTGTAGTCCATGCACAGTAAAAACACAGTAACTTGGAAAAGGGTACTGCTGTTGAACGCACTGAGTAAAACCTGGAAAGTAAAACCTTGAAATATAGAAAGTGGACTAAAGTAAAAAAGTAGCAGGGATTTACTGGTTTTAAATCTGGCTTACTCAGTTAACCAGCTTCGTGAAATACCCCCCAAAATTGCTTTGGTACATATCCAGCTGTGAAAAATATCAACCATCTGATTAATGCCTGCAAAGTAATGTTTGACTGCTAGTGTTTCCATGAATAGCAGCCTTCTTTTTAGCTGCAAAATAGCCTACCCACCTTGTTTGTTTTTGTTCCTAAGGTAATTGCAGGGTCCCCCCAGGTTAAATATGGAGTGATGGCAGAAGAAACAGCAGGGAGAGTGACGTCTTATTTGTGTTCCATATCGATCCCAGCAAAACAATTGCAATTTTGCTGGAAGTATACATATGTATGGTCTAACTGCTATTTATTTAAACTATTTCACTCGCGACGTGACGCATGTTCTTGCTTAATTATCGGATGACGTTGCTGAATGTTAACACAGAGAGCTGACCGCTGGAGGGAGAGGGGGAATTGGGCTCTGGAGGCAAGGTTACACACCGTTTAAAAAAACTTATGTTACTGCTCTTTGCGAACACTTTGTGGTCGTTTCAGATACTAAAACCCGGAACTGATGCTTGTGGGCCTTGAAGTCTCATCTGAGGAATTTTCATTATTTAAAGTGAAGAAGTGGAATTTTAATGGATCCACCAATGATTTGGATTTCTGCATGATAATGATATGTTTTGCAACACTGTGTTGATTGATAAGGTTTTGAGAGCGAGTTTCAACAGTGAGAGGAACATCTCAAAGAGTTATTCCTTTAATTAGTTTTTTGTCTCTCACAACTTGTGAAAAGGGTATACTGCCAGTTTGTGAAAATGGTTTACTCAAATTATGATGTTGTAGATCCTGGAACGGGCAAAGACCCACATCACCGTGCACACTGGAGAGAATACGCAACTCTCACTCCTTTAAGAAAAAGACATTTGCACAGCAACCAAACTGTAAAGCTAAAATGGATTAACAATAGTGAGATATGAGAATTCCATCTAACTTTGATTTTGTACTAGGCTTTAAGCTAACTGCTAAACAGACTGCAGCTGTGTTATTATAGAGCCAAATATTAATTTTGACTGATTAAGTGGACCTATAGTTTAAATTAAGTCCTCAGATCTAGGCTGGCAAACCAAGCTTTGTTCTATATAATGTCAATCAATATTGGCCTCAGAATTAAACACTCTCTAAGCACTTTATTAGGAACATATGCAATATATGTATATTATTCATGATATTATCGTGTGGCAGCAGTACCATGCATAAAAGCAAGCAGGTATGGGTTGGGAGCTTCAGTTAATGTCCACATCAACCACCAGAATGTGGGGAAAAAAGGGATCTCTGTGATTTGACCGTGGCATGATTGCTGGTGCCAGACAAGCTGGTTTGAGCATTTTTGTAACTGCTGATCTAGTGGCTAAGGTAAATGACTTGGACTTGGAATATTGGTGGTTCAAGCCTCAGTGTAGCCACGATAAGATCAGTGCAGACATTAGACCCTTGAGCAAGGCCCTTAACCCTGCATTGCTCCAGGGGGATTGTCTCCAGCTTAGTCCAATCAACTCTGTTTACAAATGATTATTATTTTATTTGAATACCTTTATTTTGTTATCATCCTTTTCTGCAGTAGGTGTTACATTAATGGCATTTGGCAGACGCTCTTATCCAGAGCGACGTACAGTTGATTAGACTAAGCAGGAGACAGTCCTCCCCTGGAGCAATGCAGGGTTAAGGGCCTTGCTCAATGGTCTAATGTCTGCACTGATCTTATCGTGGCTACACTGAGGCTTGAACCACCAACCTTGCAGGTCCCAGACCTTAACCACTACGCTGCAGGCCGCCCTGGATAAAAGTGTCAGCTAAATAACAAATGATTATTATTTAATTTGAATACCTTTATTTTTTATCATACTTTTCTGCAGTAGGTGTTCTCCTGAATTGCAGAAATGCTGTAACTTGGGTTCAATCACACCCCATTCAGCACATTTGAAAGGGTGGTTATTAGCTTTAATGTGTAATTATTAAAATAGCGCTTTGTGCCACTTTAACGACAGAGCACCTGCTAGCACATCTTCAGCTCACAGAATGTGCCAACACAGAGAGATCAAACTGCTGCAAATAAGCGTTTTTTTACGCCATGAATAAAACCAAGACCTTTTGGAACAAAGCCACCCACTTGTGCTCAGATTCCGCTTTTTATGATGAAAATTTATCCCTCACAAAACATATTCCGTGGATAATAAACGGCGAGATAAAGTGTTCCCAGAAACGCTTTTCTTTCCAGTCATTTTGTTCTTGGCTTGGTGGTATTGGAGCATGCGGTTGTGCTTTTGTACGTGTTATTATGGACTGAGGCTGAAGAATGGGTTTGTTTGTGTGTGTGTGTGTGTGTGTGTGTGTGTGTGTGTGTGTGTGTGTGTGTCTGTGTGTGTGTGTGTGTATATATATATATATATGTATGTATCTTTGTGTGGTGTGTGTGTGTGTGTGTCATTGTCTCTGTGTGTGGGTCTGTGTGTCTGTCAGTGTCTGTGTATGCGTGTGTGTGTGTTATGGGTTTACAGTGGAGATTGGATTTTGGTGGTGAGCTGGGACCCCTGTAGTGTTCAGGTTGGAGTCTCTCATCACAGCACAGAGTCAGACACAGTGCAGTTTGAGAATCAGGGAACCCCACTGCGCTGCGTTTCAGTACTGAATGACACGTGTGCTGCTCTTGCCCAGCCTTATTTGTCTGTGGATGTGGATATGTGTGTGTCCAGCCTTATGTGTGTGCTGCTCTTGTTCAGCCTTATGTGTGTGCTGCTCTTGTCCAGCCTTATGTGTGTGCTGCTCTTGTTGCTGCTATGCAGTGGGACGGTGATATTTGGAGGGTCCAGTATTCCCCATATTTGCTGAACTTTCACTGCTCCGAATGGACCATGGACAAGTTGTTTGAAAAGAGAGCTTAGAAATGATACACAAAACACAAAATACTGCATTCTGCCCACATGCACACGCACACGCAAACACACACTAGTGTCTGGAGGAAATATGTGTGTCAGATGCAACAGATGACGCCAGCACTAATCATGACGAGAGAAGTGACTAGAACATCAGTTTTACAAAAGTGGTTGACCAGCTGATACCCAGCTTTATGACCAGCTTGGTCATGCTAGTTGACCGGCTCATACCCAGCTAGACCAGCTTGACCAGCTCAATTTTCAAGCTGGTCAAGCTGGCATAGCTGGATTTTTCAGCAGAGCATGCGTAAGTGAAGGGCTAGAAAGCAAACCATCACAGCCCTGAAAGAAGCTGAGATCCCTGATATCTAGTTCAGCCTTTCAGACTAATGTTGACATACTTCTATAGATTTGTTAATCATTGGCATATTTGAGCCAATTTCAAAGAAAATCTCCCCCACGGTAACACCCCCTTCCCCCCCAGCTTTAGCGTGAATATTTCTTGTCCTTCATATAGAAGACCTTTAGATTTAACAGAGGACTTTTATCTCCATCTCAAACTTGTTAATATTTCACACATTTTTATTGACACCTACGACAGAACAAGGCCTCTGCAAATCTAACACGAAGAAAGATAACCCATATAAAACCATTAAACAATGGTGATATACGGCGCTAATTCCAAACGACTATAATTAACAGTGCACAGGTGCGTGCTTTATTGCCGCGCTTGAGGATCGTTATCAAAGCCAGTCGCACGTCTGTCGGTTAAAATTTGTTTTTTTCCGAATCTATTATTATCCTGCGGGAGAACCAGGTGTGCAGTCGGTTTCCTCAGACTGTTTACGCGTCTGTGGTGGAGACTTTCCAGAACTTTCTTTGTGGAGCGTTGTGCAGCTCTGCCTTTATAGCCGTGGCTGTCCGGAGAGGGCTTGCTGGTGGATTTACGCCGAGACATAAAATATGGATCTTTCTGAGGTTTATCGCGCCTTAAAAAAAGAAGCAGTAATCTCTTCATTTTCTCTCTGTCCCCTTCAGCCTTGAGAAAGGAGTTACTGGAGGACAGCTCACCTCATCATAGGGCTCTGTAGGGTATATGAATGGGTTTATACTCTGTGTGGTATAAGTTTACCCTATCATTGGTATCTGTAGAGTATAAGGGTTTATAAGAATAAGAGTGAGTTTATACTCTGTATGGTATACGTTTACCCTATTGTATGCCTCTGTAGGGTATAAATGTGCACAAGAACAAGAAGGAGAATATACTCTGTATGGTATAAGTGTACCCGATCATAGATATCTGTAGATTATAAGGGTGTATAAGAGTTAGAGTGAGTTTACACTCTGTATGGTATACATTTACCCCATTATATGGCTCTGTAGGGTATCCATTTGTATAAGAACAAGAAGGAGATTATACTCTGTATGGTATAAATTTGACCTGTCATAGGTCTCTGTAGGGTATACAAGTGAGTTTACACTGTATGGTACAAACTCGCTCCATCAGACATCTCTGTAGGGTATAAGGGTATAAGCTCACGCCATCATGTCTCTGTAGGGTATAAGGGTATAAGTTCACCCCATCATGTCTCTGTAGGGTATAAGGGTGCACAATAACACGTCTCTGTAGGGTATAAGGGTAGAAGCTCACGCCATCATGTCTCTGTAGGGTATAAGGGTATAAACTCATGCCATCACATGTCTCTGTAGGGTATAAAGGTATAAACTCATGCCATCACATGTCTCTGTAGGGTATAAGGGTATAAGCTCACGCCATCATGTCTCTGTAGGGTATAAGCGCACCTCAGTCGTCCACAAGCCCCTGAAGTGTTTAAGCTAAAGTCAGCAGACAGCTTGTGTTGTCATCATCAGCAGCGTCGGAGTAGTGCAATTTGGGCTCTTTGTCTCCCGGCTGTAATTCTGTCACTCCGAGTGTCTACACAGTTTTACAGACTTTTAACACGTCATCACAATTTCTACTTTTGTAAAAAAAAAAAGTGACAGAGGTCTGCCTGGGCCCATGTCGGCCTCTCACTGAGAACATTCCGGTGCAGGTGGTGTCCATTATCTGGGTGGATCGCTGCCCAGCCGGCCCAAGGATAACTGCCCATTTTGGGAGCAGGTGAACGAGAGCCTTGCCGAGTGCATTTGGGATGGCTTCGGAAAAATTAGGAAAGGGAAGAAGGAAGAGAATATTAAAGCAAATGGGGTAAACACGAGCATGACTTGGATTTTTAATTTGTGGAATTTTCCCCCCTAATGAGATGTGGAATTAGATAGCGGAGCCAAAATGGCTGCCGCGATTAGTCACAGAACGAGATCTTAAATGATAGGCCTGTTAATTAAAATCCTGGGACAATTAAAGTGGGACTCAGCAATGGAATTAGACAGCGTATGCACGCCCCCCCCCCCATTCCCACCCCCCTGAATGTGCTAGCACTGAAAAGAGAGAGAAATCGGCACTGAAGTGAAGCTCTCTATCCCCTTTAGATTGGAATTGAATTAAAGCTTGGTCCCTGGTATGTGTTGTGTTTGACATATCGGTTGGGATTGTCTGTTGCATACGCTTGTGTTGAGGCAACAGTCATGCTAAGGAAGAGCCCAGATTCTCCCTGAACCCCGAATTGCTCTGTGTCTGCCACACCAACAGGGGGAGCTCTTACAAGAGACAGTGCATCCAAAGAAATGCTTTTTTGTGTCATTCCATTACCTTCAATACTTTCTCCCTGCCACAGGCTTGCTCAGTTTGTAAAACTGAAATCAGTGATGGACAGATGCAGGAAAAGAGGAACAGAATGAAGAACCATTTGTGTGTGTGTGTGTGTGTGTGTGTGTGTGCGTGTGTGAGAGAGAGTCTCTGTGTGTCTGTGTGTATGTGGGTGTGTCTCTGTGTCTGTATGTGTCTCTGTATGTGTGAGTCTCTGTGTGTGTGTTTCTGTGTGTATACGTGTGTGTCTGTGTCTGTGTTTGTTTCTGTGTGTCTGTGTGTGTCAGTGTGTGTGCACGACTGCGTACGTATGTATTGTTGTTCAGTTAACAGAAGGAAGGATTTAAAAGCGGACTGTGCTCTCCTAGACGGGAGAGGGAGAATAAACGCTGAAAGATCAGAGTCCCTCTCACCAGACTTCGGCCGCCGCCCGTGTGCGTATCGATCATCGGCCGATAGCGCATCCCTGAGAAAGACATAAACAACAGCCACGGAAGGAGCCGGAACGAAATGGCTGACTACAACGAGAGCCTCCAGGGACCTATGTCCTCCCTCACCGTGGCCTCCCCTCCTCTCCACGTTCCTCTCCCCCCCGTACCGCAATTGGCCCCTTCTAGCCCCCTCTCCCCTCACAGATGACACTCTTAATTTCTCAGGATAGCCATATTGATTTAAGGGACAAAGTCAGCTTAAACATAATTAAACCTGATTAAGGCTAAATTGCCCCCAATGTTAATTATGCAAAAGGCCCTTGGCTTTCCGTGGGGAGGTGTTGTGTAGCGAGGGGACTGTTGGAAGGTGATATTGGTCTCATGTGCCCCAGCGCAGTAGCGTTTCCAGATGGCCGGCCGCTTCAGATTGATCTGTCTGTTTGCCTCCCGCGCCCTCCCCTTTTCTTAGTGAGGCTCTCCATTGGACAGGGCCAGCACGCAGTGTCTGCAGGCTCTTTTGCTTGTATGGTCACCTTGAGGCGTGTCGCGTTGTATCTGTGGGTGTGTCCCACTGTGCGTGTAGGCATGTCCCACTGTTCATGTGGGCGTGTCCAACTGAGCCTGTGGGCGTGTCCCACTGCATTTATGGGCATGTATGCGGGCCAAAGTTCTTAGTGCTGTGATCATGCGACAATGAGGAATAGGAAGGGGAAACTTTTTTGTAGTTCTACAACTTTGTAGTTCTAGTTCGCTACAATATTTACTTTATATATTTACTCAATAGTTAAATAGTTGTGTTGTTCTATAGTTAAATAGTTATTTTAATTATTTTGATATTTGGAAATAGAGAAGTGGTTCTGACCCGACAGAGATACCTGAGAGACTACTCGGAGCGTGGCCGACCTCAGCAACGGTGCCGGTCAAAAACCACCCTCCTGGAAGGGGGATTGAATTCCCGGAAAACAGCCTGGACACAGAGAGGAGACGTGTAACGCCCGAAACACACCATCTAGTCATGTCCTGCTAGCATGTGGTCCATTTTGTGTACCCGTCTGCCTGTCTGGTCCTCATGGAATTGTCATTTTACACACTCTGAAAAAATGGTTCCTAAAGGAACCCTTTCATTCCTATGGAGTCCAAGAGTTTGGGCAAAGAGGATCTTTCTATGGGCGCTTTCACACTTCACACCTCTGAAAATGACTAAAAAAAGGTTTCCCTTTGGCGACAGGCCAAAGAACCTTCTTTTCTGAGTGTGTAGACCAATGGTTTCCAACCCTGGTCCTGGTGAGCTACTGGGTCTGCTGTTTTCACCTTAAAATCACCATGACCCCCAAAGACCACTTCTCCGACACCTTCTGCGCACAGCTCCCGCACCTCCTGCCCCGCGGCCCCCCCGTCCGCCGACTGCGACAGATCATAAAAGGTAAATGGTAAATGGTTGGAATTTATATAGCGCCTTTATCCAAAGCGTGGTGCAATTGCTGCTTCTCATTCACCCATTTATACACGTTGGCTGCCATGCAAAGCCCCAACCTGTTTGTCAGAAGCATTTGGGGGATAGGTGTCTTGCTCAGGGACACCTCGACACACCCAGGGTGCGATCGAACCGGCAACCCTCCGACTGCCAGGCAACTTACCGGCTTACCTCACCTCCTGGCAGTCGGCATTTCACACAGACTTACCTCTTACCGCGAATGTCGGCACTAGAAAGTCGGCCCAGATACGCAACTCCCCACGCCTGCAGGTTGCCGATCCGTCCAGAACCGAAGATAACTGTTTCCCAAAGGTCTGTGCCATTTATCACTTTATTTGTCTTCCCCTGGCCGTTTATCCTGAGAGACGGTAAGATTGGTCTCGGTCTTCATCTGGGTTTTATTACAGCTAAAGGTGTGTGAAATCAGGTCTGTGTGAGATCCTGTTCTGCGGGTCTCGCTTAATAACGCGATTCTTTCCCCCCGGGGGGGGACCGGCATCTGCGGGACGGGGTGATGTAAGAGATGCCCTTTCAACGGGACGGCAGTTTAGCACACAGCAAAACTCCCCGCGTTAAATCAGCTCTGACGGCGTTCATGGGCCCAGCAGGGGCGATAGGCACTATATTAGAGTTAAAATGGACTCTGTCGAATATTGTTTTACGCTGAAAATGTAGCTTTGTGCTTTTGTATGATTAAGTGGCTGGGTTTGGTATCTCCAGCTCCGGCTCTGGGTTTACCGTGAGGTCTTGAAATCCTGGTTCTCTTGAACCGTCACTGCTCGGTTTGTTCCACTCACCTAGCCAGGTACAAGCAAATACCCAGCCTTGTGATGCTGATAAATGCGCCAAACACCTATTTCTAGTGAAAAACTACGCATTTCTTCCTCCTAGACTTGGCAAAACGTGGTTTCCCGTTCAGACCTTGAGAACAGTACGTGCCACAGAGCGGTTTCCGTTGATTCCGAATAAAAGATTTCCGTTTCAAGACCCTGCCGAATGATTTTGGTATTGTGCACAGAATCAGACAGGGAACATTGCCACCTTGACTCCTGCGACGTGGGTTTGATTAGGCTTTTCAGCGCTCTTATGATTACGCGAATTTGGTGCCAAGCCTTCAGCGCGATGTTAGGGCATTTCCGTTGTGTGTCTGCCCTCTGCAGTAGTCTTGTCTGAAACGGCTTACTTGCCTTCTGTCGAGTATAAAAAATGGGTACACTGAATGGGTAAGTTAAGTAGGAAAAAATCTATCTGAATGTAGTGTAATTAAAATCCCCAGAAGATATGCGTATTTCCAGTGTTTCTAGAGTGTGTTCATTAAACAGGCTCCTAACTGCTATGCCCTCAAAATATGTACTGGCTACTAAACATAGTGCCAACTGCCCATATCCCCCTTACTCTTTTCCAATGGTACTGCAGAGGTGTCGTAAGATATTTTCCCTGGTAATAAAAGGCCTCCACCTCTTCTGTGGTTGGACCCCAAGATGGCTCTGCCTCCTCCTCTCACTGGCACCTCCTAAAAAGTATGGTTTATGTCCTGAAAAGTGTGTTCCCAAATATATTCAGTGAACTGTGGAAATATGTATATCATCTGGGGATTTTAAATACACTGAATTTTGCTGACTTGACAATTTTCTCGTCCAGCTTACTCACGGTCTGCATTCGGGAGCTCGTCGTGTACTAAAGTGAGTAGTCAGTATCGTTAGTAGACAGTACATATTGTGAGGACACAGTGGTTAAAAGGCTGTTTTGGACATGGCGGCTGTGTCCGGGCTCCCCTGGCAAAGTTGCAAAACAAAGTGGTTCTGGCTGCATTTGTGTCTGCCCAGAACAGACACGTGCGTTCATAATGTTCCACAGAGCCCTCCCGCACCTTTTGATCTGGGTACATCAAAGCCTTCAAGACGCACATGTAACATAATTACCTCACGTTCTGTCCTTCAGCAGAACGCCGCCGTTTTCATATGTTTTCCAATCATTTGGAGGCGTGAAATGCTCAAGCAATTTCAGATAAGAACGGCTAATGCGCGTTCTTCTCCCCCACATCGCCTTCCATTCAGTTAGCAGCTGCTCTTATCCAGCGGGATTTACAGCATGGGAGAACATAAATGCTTTCACAGTGTCTATCTGAGTAACAATGCTAGACTGTGGCTCACTCGGTCTAATGTATGCTAACCTAGAACGCTAATGCAAATGGTCACCCTGCTGTAAAATCCAGCTATGACTGGCTTGAAATGACTAGTGTTCCAGCTTTTTCAAAACATACAGTAGCCTATGCTGGACAAACCATGTTGAGTGACTGGCTGGTTTCCACTGGTCAACAGCTATCAGCGGTTTTCAAAACCTAGTTTGGGCAAACATACAGAGAAACATTAAATACCATCAAACCAGAGTTAACTAGATTGGGATGCTTGTGGGTTGACTAGTTGGATGGAATAGGATGGAGGAGGTTTCAATCTGGTGTCTGATTTTTAGTCTGCCATGTTTCTGTTTCTTCTCAAATTCATGAAGTATTTTAGCTGGGTCTTTCCGTCCCAGACCAAATGTTCTTGTGAGTCTTCAATTCTGTCTTCAATACCCCACCCTTCAATACTCCACCCCCGGCTCAATAAAAGCGGTCAGTCCCCAGACAAACCTTCCAGGTCAATGCAGTGGTCAATGTGCACAAAGTGCTTAGTTGGACCAAATGACCTTTGTAAATCAGCCTCTGGAAAGGCTATTGACTGGGTGAGTGCCTGACCCAAGTAGAAGACAAGACCCCTAAGGTCCGTTCCGAGATGTACGTCGTATTTTCTCGACGCCGGCTTAATGAAGGGGGGGGGAAACTGCCCTCTTTGTGGTCCTGGAGCTGTGCTATAAAAGGGGAGACGTGCAGCGTGAGGGAGACAATGAAAGAGGGATGAAACTGATGTAAGCTGATGCAACGGGGAAAGGGAGAGTTTTTTTGTAGTTTTTTGTAGTTTTTTTTGTAGTTTCCCGCCTTTTCTCCCAATGTGAAATACCCAGTCGCCATCATCCGTACACCCCACTGTGGTGCCTTACCTGAGTGAGCCACCCAGCACCCCGCCACCATTCTTTTACCGGCATTTTTGTTGTTGTATTACATTGCATTACAGTAGTAATTTACCTGACGCTTTTATCCAAAGCGACTTATAGTTCATTAGACTAAGCAGGGGCCAACCACCTTCAAAGACACCGTACTCCATCACTGCCACAATGGCCAAAACTCCTCCATCACTGGCCCAGCAGAGCTTAATCCATCTCTGCAGCTGACCAACGAAGGTGTTGCATTGTGGGCCTAAAACTCACGCCCCGCACTCTCTCTCTCTCTCTCTCTCTCTCTCTCTCTCTGTCTCTCTCTCTCTGTCTGTCTGTCTCTCTCTCTCTCTGTCTCTCTCTCATCCTGCTCTATTTATTACATAACGCCCCATTACTACGGCCTGCTATTTAAAGCCGACGTGGATAGAGAGAGGCAGAGTGTGGGGTGAGGGATAGAGGGAGAGTGTGGGGGGGTGGGGGAAAGGGAGAGGGAGAGAGGGAGAGTGTGGGGGGGTTGGGTTGTGAGGGAGAGGGATAGAGTGGGGGTAGAGATGCTGAAGAGGGGGAGAGAGAGGCTGGGTGACACGGAAAGAGAGCGCGACAGAGAGAACGGGGTGGAGAGATGGTGAAGGGAGGGCTGGAGAGAGAGAACGGGGGGGAGAGACAGAGAGACGGAGCGAGAGAGAGAACAAGGGACAGAGATCGGGGGGGGTAGAGACAGGGAGAGAGAGAGACCGAGGGAAAGAAAGAGAGAGAGAGAGGTAGGGGGGGTGTGGGAGAGAGAGAAAGAGAGAGACCTCCGCAGTATGTCTGTCAACCCCCTGCAATCCCTTACACTGCCCTTCAGCTTGTCATCAGATCAATATCGAGAACAAGTAGAAGCACAAAACTGTCCCAGGACGTCTCTCACTCCGCGGCCGTGCGTGGCCGGTGTCAGCGGAGCGGTCGGTCAGGGAGCCGGAGAATGACTTCATCAGGCTCCGCCGCTGCAGCCAGGCGAACGGGCCGGATAATCCCCGTGACCGATTCCTTTTTCCTCCGCCTCATATTTTAGCCGCTGCTTTTCCTTGAAGGACCTTCGCCGCCAGGCAGTTTGTTCTCGCAAGGACAGAAAAGTCCGTCTCTGCATTTTACCGAGATCAATCACCATCGATTAGTCGGGCCTGGCCCTCTGCACGTGAATCTTGTTCTCCGCCGTGTCCGCTCATCATCCCTAATGTGTTAACCCACGCGTTGCTGGATCCTGTCACCCGCAGTTTGTCATCTCCCGAACGCACTGTGGAAAACTCTATTGTGAATTGTAAGCCATGTTTACAATGCTGTTTGCAACATGTATGTTATATTAGCTTGGTATACCATCGAGCATTAAGCTACAGCATAGCTTTCGGCCAACTCTGTGCTCAGTGAAGCGAACCTCCTCCGCAGTAACAAAGACAGTGTGTGGCATTCTCTTTCACACACCCACACACTCTCTCACATGCACACACACACACACTCTCAGTGTCTCATACACCACGCTGTCTCTCACACACAAACACACACACACACACACACACACACACACACACTCTCAATCTATCACACACCATGCTGTCTCACACACAAACACCACAAACACACACAAACACACACACACTCACACAGACTCTCAGTCTCTCACACACTAACACACACACACACTCACACACACTCACACAGACTCTCAGTCTCTCACACACAAACACACACATACTCACACACACTCTCAGTCTCTCACACACAAACACACACACACTCACACAGACTCTCAGTCTCTCACACACCCACTCACTCTCTCACACACACACTCACACACACTCACACACACTCTCAGTCTCTCACACACCCACTCACTCTCTCACACACAAACACACACACACTCACACACACCACGCTGTCTCTCACACACAAACACACACACACTCACACACACCACGCTGTCTCTCACACACAAACACACACACACACACAGCCCCAGGTGAGCGCTGATGAATGTCAGCCCTGCGCTTCGGCCCGACGGCATCGTCCTTCACCCACTTCTACGGCCGGGCACGACCCAGCTGCTCCACACTCCTCTCACGTTCCCCCACCGTCACACACACGCACCCACACACACACACACACTCTCTCTCTGTCACACACAGCCCCCACACACACCCACACACTCTCTCACACACAGCCCCCACACACACACTCTCTCTCTCACACACAGCCCCCACACACACTCTCTCTCTCTCTCTCTCTCTCTCTCACACACACACACACTCACACATACTCTCACTCTCTCTCACACACATGCACTCACACATACTCTCACTCTCTCTCTCACACACACACCACACACACTCTCTCTCACACACAGCCCCCCCACACACACACTCTCTCTCTCTCACACACACACACCCACTCACACATACTCTCACTCTCTCTCTCACACACACACCACACACACTCTCTCTCACACACAGCCCCCCCACACACACACTCTCTCTCACACACACACACACCCACTCACACATACTCTCACTCGCTCTCACACACACACACACTCACACATACTCTCACTCTCTCACACACACACACACACATACAGTCTCTCTCACACACACACACAACCCCCCCCCACACACACACACACTCTCTCTCACACACACACTCACTCACACATACTCTCACTCTCTCTCACACACACACACACACATGCACTCTCACGCTCTCACACACACAGCACACACACTCTCTCTCTCACACACACACACCCACTCACACATACTCTCACTCTCTCTCACACACACACACACTCTCCCTCACACACATATGCTCACACTGCTCTTCGGCCGACGGGTCTGTCCTTAACCCGCTTCTGTCTCTCACGTTTCCCCCCCTCCCCTCCGGCAGGCGGCTGGATGACGTGGTGTTCGAGTGCGGCTGTGACGTGCGCTGGATCCAGCTGTGGCAGCAGAGGAGAGTCGCCGGGCTCCACAGACAGCAGCTGCAGTGCTACAGCGGTGCCTCCCGCATCCCGCTGCGCAGCATGAACATCTCCCTCTGCGGTACGGCTGCGTCAGGGGCGTCTGTGACTCACGCTCACTGGGTCAGGAGCGTCTGTGACTAACACTCGCTGGGTCAGGGGCGTCTGTGACTAACGCTCACTGGCTCAGGAGCGTCTGTGACTAACACTCGCTGGGTCAGGGGCGTCTGTGACTAACGCTCACTGGGTCAGGAGCGTCTGTGACTAACGCTAGCTGGGTCAGGAGCGTCTGTGACTAACGCTCACTGGGTCAGGAGCGTCTGTGACTAACGCTCACTGGGTCAGGAGCGTCTGTGACTAACGCTAGCTGGGTCAGGAGCGTCTGTGACTAACGCTAGCTGGGTCAGGGGCGTCTGTGACTCACGCTCGCTGCGTCAGGAGCGTCCCTCACTAATGCTAGCTGGGTCAGGAGCGTCTGTGACTAATGCTAGCTGGGTCAGGAGCGTCTGTGACTAATGCTAGCTGGGTCAGGAGCGTCCCTCACTAATGCTAGCTGGGTCAGGAGCGTCTGTGACTAATGCTAGCTGGGTCAGGAGCGTCTGTGACTAACGCTCGCAGGGTCAGGAGTGTCTGTGACTAACGCTCGCTGGGTCAGGAGTGTCTGTGACTAACGCTCGCTGGGTCAGGAGTGTCTGTGACTAACGCTCGCTGGGTCAGGGGCATCTGTGACTAACGCTCGCTGGGTCGCAGTTACACCCACCGTCCGGGGTGGTCGCTTTTAAACACAGCCTCTCAGGAGGGCTGTAAAGGAGATTGTGTGATTCAAGGGATATGAGGTCATCTGTTCAACCTTCTACTGGGCTTTGGAATTTTCTTTTTTCTTTTTGGTATGTTTAATACGTTTAGCACTATTGATACTTGATGACCCAATGGGTATGAGATGGGACAGTTACTAGGCAACAAAATAAAATTATTCTTCTTACAATTGTTATTACATTTTATTTGTATAGCACTTTTTACAGAAGGCAGTCACAAAGATGCTTTACAGAGTCACAGAATTGCATAAAAAGGTCCAGGGCTGAACCACCACATAGCAAACCCATGAGATACAAAAATAAATCCCCAGTGGGGAGAAAAACCATCAAGCAGTGGTGAGAGAAAACTCCCCGATGGGAAGAAATCTCAGGAGGAACCCGGCTATAGAGATGGGAGCCCATCCTCTGCTGGCCAGCGAGGTGTAAAGTAAAGGTAGAATGGATATAGCAGAAATGTAATAAGAAATCTATCACAGCAGTTGAAATTTAGTATGTATTTTGTATTTTTACTAAGGCACTGTACTGTAGTCGTTTCCACAGCGCTGGTAAAAGCTGTGAATTCAGATGAAGTCCTTTCTGGAGGCTCAGTGTCTGCTTCCTGCTCAGAGAGTCATAGCCGCCGTCTGACTCCCCCGCAGACCTCCCGCGGATCACCGTGACTCACCGGAACGTGACCGTGGTGGAGGGGGCCAACATCACGGTCGCCTGCAACGGTTCGGGGTCGCCCCTCCCGGAGGTGGACTGGACCGTGGGGGGACTTCACTCCATC
This sequence comes from Conger conger, assembly GCF_963514075.1. Taxonomy (NCBI): domain Eukaryota; kingdom Metazoa; phylum Chordata; class Actinopteri; order Anguilliformes; family Congridae; genus Conger; species Conger conger. The sequence continues at coordinate 28,136,294 of NC_083774.1, forward strand.
AACACTCACCAGGTGAGCGTCCATGTGTCAAGAACCCTGACCAGACCTGGGACAAATAGGTCATTGTTTTTGATTCTGATACTTTTCTGTGCTCGATTCATCTTGCTTAGTGTGGTTTAGCCAACCAAGAGGACCAGAAGACAGGGTTGGCACTTTTTGAGAGTATTTCATAGATTTCAATACACCAGACAAGCTCGGTAAACCATCAAAGTATCTGAATCCGAAACGGTTACATATTTGACCCACGTCTGGTGGTGACCTCACGGTACTCTCCATCCGGGAGGTTCTGACCGTTATCTCTCCTTTCCCCCTTCCCCTGCAGTCCAACGTGGACTGGCCCAGTGTGCACTCCATCAACCTGACCCTGGTGAACATGAGCCGGGAGGACAACGGCTTCGTCCTGACCTGCATCGCCGAGAACGTGGTGGGCATGAGCAACGCCTCCATCCACCTGACCGTGCAGTGTAAGTCCACCTGTTTCCGCCCCCGCGTCTGCTGCCCACATCTACTGACAACACTGAGCCCTCAAATGATCTGCTCGCCTTCAGATTAAGCTCTACTTCATAACTTTCCTGCTGTAGCATCCAGCTATGACCACCTTTAAATTACCGGCTGTTTTGGGGCATAGTCAAACCATGTTGCGCGTGGAGCTGGTCTGAAGCGGTCAACCGGCTAAACTATGTCGAGCGTGGAGCTGGTCCGAACTGGTCAACCGGCTGCCAGCTGTTTCAAAACCTAGCTTTCAAAGGCTGTTTTTTCTGCAGGGTTCACTAACAATTATCTTGAGTCGCTAACAAATTAACACAAGTGCAAAGAACGAGTCCCTGTATCGCAAATAAGAATTACCGAGTTAGCTCTGCACTTCCACCTCATGTCATTTCAAACTCAATGTACTGGAGTACAGAGACAAAAGAACAAAAAATGTACCACTGTTCAATTACTTACAGACTGCACTGTGTCTCATTCCCCACAGGTGCTGATGTATAAAACGGTATATAAACCGGTGACAGATCATTTTCACGTCCTTTGCTCTGCCACTACTTAGGGTGGGATATGTCACAGGGTGCAGGCATTTATTTCCGCGCTGTGTACTGGTACATTTAAAAATATGCCATGAGGTGTCAAATCAGAATCTATTTTTTCAATTAGCAGGAGCGCACCTTTGAGCATGTGCGAAAGCTCACACCTCCTATGAATAGAGAGGAGCTAAGAAAAGTGCAAGCTAGCATGTTCACCAGTCCCCTGACACACCAACGCGTCGCACCTACCCCGGGCTGTTCGTGCAGGGCCACGCTCATGGGAGCCGCATGACTGTGCGTGTCAGCAGGGCCGTGGACCGCTCCTAATGCCGCCATCTTAATGCTGCCATCTTAGTGCCGCCATCTTAATGCCGCCATCTTAATGCTGCCATCTTAGTGCCGCCATCTTAATGCCGCCATCTTAGTGCTGCCATCTTAGTGCCGCCATCTTAGTGCCGCCATCTTAATGCCGCCATCTTAGTGCCGCCATCTTAGTGCCGCCATCTTAGTGCCGCCATCTTAGTGCCGCCATCTTAATGCTGCCATCTTAGTGCCGCCATCTTAGTGCTGCCATCTTAATGCTGCCATCTTAATGCTGCCATCTTAGTGCCGCCATCTTAGTGCCGCCATCTTAATGCTGCCATCTTAATGCTGCCATCTTAGTGCCGCCATCTTAGTGCCGCCATCTTAATGCCGCCGTCCCCTGCACTGCAATCGCAACTTGCCAGGAAGTGATCTCCTTCTGCCCACTGGCGAGGGGTGATTTGACTGCCTCATCCGTAATGCGTATCTAATAACCTCTTTTTTTTCCCCTTCGTTTTATTCATTTCCCGTTTCATCATTAACCCATGCAGAGGTCATGAAAACACCAGGCTGTTAGCCCTCTGGTCTCCTGCCGTGCTTCAGGTGTCTATGGCGCTTAGATATTGGCAGAGTGGCGATTGCTGATACGCAATGGCTCTTTTCAGAGTGGCTTTTTTGCCGTATTTGATCCCTTGGATGACTCGCCCGGTGACTCAGCGAAGGTTTGTTCAGATTTATCTAATATCTGGCTCCCGGCTGGCAGACAGGAGGGGGGGGGGGCGGGGGGGGAGTTGGAACCTCGTCCAAGGTAAGGCGGATGCCAGATCCCGATTCCCCTGTTTATGCGTCCCGCTGGCCCCGCCGAGAGGGATGTTTGTTCGCCGGCGCTCGCTCCTCGGGGTTCCCGACCGTCTCCGTAATTACGTACGCTTCCAGCTGCCGCCCCCTTTTCTCTGGAAATTCCGCAGGGCGCTAGCGCCAGCTGCACCTGTTAGCCCGGGTCAGCGAGGGGATAAAAACAGGGGGCCAATTACACGCTTCCGGAAAAGGTCCTCAACCGCGGCGTCCGCGGAGAACGTCGCGTGCCCACTCGCTGTTGTCGTCTCGGGCACGACTGCGGCGGGCGGTTACCGCTGTCTCCGGTGTGACTACAGCCGGCGACGGGGGGTTTTTTTTTTGGCTGTCGGGGGCGCGACTGTTGTCGTGACTGCTTTCGGCAGTCTCTGTAGCAGTTACGTGATTTGCCGTTGTCACCTCCTGCCTGACTGCCGTCATCTGCGGTGCGGCTGTAGCTCAACGGCAGTCCTTTATGCTTCCATGGTCAAGCTTGCATAATAAATTCATTCGCTGAAGGTGGAACCTTGGCTTTTATAAATAACAGAGAGAAAAAGGCGTCGACATTGGGTGCACAGACACCTCAATGCCAGAAATCTACTTCTTTTGCAATTTGAGAACATGAAGTGACGCATGATTGCCTGCAGTCTGGTTCACTGCAAAAAAAACATTTTAAGATTTAAAATCGTATTCTCTTTGCTCGTGTAGAAAATATTAGCTTCTTATAACTTATTGTTTGCTTCACAAGCAAAGATTTATTTCCCCATTGGCAAATCTGGAAATAAGCCAAATTGTCTCACCTCATTGGCAATATTATGTCTTATTTAGCAAAAAAGTAATGGAGAGAAGATTTGAAGTCCAAATGTGAGACTTGTTGTGATTGACTTTTTTTTTTTTTGTTGTTGTTATGGTGTTTACAGTGTTCAATTACCGAGTGTCCTCGACATTTTCACGCGGTATGTCTTTAAGGCGGAGATGGTTAAACGTCCCTCCTTTATCAGGTGCCGTTCCATTGAGAGCACTCGCACAAAGGAAGGCTCAGATGACCCGACGCCACTCGGAACGGAGAATTCAAAGTCTTTGATTTGCTGATGTGCTTTCGCTAGATGGAGAGGGAGCGGCCTTTGAAGTGGCACGTATGAAAGGCGGTCCTGAACGGTACAGATCTTATCAAAGTGGTGGAGGGAGGACAAGCACCAAAGGCTCTCTGGGTGAGGTAGAAACAGGGGTGGCTTCATCACAGACTAACATGAGTGTTTGCGGTAAGGGGGTCGGCCATTTTATTATTTTCTCCCTTTTACCGTGACCCGCTGATTTGCTCTCGCAATTACTTGAGTGCTCTTTGTTTTCTGTGGCTGGAGCCATTTTTACAGCAGCAGACCCGCTTAAAGACTTTGCAGAGTATTTTCTCTGGCTTTACTTCACACTGGGATGGGAATAAATTGAATTAGCGCCCCAACAGCTCTCTGTGTTCCTTCCAGCCATTATCAGGCTTTGGTAGTAGGCCATCCACAATACTCTTTCCGCCTTTTCCTTGGTGCCACCTTCTTTTGAATGTATTTACTTTTCTGAGGCCATATTTGTCAAGGACTATTGTTTTAGGCCAGGGGTGCACAACAAGGGCTGATCCGATTTCAGGATTTTGTGGCAACTTCTGGTCTTAATTATTGAATTGACTCAATCATATCTTATCTGACATGTGTATGAGTACCGGCTACAGCTGCAGACTGCAAGTGCATCATAATGATTTTACCAGGCTAATTCATAGAGCTGACCGCAAATAAAACAAGGCAATTGGTCGGAACAAAAACCAGTCGGCAGTATGGAGTTCTGCACCCCTGTTTTAGGCGATGGACATTGTTCGACAGAGGTTTTATTTGGCTATTCTGGGACAGCAAGATATCAAAATAGACAGGCTTATCTTACATCTTGGAAATTGGGGCCTCAGATTGGAAAACTTTTAGCAACAGTTGTGTGTATCTCGTGTGTCCTGCACTCATGGAAGACAAAACGATAAAACATGTCCGGAGCTGCTGCCCATGTTAATGTCACATCAAAGTATGATTGAGCTAATTAAATAATTAAGTGCTGAAGTTGGCACAAAATCCTGAAATGTATTGGCTTTTATTGTGCACCCCTGGCCTAGAATAAACTGCAGTGTGTTATAATGCAAGTCCGATTTAGCTTGAAGATGGTAGCATAACTGTGTTTGTGCTGATAATCTTCATCAAGGCAATTGCTTTAAAGGGATATAAAATATATTTTTAATCACATGGAAAACTCTCAAACATTAGACTCAAGTGCTTTTAAATGAATTCTCCTATAGCATTAAATGCAAAACCGGCATTTATTTAGGCCAAAAGAATTACAGAACCATGTATAAATGGTTGATTGTATTTTTCAATCTTGTGACTTTCTTAAAACAGCCGTGCTTAATGAAACCAAATGGTTCTGTTTTAGGTTGTAGGGTTCTAATTAAAGGTGGCACGGATGGTGCAGTGGGTAGCACTGCAGTCTCACAGCAAGCAGGTCCTGGGTTCAAATCCCGGTCAGCAGGGGCCTCTCTGTGTGGAGTATGTTCTCCCCATGGTAGTTTTGGGTTAGGGTTACAGTTTGGACTGCAGTAAGTGTTAGTGCTCAGGTAAAATGATGGATGTGTTGTGAGGCTTAGGACAAATTTGAATGTTCCATATCTTTTTCACTAGTAGAATGTCACGCAGTAACCTTATACCATGCCCCACACAGGCAGACACGCACACACACACACGCAGTATGACAGTAGCAGTCCGTATTAATTTATTTTGGTGTATTTGTTATCTTTGTATTTTTCTTTGTGCAAACACAATCAGATTTTCTGACCACATTTGTAAGCTGAGCAATGAAGAATCTACCAGTAAGTACTCTTCTACCAGAGTTTAACACTCTCACCCTACTTTGCAGAGGCTGTGTTTTCTGTCTGGCAATCTCTGTCATTTCCAATACATATGCAGTGAAGTAATGTAACATCATCGCCATCAACTTGAGTATGTTTGCAGTGACATGACATCACCTAACTCATTTCAAATACATTAGAAGTGGTGCAAACTCATTGCTGTCAGTTCCAGTTCGTAGTCTGTGGTCTAACGTCAGTGCCACCATGTACAGTACACATGCAGTGAGTGAAGTAACACCAGCGGCATCATTTGAAATGCATTGCCAGTGATGTAACACAATTGCCTTCATTTCCAATACCTGTGCGGTGGTGCGACTTCGGTCCCGTCTTTTCCAATAGGCTCCATACGCAGCGATGCAGTGACCTCGTTTCCAATATGTACCGTTGTCTCTGAAATGTATGCACCTCGGTAGGGGATTTGTGCAGATTCAGCAGGAAACCTGTCTGCCTCTCTCTTTCTCTCTCTTCCTCTACCTCTTCCTGCCTGTTTATTTCAGTTTCTGTTATATGCCTCCTCTACATTCTCACTATCCACCCTTCTCTATTTTCCTCCCTGTCCATCCTTCTATTCTTGCTTCTGTTTCTTCGCATTTCTGCCTATTATTTCCCTTAACCTCAATTAATGTCTGTGACTCTCCCTGCCTTGCACTCCTTTATTCACTCTCTCTTTCTCTCCCTCTTTCCCTCTCTCTACCTCTCAAATTCAAATTGGAATGAGCTGTCACACAACCACACATCAGCACGGTATTGCCAAAGTGAATTCACATACAATACAACAAGACGATATGAACAATAACACGCGATACATACAATGCCAGAACTTTCCGGAAGCGTGTAAATGCCTACACGATAGGGTGCTATGGTGCTAGGTCTCTTATCTGCCTCTATCTGTGAATGTGGACATGAGTCAGCCTGTGAAACTTAAGCAGGAAGTGTTTTAAGTGCATTCCAAACGAAGGAGAGGAGCGTTTAGGCGGTCCTCATGCCATTTGCATAAAGGCTTCATTAAATTCTAATTAGCAGAAAATATGACATTAATATGTGGGGATGTGTGAACAGGCGAAATGCATCCTGCAGTCTATTTCATCAATATCTGCTCTGAATGTTAATTGGCGCACAAACCGGCTGGTTGCTATAGAGACCCCGTCTGTATTTGAAATAAACAAAACCAAGTCTCTGTAGCGGGAAGCTTTACCGGGTGAATTTAATGGAATTTGCTGGATTTCATGAGAGTGCCTGCAGCCTAGTGCGCATTTCAGGGGCGAGACACGACTGAGAAGTACTCATTTAAAGGCACAGCCCTCATTAAACATGATTGGGTTTAGTCCTTTTGTCGACCTTTCACCTCTCTCCCCCCCACACCGCTCAGTCCCTCCCATGCACAGCCCTCGTATAGAGCGATTGGTTTTAGTATTTTTGTCGACCTTTGACCTCTCTCTTCCCAGACATCCAGCCCTTTCGAAGGACTGCCTTTGTAAGGCGTGATTGGATTTAACCTGTTTTATTGACCTTTGACCCCTCTATCCCCCCCCACCCCAGTCCCTCCCACCATTCTGAAGCTGGAAGAGCCGAAGAGGCGCCACGACACCTGCATGGAGTTCACCGTTTGGGGGTACCCCGTCCCCACCCTGCGCTGGATCTACAAGGGCAAAGATCTCCCGCAGGGCGAGTTCGTCCGAGCCGAAATGGACGTCTACCAGGACCTGATAGAGGGCTGCCTGACCTTTGCCAACCCCACACACCACAACAACGGCAACTACACCCTGGTGGCCAGCAACTCCCTCGGCACCACCACTCGGAGCGTGTACGGGCACTTCCTGCACGCCCCCTTCGACGAAGACGGTACGCTCCCAGACCACAACCGGGTCCAATCCGTAATTGTTTTGGATTCAAATATTTTAATACGCTTTACTGAGCTTGTCTGGTGTATTGGATTGTATGACATGCTTTCACTGTGTGCTTTCTGATCCTCTTGGTTGGCTAAATTGTACCAGGCGAGATCAAGCAAGTGCAGAAAGGTATTTGATTCCAAAACAATTGTGTATGTATTTTACCCAGGTTTGGCCCATACAGCCTGCAGATATCACTGTCCAGCGTGATATCAACACCAATACTGAGTAAATATGACAGAGGAATTGTATTACTTGGCATTATTTATGACTTTGGCAGCTAGAATAATGCGCACTTGGACAATTATAGAGCAGTTATAAATATTGGATAACATATGAATAACTGCATTATACAGCATTATCCAATTCCTTTTATTGGACATGCATGAAAATGAATATGTATAAGCATATAGGTTGAAAGTTGACGGGACATTTGTGAGGCATCTGTGCTGGTCCCTGGAGGTGTGTGTGTGTGGGGGGGGCGGGGGGGGGGGGTAGTGTGTGCTGGGCTGGGATTGGAAGGTCACGGTGCGCTGCAGAGGGGTGATTCGCCTCGCTCCATCACCATGCCAACGGTAGGGCACTTCATCCGGAGCGGCCCTGTTGACTGCGGCACAATTACCCTCTGATCAAGTGCAAAATCACTGCGCTGCTCACCTCAGTCCCACGTCATGACTGCTGAGGAGAATGATGTGCTCGACGTGTGCGTGTGTGTATGTGTTGTGTGTGTATGTGTGTCCATGTGTGTGTCTGTGTGTGTGTCCGTGTGTGTCTATGTGTGTGTGTGTGTGTCTGTGTGTGATGTTTCCTGTACCCATAATGTCTCTTGCCGGAGCATTGGGATGCAATTGGTTATTCTGTATGTTGATTGTTAGATCTCTACTCCTGCTACTTTGCAAGATATCTTTCTGCTACTGAAGTGAAGGACATCAGAATGCAACTGAAATATATTTTGGCCCTTATAATGTATTCTATAAATGTGGACCTGAATAAAGAATTCAAATGGGTGTGTATGAACTGTATTTAAACTACCTATATTATTACCTGTGAAAAGCCTCCATTTCCTGCCTCTGTCACTTGTCATATCAGCCATTTCCTGGAGGAGAATAGGAGCGCAGGCTTTGTCCTTGTATTGCCATGACGGGTAGCTTACGTTTACCATAAATAAACAATAAGTGAATTCAGAGTGAGCCACGTGAGATATGACAAAACATTACATTTTAAACATTCAGAATTGCTCTTGCTTTGTCCTTGCTGCTCACGGTTGCCCGTATTTAGTTTTGTGAAATGAATGTTTAAGAGAAAATGATTCACCCGGAATTGGCTTGAGCGTGGACTGGCAGACGCAGCCCATACCTGAAGGGCAGACTGTGGGTCTGTGTGTGCTGAACGAGAATGCTAATATCTGCCCTCCTCTTCTCCCTCTCTCCCTCTCTCTCACACACACACATACTCTATCTCTCTCTCTCTCACACTGTCTATTTCTCTGTCTCTCTCACACGCACACACACACACACATACACATACTTACTCTCTCCCTCGCTCTCTCCGTGTCGCACACACGCTGTCTCTCTCAAACGCACTCTCACACACACGTATGCTCTCTCTCACACACTGTCTCTTTTTCTCACACACACACACACACACACTCACACACACACATGCACGCACATACTCTCTTGCTCTCTTTCTCACACACTCTCCCCCTTTCTCTCACGTGCACTCTCTCTCTTTCTCACACACATTCTCACACTCTCTTTCTCTCCCTCATTCTCTCTTTCCCTCTCTCCCTCTCACAGAGTCACCCACTCCTCCTCTTAGCGGGACTCACCAGTCGGACGAGGACACGTTTGGGGTGAGTGTACAGTACAGGGCTGTTTGGAACAGTACATTGCACCTTTCACACCTAATTGACTGCATTCTCGAACAACATGTTCCCGGGAAAGGGAAAAGGGTCTAATCTCCAGTTCCTTTAGCTTGCTTTGCCTTTATTTCTCTCTCTCTCTCTCTCTCTCTCTCTCTCCCTCCCTCTCTCTCTCCTGCCGTCTGCCGTTTCCCCTCATACCGGGCGCCGTGATTTACAGCTTCTTAAAAAAATGTAATTTCTCTTAGCTTTGTGCCGTAATCGAATAGACTAAGTTTATTTCCCGGTCTTCAGGTGGGAGAGAGCGAGGCTGACTGATTGCTTCTCGGCAGCCATTTGAGAAAGGGGCTTTGTGCTGAAAATAAGAGCGCTCCGCGCTGGTTTATGGGGAAGATGTCTTTGTGAAAGGTGGAGGCAAGCATCACTGTCACGGCGAGATAAAGGCCGCGTCTCCTTCCGCTGACGTTCACCCGAAAAACTCAAACACACTCCCTTCCTTTGTCTCAGTTCTCTCAAAACTCGAAATTCAGACACCCTCCCCTCCCGTCTACCGCAGTCCCCTGCAGGGGTCCGGTTTACGCCGGGCTCGAGCCCAAACCCGCGCCCGCCCTCGCGCGCTGTCGAACCGGCCAAAGGTTTTCCGTCTGCTGCGCCATTTAAAATGCTTTTGGATGTGGAGATTTGACAAGTTGTCGATCCAGTCTGCACTTCTTGCGCTTGCTTGCTTCTCTTGGGACTGCCCAAAAATATTGGCAGACTTTAAAACGCCAGAGCAACAGCACATCCAATTATATTCACATCTGTATAAGCAAGCATTCAGCCTTTATAGCAAGATAATAGAGTGCTAGAAACCATATCCAGGGCAACGGACATTACTCTGTTTGCTCCGTTTGCTTAGTATACAATTATATGGCTCGATATATGTTAAATATCGATATATACTCCCTGCAGAAAAAAAGTGTATTCATTTTGTTTTCACATTACACAAGTGTCTTCAATGAAAATATTTTCTAATACATTATTATTTATTTTTATTGAGTTCCACCTCGATTATAGGTTTAAGCATAATAGAATGTATGGCTCTTGAGATTACCAGAGACTTTTCTGCCCAGCAGGGCAGAAAAATGAATTGCTGGGTCCAAACAGTTCCAAACTATTTATTTTTGTTTGGCCAATGACAGTTTTCTCCATTTCTCAGCCTCATAATTGCTTTCCAATGACTGTCGTTGACTGTCTCAGGTCCTTGTGTCAATAATAGACTTTAAAAGCCTACAATCAAGACTAGATACTGAAAGCTTTAATTTACCTGCACCAAGGAAGCGATTGAGTACACATGATTAATCAGATGCACTGACAGGCCAACTGTTCAATGACTTTTGTTCCCTTAAAATGAGTGGGACTATATATAAAAAGGAATGTAATTCCTACACAGATCACCCGATATGACTAATTACCCTCAAAGTAGAGTTGACAGACTGCACTTTAACCTTTCATATTCGTAGTTTAATTTGAATTCAGTGCGCTGCAGCAAAAAGAACAGAAATTGTCCTAACAGTTACGGGCTGCACCGTAGCGAGATATTTTATAATTAGGGCTGTAATGATTAACATATTAATCAGAGTTGTTAATCTATATGTGCATTAGCTGAATAATCTTTTGCTTGTAGAACAATCTGAAAATAAGATCCAGACATCATATTGGTCACAGACATCAGGAAGTAAAGGATATGCAACCAAATACAAAACATGGCTCTTTTGACATTATGTTATTTCTAACATTGAAAATAGGGGACTGCATGGAAAAAGTGCTGTAAATGGTTGGCATTTATATAGCGCCTTTATCCAAAGCGCTGTACAATTGATGCTTCTCATTCACCCATTCATACACACACTCACACACCGACGGCGGTTGGCTGCCATGCAAGGCACCGACCAGCTCGTCAGGAGCATTTGGGGGTTAGGTGTCTTGCTCAGGCACACTTCGACACAGCCCGGGCGGGGAATCGAACCGGCAACCCTCCGACTGCCAGACGACTGCTCTTACTGCCTGAGCCATGTCGCCTCGATGCTGTAGTTACTACATGCTGTATAAAATACCCTTTAATAAAAGCTCTGAGTCTGTGCTTTGACCACGTGTGAATTGTTTGATTACAAACAGAGAAAATAAAATAAAGAGCAGAAAAAGTCAAGGTGACCCCAAACCTTTGAAAGGTAGTGTATATTTATATTACAAATTGCTTTAAACATTACCATAAACAGGCAATTGGCTGCATAATAGTATTGGTTCAATCTCATTACTAATGATATTTTTCATTACTTGGTGAACAGGCATACTGCATTATAAATGCATATTGCCAATTTTGACATGGCTTCAACTATTTGGTCAATCCGCAAACAGGATGAAAAGTCACTGAGACAGATTTACACTTTCCCTTCAGCATCTGCCCAAGCATTGGCCCACTATGGGTGGTAGGCTGACCAAAAAATGCACAGCTTTTATTTGGTTGCTTCTCAAATGCAGAAGAAAGCAGTGATCATCGGAAACATTTTTGTAGTGTTGGAATTTAAATGTTTACTATGAGCAAACATGAGATAAACAATGTTGAATAAAATGACAACATAAATTGGTTAATTACTTCTAATTACACTCAGTTAGCACTTTATTTGGTAGCTTGTTAATGTAAATATATAATTAACCAATCATGTAGCAGCAACTAAATTATAAAAGCATGGACAAGAGGTTCAGCTGTTTTTCAAAACAATTTTTGGTGCCAGACAGGGTGGTTTGAGTATCTCAGAAACTGCTTATCTTCTGGGATTTTCACGCACAATGGTCTCTAGAGTTTGCAGAGAATGATGTGAAAAACAAAAAAACATCCAGTGAGCAGCAGTTCTGCCCACAAAAACGTGTTGTTAATGAGAGAGGTCAGAGGAGAAGGGCCAGACTGATCAAAGCTGACCAGAAGGTGACAGTAACGCAAAAACCAAACATTACAACAGTGGTATGCAGAAGAGCATCTCTGAACACACAACGCATCAAAACCTCTAAGTGGATTGGCTGCAGCAGCAGAAAACCAATAAGTCTACAAAATAAGTCTAATAAATACCTAGTAAAGTGCTCACTGAGTGTATTATCTCAATTATTTTTTATCTACCTATGGCTCTTATTACCCCCTTACTTACTGTAATTCAATATATTTACTACAGCAGAGCGCTACATGGGATTGAAAGCCCAGACTCTGTGTTTGAACAGCCGGTGATGGCAGATGCAAAGCCATCCGTTTGGTGTAAAAAGCAGGCTTATAACCGGAGGCCCGATGTTCACTTTGTCACTAAAAGCCAGCAGAGGCTAAGTCAGCACCTTTAGAGAGTGGCAGTCACGCACGCTCAAGCCCAGTCAGCCTGTTTACATTTGCTTGGCACAGTGCACCCAGTTAGGCTCTAATTAAAGCCCCTTTTAATACCGCGTCCCACCCCAGCGACTCTCCCTGGGCGAACGGGGAGGCCCATCCTTCCCCTCTGCTCACTGGTCCTTTCTCTCGGCTCCTCCACGCCGTCCCTCTGTGGAATGCTCCGTGCGCCATTTTATTGTTACATTACATTACATTACTGGCATTTGGCAGACGCTCTTATCCAGAGTGACGTACAGTTGATTAGACTAAGCAGGAGACAATCCTCCCCTGGAGCAATGCGGGGTTAAGGGCCTTGCTCAAGGACCCAACTGCTGTGCGGAACTTATTGTGGCTACACCGGGATCAGAACCACTGACCTTGCATGTCCCAGTCATTTACCTTAACCACTACGCTACAGGCCACCCCATGGGTGTTCAGACCTGGGGCCGTCTGGCCATCTGAGGGTGTCTAGTGGTAGCCCTGGTCCAAACATCGGTCAAATAACAATCTGTTCTCGCCCATGTCCAGAGCAAAGTTCTCCAGACTTTGGTTAAATAACAATCTGTTTTCACCCATGCTCAGAGCAGGAAAAGAAAGTTGTCCCACTGTCCAAATACTTATGGGCGGCACTGTTGCTACATGTTTTATTATTGGGGCTGTAATTATTCAGATATTAAGTAAAGTCGTTAATCAATATATTAGTCATTAATCTGTTTTCACACAATTTCAGAGCAAAATTCTCCGGACCTTTGTCAGATAGCAATCTGTTCACACCCATGTTCAGGCCAAAATTCTCCAGGCCTTGGTCAAATAACGATCTGTTTTCACCCATGTTCAGAACAAAATTCTCCAGGCCTTGGTCAAATAACGATCTGTTTTCACCCATGTTCAGAACAAAATTCTCCAGGCCTTGGTCAAATAACGATCTTTTTTCACCCATGTTCAGAACAAAATTCTCAAAGCCTTAGTCAGATAACAATCTGTTTTCCCTCATTTTCTGGACAAAGTACGGCACCACTTTACTTGAACCTTTCGGCTGACATAACTCTGACATGCTTATCAGCTCATGTCAAATGTCATAAAACTCTCATACTTTTATCAGTAAATGGTATGACAGATGTTACGGTTCATGACATGAATATTATGCATAAAAAGTTTGTTGATATTGTTTTGAGAGTTAACAGTGGTGCAATGCGGGAGTTATAGTAACAGAGCTCCTCTCTCTCTCTCTCTCTCTCTCTCTCCCTCAGGTGTCCATCGCAGTCGGACTTGCCGGATTTGCTTGTGTGCTCCTCCTCGTCCTGTTTGTTCTCATCAACAAATATGGCAGACGCTCCAAGTTCGGGATGAAAGGTAAGGGCTGTTGTGTCTCCAGTACAACTCCATTGCGGCTCTGTTTCTGAATGTGTGACTGAAGGGTAGGGGCATAGAGTCTCCAACACTCCTCCATTATGGCTCTGTTTCTGATTGTGTGACTGAAGGGTAGGGGCATAGAGTCTCCAACACTCCTCCATTGCGGCTCTGTTTCTGATTGTGTGACTGTGAAGGGTAGGGGCATAGAGTCTCCAACACTCCTCCGTTGGGGCTCTGTTTCCGATTGAGTGACTGTGAACAGTAGGGGCACAGAGTCTCCGACAGTCCTCCATTGGGGCTCTGTTTCTCTGCTTGTTACTATGAAAGGTGGGCAGGACTGTGAAATGTTTATTCCGTGTCTGTCTGCAACGTCTCTTTTCTTCGCATTATGCTAATGCAGAAATGCCATTCTTCAAATGTGATCTGCCCACTCGGCTATTCTCCAGTTCAGACCGGGCCTTATTTCCTGCATTTATTTTTCTGCTGCGTTCTTCCTTTCCCCCTCGCCCCCCCCCCCCCCCTTCACCTCCCGTCTGTTCGGCGGACAGAATCCATCCGACTGCTACCTCTTGCCACCAATAGTTTTCTCCTCTTTCATCTCTGCCTGTTTATTTTTGATGCTGCAGCCGTAGCCTTTTCAAGCCCTGCCGAAAAAGGATGAAAGGAGAGGCTGTGTGCACAGGTGCCCATTAATCCGTGCGCATCCCTAACCCTCACCGTAACCCTTACCCCAACCCTCACCCCAACCCTTATTGCAACCCTTATCGCAACCCTTACCCCAACCCTCACCCCAACCCTCACCCCAACCCTTACCCCAACCCTTACCCCAACCCTTACCCCAACCCTTACCCCAACCTTTACCCCAACCCTTACCGCAACCCTCACCCCAACCCTTACCCCAACCCTTACCCCAACCTTTACCGCAACCCTTACCCCAACCCTTACCGCAACCCTTATCCCAACCCTTACCCCAACCTTTACCGCAACCCTTACCCCAACCCTTACCGCAACCCTTATCCCAACCCTTACCCCAACCCTTACCCCAACCCTTACCCCAACCCTCACCCCAACCTTTACCCCAACCCTTACCCCAACCCTCACCCCAACCCTTACCCCAACCCTTACCGCAACCCTTACCCCAACCCTTACCGCAACCCTTACCCCAACCCTTATCGCAACCCTTACCCCAACCTTTACCCCAACCCTTACCGCAACCCTCACCCCAACCCTTACCCCAACCCTTACCGCAACCCTTACCATAACCCTTACCCCAACCCTCACCCCAACCTTTACCCAAACCCTTACCCCAACCCCAACCCTCACCCCAACCCTTACCCCAACCCTTACCGCAACCCTTACCGCAACCCTTACCCCAACCCTTACCCCAACCCTTACCGCAACCCTTACCCCAACCCTTATCGCAACCCTTACCCCAACCCTCACCCCAACCCTTACCCCAACCCTTACCGCAACCCTCAGCCCAACCCTTACCCCAACCCTTACCGCAACCCTTACCCCAACCCTTACCCCAACCCTTATCGCAACCCTCACCCCAACCCTCACCCCAACCCTTACCGCAACCCTTACCCCAACCCTTACCCCAACCCTCACCCCAACCCTCACCCCAACCCTTACCCCAACCCTTAACCCAACCCTCACCCCAACCCTCACCCCAACCCTTACCCCAACCCTCACCCCAACCTTTACCCCAACCCTTACCACAACCCTTACCCCAACCCTTACCGCAACCCTTACCCCAACCCTTATCGCAACCCTTACCCCAACCTTTACCCCAACCCTTACCGCAACCCTCACCCCAACCCTTACCCCAACCCTTACCGCAACCCTTACCATAACCCTTACCCCAACCCTCACCCCAACCCTTACCCCAACCTTTACCGCAACCCTTACCCCAACCCTTACCCCAACCCTTACCCCAACCCTTACCCCAACCCTTACCCCAACCCTTACCCCAACCTTTACCCCAACCCTTACCCCAACCTTTACCCCAACCCTTACCCCAACCCTCACCCCAACCTTTACCCCAACCCTTACCCCAACCCTTACCCCAACCCTCACCCCAACCCTTACCCCACCCCTTACCGCAACCCTTACCGCAACCCTTACCCCAACCCTTACCCCAACCCTTACCGCAACCCTTACCCCAACCCTTATCGCAACCCTTACCCCAACCCTCACCCCAACCCTTACCCCAACCCTTACCGCAACCCTCACCCCAACCCTCACCCCAACCCTTATCGCAACCCTCACCCCAACCCTCACCCCAACCCTTACCGCAACCCTTACCCCAACCCTTACCCCAACCCTTACCCCAACCCTCACCCCAACCCTCACCCCAACCCTTACCCCAACCCTTAACCCAACCCTCACCCCAACCCTCACCCCAACCCTTACCCCAACCCTCACCCCAACCTTTACCCCAACCCTTACCGCAACCCTCACCCCAACCCTTACCCCAACCCTCACCCCAACCCTTACCCCAACCTTTACCTGCAACCCTCACCCCAACCCATCACTCATTTAACATGCCACCGCTTATATACACTCACCGAGCACTTTATTAAGTATTTGTTAGACTTCTTCTGCTGTAGCCTATCCACTTATGTTATGATGCGTCGTGTGTTCAGAGATGCTCTTCTGCATACCACTGTTATAATGTGGGGTTATTTGCGTTACTGTCAGCTTCCTGTTAGCTTTGACATATCTCACATACAAAAAGTTTCTGTCTGAAGAACTGCTGCTCACTGGATTTTCTTAAGTTTTTTGCACCTTTCTTTGTACTCTGGAGACTAGCGTGCATGAAAATCCCAGGAGATCAGCAGTTTCTGAGATACTCAAACCACCCTGTCTGCCACCAACAATCATTCCACGGTCAAAGATCACATTCTGATGGTTGATGTGAACATTAACTGAATCTCCTGACCTGTATCTACATGATTGTATGAATTGCACTGCTGCCACACAATTGGCTGATTAGATAATTGCATGAATATGTAGGTGTAATAAAGTAAAAATGTTCCTAATAAAGTGCTCAGTGAGTGTATAGTACGAGGCACATTAGACATGTTCCGTGCAAGCTCTGGAGAGGCCGTGTTGCTTCACACATATTTTAAGCGGTGACGTCAGCTAGAACATATCCGTGTCATAATATTGTGAGTTTGGTATGAGTTTTCAGTGGTGATACTGGTCAGAAGATGATATCAGTGGCGTTACTGCATAGAACATTGCATCACCGGAGATATTTGTCAGAATGATGGCAAACGGTTATGTTGGTTAGAAGTTGGTGTTATCAGTTAGAATATGATATCGGGCTGATATTGCTTTCAGGATGATATCTTCGGAGATATTGCTTAGAAGATAATCGCTGAAGCTCTTCTATTTGTCGCACCGTGCCTTCTCTAATCTTCTTTGTCTCTCTCTTAATTTGGAGGTGTTAAATTGAAAAATAAAAGCCCCTAAAGATGAAATCGTAGGTTTATGTTGTTATTGCACCTGGAGGGAGATGGGTGTTGTTGTTTTTTTTCCTTTTTGATGTAAAAATGTTTGTTGCTGGAGACGAGATGATCTCTGGTGCATAAATGAGGAAGGAGCAGAGATCCCATCACTGATCTGACACTCGCACACACTCTCTCTCACACTTGCGCACACACTGTCTCTTACACACACACAGACACACTCTCACACACACTGTCTCTTTCACACACTCTTATTCACTCTCTCACACACACACACTCTCACACACACACTGTCTCTTTCACACACTCTTACATACTCTCTCTCACACACACACTCTCACACACACTGTTTCTTACACACACAGACACTCTCTCACACGCACTGTCTCTTACACACTCTCACACACTGTCTCTCACACACACTCTCTCTCACACACACTGTCCCTTACACACACACTCTCTCTCACACACACACTCTCTCTCTCTCTCTCTCTCTCACACGCTGTCTCTTACACTGTCTCTCACACGCACTCTCTCACACACACTGTCTCACACTCTCTCTCTCACACCCGCTGTCTCTCTCACACTCTCACACACTGTCTCTCACACACATACACACACTGTCTCTTTCACACACTCTGACACACTCTCTCTCTCACACACACACTCTGACACACACTGTCTCTTACACACACATTACACACACAGACACTCTCACACACACTGTCTCTTACTCTCTCACGCACACACACACACACACACACACACTCTCCCTCCTCTCTCCTCTCTCTCTGTGTGATGAGCTGGCTGTTTTGCATGCCTGGTGCGCAGGCGGTTAGCATTGCGGTCACGGTGGTACTGATGAAGGTCGGCCCTGGCAGCCCGGAGCCCCATTGGCTGGCCGGCTGGGGTTGCGGAAGGGGGGTGGGGGGGAGATTTGGGTGAAGGAACGAGATGTGAACTCCTCGGATCTCTTCTGCATTAGCCGGAAAGGTCAGACTCAAAACATGACCGATACCCCCACGCCGTGCTACAAAAAAGCAGAATTCAATTGCCTGCGCACTTAAATAATTGCTTGGGTCGACGCTGGTTTCTGATTGGCTCACGGGCACGCCACTCGGAGGCGGGCGTAGAGTGGGCACGGTGGGCGCGCGGAGATTGATTAGCATTTTAGCCGTCAGCGGGGAGCTAATGGGGCAGCTTGATCCGACGTTAACACCGTCAGCCGCCGGCCTCCCCCTTCCCAGAACGCACTGGGGCAGCGCGGTGCCGAGCTGCGAATCCCCTGCCTGTGTTTGGACTGGCTGTCGGCCACCTTCACGGTCTCTCTGACTTTCTCCTCTCAGTTCGAACCCCCAGGGGACCGACCCCCCCCCCCCCCTTCCCCCAGTATAACGGGGGCGATGAGAAACCGCGATTCATTCAGCAAAGAGGATCATTAAAAGCAGATTAGGCGCGTGGCGCCGTCACCTGTAGGGACTGGCAGTGGAGTACGGTGGGTAGCGATGGCAGGGTCAGGGCTGGGGAGGGTTGTTCTGCATGAGTACCGGAGGGGGGGCTGTTTTCCGCTCCATTTCCCCTCCAGCTGTTGAAGTCCCTCTGCCACAGTCACGCTGTGCTTCGGATGAGCGCTGGGGGAGGGGCTAGAGGGGCATTGGTGGAATACCGATGGCTTAGTAGGTGGAGCCTGAGAGGGACGAGGCGGACCACTGCAAAAAACAAAAATAATAATAATAATAATTAGTTTTTTTGCTGACACCGTTATCCAAGGTGCCTTATCGTGGTGACACCGGAGCTACACCTGAGTTACCTTAGCGGGAAAAGAAGTCTATCTCAACAAGTATTTTACTTTTTTGCTAAATAAGACAAAAATATTGCCAATGAGGCAATACCTGACTCATTTCAAGATTTGCCAATGGAATAAGAACATTTCACTTGTCAAGAAAATAGTACGTTTTTACAAGCTAATATTTTCTACTGAAGAGGGGGGGGAAAC
Organism: Conger conger; assembly: GCF_963514075.1. Lineage (NCBI taxonomy): Eukaryota > Metazoa > Chordata > Actinopteri > Anguilliformes > Congridae > Conger > Conger conger. Next base: position 28,155,351 of record NC_083774.1, read on the forward strand.
AGATATTGTGCAGTGAGGGACAGGTGTTGCATTTCTTTTGTCCGTTCGGTTACATTTCTAATCGAGAATTTTTTGATGGTCTGCACCCCTCGTGCCCCCCCCCCCCAGCAGATGAACTGACCCCAGCACCCCACCCCAGCCCCTACTGTCAATCTCTTCAATAAGTAAAGAAGTCTGGGAGTGAAAAGTTGAGTTTTAAATCATCTCTTGCCCAGTACATATGGCTCCAGTTGGACTCAGTCACAGTTGAATTAACACTGGACATTTTACCGCAAGCTGACAGGGCGGTGAGACGCCGCGGTCTCTTGTTAGCGTTGAACTCGCACCGCTCCCGTACACGGACTCCACTCGTAATGCTAATGGAAAAGCGCTTATCTCCAGGCCCAGGGATTAAGATGTTTCTGTCTTTATAATTTCTCCAGGGCTCCACAGCGCTTCACTTCACTTTAAAAACCGGCAAAAAGTTTGTTGGGAAAAAAAAATGTTGGCAGGAGTATTACAATATATTCATGTTTTTTAAAAAGAGATATAATGTATGGCAGTTTTTTGAGGTAATCCAATTTTATTATGTCAAAATTTTGCTCAAGGGTTTCCCCCCCTCCATTGTTCTATCATCATCCTTTCTTGCTGGAAATGTTTCCTTGTGGTTTTTAAAGAGAGAGTTCTCCTCCACATTCCCGTTTTGACACCATTTCCGTTTTCGTGTTTTTCATGAGCCCAGACAGTTTCTGTGTGTGATGAAGGACATTTTAGAAACTGAGATATTTCTGATGCCTGACTGCCTTTGGGCGTGACAAAAAAAGCCGAAGAAACACTGTCGGCCAATGCAGCACACTGACAAAAAAGTCAGTCTTAACAAGTATCTTAGTCTTATATTTACACTTAAAATCTTATTCTATTACTTTTTTGCTAAACGAGACAAAAAAACTGCCAATGATGTAATAAAGTTTGCCTCATTTCAGGATTTTCCAATGGGGTGGGAATTTCTCAACTTATCAAGCATACCGTAACTTAAAACAAGCTAATATGTTCTCCTTGAGACACCTTAAGTCTTATCACAACATGCTGGTTAAGACCTTTCTTACTGTCGCGCACAACGCCCGGCCCCTCTCTGCCACCGGCGGGGTGGAGGTGTCGCAACCCGAAACTATCCGCCGGGGGTCACTTCCCACACTTACACAAACCGAGCACGTTTTCTCTCTCAAAGTTTCTGAAACACTTTGATCCAAACGGGCTGTTTGACAGCTTTTGGCGGCCATTTTGTTTCACGCCAGCTGTGTTAACACCGTCCCCTGGCATGTCTCCCTCTCTCCTTCTCTCAGAGAGCCGTGGCGGACGGAGCCGGCTGATCGCCCCGCTGTTTTTTCCCCGCCTTTCGGGTGGGTCTGGGGAGCATGTTCCCAGGGCAGAACCGTATTGGATTTTCCATTCACTAAATCATCCTGCCCGCCCCGCCGGCCCAACCCCCTCCTTCCCCATTGTGCTCTGATCAGTGTGTTGTGGAGACTCCGGTGAAGTTGCTCTGTTCGAATGCTAGGGCGGCTGGATTCCCATTAATCCCAGGGTCACCGTGGCTCCTGCCTCGCCACTCCGTTGATTTACTCTCTGTTCAAGGCCCCGTTCCTTTTCTTCTTTCCCTCTCTCGCGTGCTCTCTCGCTAAACCGCAGGCTCGCACTCTTTCTCTCTCCCGTTCTCTTTCTTTCTCTTACTAGCTCGCTAACTTGTTTGAGGGTGGCAGTTGTGGTATGGCTATAGAGCTGGGTTTGTAAGCCTAAGGTTGCGAGTCAATACTGTTGCTGTTGTACTCAAGACGCAAAATGCTTAACCTGAATGGTCTCGATAAATATTTCTCTCACTCTTTTTCCTCTTTCTTCCTCTTTCTCCAGCTGGCTAGATTGTTCAAGGGTGGCAGTGTAATATGCTGTATACAGAACTGGGCTGGTAACAGAAACAGTTGCAGGTTCAGTGCTGGTGTTGTGCTCTTGAGCAAAGACTTTGACCTGAATTGCTTCAGTAAATATCCAGCGGTATCCATGGATACTATGCGTATGTAGCTACGAGTCTGCTAAATGGCTGATAACAGCGTCTGCTAAACGTTACATAACGTTCTCATGCTCACCAGCGAGAGGTCTTGTCCCCTTGGGGGAAAAAAGCAGATGGTTTACCAACCTGAGTGCCTGACTACTTTTTTGAGCAAGTATTTCCAGTTAAAATGAGTTTCAGTGACAGTGAATAAAGAGCGTTGCCAGGTCCTGTTGGTAAAGTACTTTGCTATTCTAACATTTTGTGGGTCTGGCTACCAAGCTTGTCATTTCTAGTCATTGAACAGAAATTGCACCAATAACATCAGGTGTTACTGGGACCTACAATCCACAATCGCCCTCACTCTGTCTGAATAACCGTGTGCTCCCATTAACAGCTCTTACTGCAGCAGTGAAATCTGTTTTACAGGCATGGGTTCTGCGAATCCTCCACTTACACCGGGAGGGCTAAGTCACCTTCACACAACTACAGCTTTGCAAGGTTCGCACAGAACAGCACAAAGCGAGCTAACTCTTGGATGTCATGTCATGGGCCTGAACAATGAGTGTCATTTTATGTTTAATGCAGTGTGAGTGTGTGTATATGTGTGCGTGTGTGTATGTGTGTGTGTCTGTCTGTATCTGTGTGTATCTGTGTGTCTGTCCGCCTGTGTGTGTGGGTTTGTGTACTAAATGTGGACGTGTGTGTTTGTTTATATGGGTGTGTGTGTTTGTGTATGTTGCGTTGGGTGTGCGTACATGCGTGTGTGTGTGTGCGCGTTATATGCAGATATGCTTTTAATCTGTCATCGTAACGGATAATATCCACATTCATTCAGTGTACTGTATTTATTGAATTGCCTATTTTTTGCATGTGTTTTTTGACAACCTAATCGTTAATGGTGTCAGGTATTAATAGTACCTACTTTGTGAAAAAAATTGCTAGATGTATCATTATATAATGGCTATGTATCCCTCTGTGCGAGGGTTAAAATGTTAAACCCGCCATCTCTGTTCAGGTAAATATTCATAGGTATAAATGAATAGCAGCATGTTGGGTTTTCTCCAGAGCCCCATTATTGAGATTGGGAATGTGAGACGCTCCTGTTGCAGGGTTAAACCATGACAGATTCAGCTAGTGATAAAACTCAGGAGAATAAGAGAGGCTATTAGCGAAGAAAGGAAAGAGGGGGAAGTAACAGAGGGGGAGAAAGACGGGGGGGGGGGGGGAGGGTAGAGTGAGAAAGCACAAACAGTTCCATTAAGCATCCAGTCTCACTATATCTTGCAATAGATTCCCTGCCACGGGGGTAATTGAATAAAATTGTATTTTTTTTTTGTCTTAACCAATAGGCTGTTATCTTAATAAAATCTCATTTTTTTATGTGCGTGTCTCCAGCGCGCTAATGCGCGGCAGCCTTTTAACCCCTGGGGTAATTCTGTTATCGCTATATAACCGCGGTGAAAAAGCGAAGCGTTTGGTACGGGGAGATGGAGGTAGGGACGTAAGCTGCGTTTGGTACGGGGTGAGGAATGAGGGTGGTCTGGCTCGTCTGTGTTGCCCCTGTAGAGTGCCTGTGCTGTGAACTTCCTGCGTTGCTGTCCAGCTCAGCGGTGTGTTGTCTCTCTGAATCGTTCCTGTGCTCGTATGAGAAGCCCTGTGAAAACCCTGGAGGGAGCCTTCCTTTAGACAGCACAGAGATCAAACTCTCCATTCTGCCAATCATTATTTACTGATGTAGAAGTCCATTGTGTATTATCCTTTATAATATATGGGGTACCTGAAAGTATATAATAATAAATAATAAAAAATATTAGCAGCTGCAGCTGTAGCAGTAGTAGTAGTAGCAGCAGTAGTAGTGGCAGTAGTGGTAGCAGATGTGGCAGTAGTAGCAGTAATAGCAGTATTGTTTTATTGTTTGCTTATTTTACTTATTTAATTTCCACACACAGTATCAGCAAATGGCTCTCTGGACATTTAAGGGTTTCAATGTGAGGTTGTATACCTGTATGCTATTATGAAATCTGCTACTGTAAATGAGCAACAGGCTCCTGAAAATATGTCCTATGCCTCTCATGGTGGGACCTCAGAGGAGAGTGATTATAAAATGATGCCAATGTGTAGTGGAAAGCGCTAAAGCTCGTTATCTAATAAAATATCTCTCTTGGAAAGAATGTTCCAGCTCTAGGATCAGGATTAGCTGATAGCAGTGGCTAATGGCTGTGGAAGCTTAGTACTAGACCTCATCAGTCCTTTTTGTCCTTAAGTAGCTACAATTTCCGTCTAGTATGTTGTTAATATATTCAAAAGAAAAGTATTTCTGTGTTCTGGCAAGCCTGGTTGGGGCTGCTACTGGGCAGATAATAAACAATTAGACAAAACAAAGAGCGCAGGCTATTAGCCAAGACTCCTCAGTCATAGACAGCTCACCTTCTGGATTAATCCGCAGGTGCAGTGCCATCGCTTACTGGCTGCGATTTCGATCCGCAGGCCGACTTTCAACCAGCTGTGTGCTCGCTTTAGTCGTCCTGGAAAATAGACATTTTCTCAGACCGGAATAATTTATCCTTTGTGAATTCATGCAGGTGACACAATATCTATACTCACATCCTAATCCTGACGCTGAAGGAGGTTTTTTCTAAACTACAACGTTTCCGTCCCTTCTGTTCCAGCTCTGAAAAGTTCTGAATGAAATATGGTCCCGCAGTAGTTTCATATTCATATACTAAGCAACAGCTCATCTGAAAATTAATTTCTTGTTCTTTTGGATGGATCAAGTTTGATAGCAGGTTCTTATTTAATAACCCAAAGAAAATTAGCGTCTGACCTGGTTGAGCACGGCAGAGCAAGATGACCTCCTTTCCCAATGTACTTTTTTATGGTTTCGGTTTTAATTGGAACCATGTTGAGAATCGTGGATCACTTGTTTGTAATTACCCAAACCAGCACACGCTCGTGCCAAATGTTCAATTGGCAAGATTCAGCCTAATTATGATTAAAAAAGGGAACGATAGCCTTTGCAGGACAGTCTTCAAACAGCAGTTTAGGAGAGTTGCAAGCAGATGCTGTTATTAGCAGAATCCTGTTGAAAGGGTATTATTTAACACTTAATTAACTTCAGTGGAATTAAATTTAAGTGGCGGTTGGAGAACTGTGTACATTTAACCCACCAGTGAACCCTGTGGTTATCCAGATGGCTTGTCAAGGAATTGGCATCCCGATTGGGTGATATGGAGATGACCTCATCATAATGGTCTACAATGCTACTGTCCTGCAGGCTGACCTGGAAGCAGGATGGTTATCTAGATGGGCCATTTTTTGATAGATCAAGGAATTAGCATCCAGATTGAATGTTATGGAGATGACCTCATAATGGTCTAGAATTATACTACCCAATACGCATCTTCAAAAGGGCCGAGGCAGGATGTACCCTTATTTAGAGGCTGACTTGCATGGTTATTGACATGGGCCCTTTTTTGACAGATGCAGGAATTAGCATCCCTATTGGACATTATGGAGATAACCTCATAATAGCCTGAACTGCTACTGCCCAATGATTGTCTTCAAAAGGACTGAGGCAGGATGCCGGTGTGCTGCAGGCTGACCTGGATGTCAGTCGGTGACGCATGTCTGGGGAAACCAAACAGCATCGGAGAGGTTTTTCCTGACGGCTGTGTGACTAACAGGGTGTATTCAGGTCTCTCCCTCTCTCTCCCCGGAGTAAACTCTTCACAGCTCTACGCTGTTCCCGCCCGCCCTTGTTCACCTCATCTTCGGGCTGACAGGCCGGCGATCCCGCGAGGTCCGTCAGCGACCCCGTCCTTCCCCTCCCCCGGATTACGGCGCCCGTGTAAGGCAGAGGGGCGATTAGCGCGCCGCGGAAGCAAAGTGCATCGTTCACGTATGAGTGGGTTTGGGCCAGAGAAAGGGCAGGAATGGAGCTCAGAGGAAAAGAGGAGAAGACAGAGTCCCCCTGGTTTACGCCTGCTGTTCCCATCATCCAGGAGCAATAGGGCTGGCGCAGAGGGACTCTGTCTTCTCCTCTTTCCCTTTCCGTTTCTGCCCTTTCTCTGGCCAAAGGATGGATATAATCTCTCTATCATCCAGGATAGAGAGATTATATTGGAGGTGTTCCCACATCCAGGATAGAGAGATTATATTGGAGGTGTTCCCACATCCAGGATAGAGAGATTATATTGGAGGTCTTCCCACATCCAGGATAGAGAGATTACACTGGAGCTGTTCCCACATCCAGGATAGAGAGATTATTCTGGAGCTGTTCCCACATCCGGGATAGAGAGATTATATTGGAGGTGTTCCCACATCCAGGATAGAGAGATTATTTTGGAGCTGTTCCCACATCGGGGATAGAGAGATTACTCTGGAACTGTTCCCACATCCGGGATAGAGAGATTATTCTGGGATTTATGTTCTGATTACATAAATCCCTCTAAAATGCTCGCTCAAACAGCTTTTTGGCCATGTGTGTAAAGGGTTGTGTAGGATGTGTGTACATCTGTTGGAACTATATGTGTAGGGAGTGGCCTGTGTGTGTATGGGGTTTGGTGTGTGTGGTGTGTAGAGAGAGTGTGTAGAGTGTGTATTGAGTGTTTCTGTGTGTAGAAATAGTGTTTAGGGAGTGTGTAGTGAGAGTTTCTGGGTGTAGAAATAGTGTTTAGGAAGTGTGTAGTGAGAGTTTCTGTGTGTAGGGAGTGTGTATTCAGTGTTTGTGTGTGTAGAGATAGTGTATAGTGAGAGTTTCTGTGTGTAGATAGAGTGTGTAGGGAGTGAGCATTGAGCGTTTCTTTGTGTAGAGAGACTGTGGGGGATCAGTGATCATGTATTTGCCATTATTTGCTCATATCGATTCCAGCATGACTGAAAATACTCATCACATTATTCCTGTCAAACCTTCCATCTTGGAAGGGAAAGAAATATTCACTGCAGCTATTATTATCACTTATGGCTAATATGCAGAAAATAGGCTAACAGACAGAGAGACATGTCTTATTTTATTACTGTTATTATACATGGGGCTGATTTAATAAAGCAATAAACAGACAGCCTTATCACGGGCGAGATACATGCGTAATGCGGTTTGTCAGGACGAGGCAGACGCTGGTGATTTAGAGGATCTGTCTGAGCCCCCGGACTCTGGGCTGAGTTCCCTGCGGCCTCCTCCTTCAGCACGCTGATTATGGATAGCAAAAACGGGCTTCTCAGGAACTTCCTGAAGTTGGTTGCTGAAGGGGAGAGAGACTGGGGCTCCAAGCTGAGGTTAGAGCATTGTTTTGGGATGCTTGTAGTTGAATGTATTGGGTCTGTAGCTAAGGGGTTTGGGGGGCTTGTAGTTGAATGTTTTGGGTCTGTAGCAAAGGGGTTTGGGAACCTGTAGCTTAGGGTTTTGGGGGGCTTGTAGTTGAGTGTTTAAGGTCAGTAAATGAGAGTTTAGGATGCTTGTAGTTGAATGTTTTGGGCCTCTAGCTAAGGGGTTTTGGACCTCTAGCTTTGGGTTTTAGGGGGCTTGTTTTGAGGCCTGTAGCTTAGGATTTTGCAGTGCCTGTATTCAAGTGTTCAGGGTCTGTTGCAAAAGGTTTTGAGAGCTTGTAGCCGAGGGCCTGTAGCTTTTTGTGATTTTTGTGTAGCTGTGGGTGTATGGGACATGGGGTTGACAATATGCTTATCCGCTGAGTGTTAAACCACCGCATTGATCCTCTGCACGGCTTATCTTATTTTCGCTAAGCGAGGGCATTGTCTAACCTACTTTAGCACATCCTCCGCACCTCTAAACCATTACTGAAATAGCGGTAGCCGGCTGCGCTGGGCCAAAAGAGATATTTACTGAAAATGGACTGACAGGCAGGTAATGTAGGAGCAGGGTGCGTGGCCTATATCCATCACGACTCGCTGAAGCACCTGTCAGCTGTGCCTATATTTACCCAACAAGCTCTTTTTTTGCACACGGAGTACGACGGATCTGAAGATGAGCCGTTAGCTCGGTCATGAGCCCGGACGGCAAGATCTAAACCTTCCTAAACTTCTTATAGGAATTCGCTATGAAGACAGGAAGTTCTGTATTGGTGTACATTAGTGGTTACACGAGGGGGGAGATGTAACGGCTGCGGGCATCACCAGTCTCAGAGTCAGCTACTCTGTTCTAAAAGTTTCTATCAATCGTTATTCGTTGATATACATCAGTGTTTCTTAAACTATGGGGTCAGGACCCAAAATGACTCATGGAAGGGAATGAGGTGAATTCTGTCTTTATTCCACTAGGCTTTGCTGTTATGTGCAATTGATGGGTCTCTGAAAGGTACTAAGCTTCTAATTTGGGTCACAATATTCAAAAGTTCACGAACCAATGTTATGTATAAGATCGATGAGTCCGTCAGACATCAGGTGGCTGGAAAAGGAGACAAAAGGGTGTAGCACACAGTAGCTTCATTTCCCGTTCTCTTGCAGTGAGGCCAATGGCATTCATCTTGTAGTGGATAAGGCTCATCCACACCAATTATGATAACTATAATGATAACTAGAAATATGTTGTTTTTCGAAATCCACAACTTTAGTTTTAGAGTCCAGAACTATAATGGCAACGACAGTGATAAACGATATCGTTGGGATCACTTTCAGATTTTTACACTGACAGCCAATCAAAATCCAGCAGAATTTAGAGGGCTATTTACGAGAATTACAGGGCAATTTTTGTGTGGATGCTCACATCGATATCGTTCTAGTTACCATAATAGTTATCGTTCTGGAGGTAGATGGGCCTTTACCCTGGAACCAGAATGTTACAGGTTTCTATTCACTCTATGTCTCTGTCATTGGCCCATTTTCTTTGGCCTGGCCTGTTCTCATAGGCCCATTTCTCGTTTGCCTGTCTCGATTGGCCCATTCTGTTGCTTCAATGAGTGAATTCAAGATTCAGTGTAACGGTCCCTGATGAACGGCCAGATGTCTAAGTGCTGTCGCACATGCCATTTCCATCTCACACATACAGTACCATACAGTCTTTCCCAGCAGAGCTGAGCTCTTCCATATTTAATTAGACAAAACGCACAGGGATTTGAAAGTGGAAGCGTAGGTTTTTTTTTTTCTTGCTGCGGAAGGCACAAGAAGCAGATGGCCATTTTGAGTGTAATCGGATGCGTTCTTCGTAAGCGCCGGAGAATCTGTGCGTGCCCTGATGAAGGACGGCCCCCGGATGCAGCTCACGCGGTTAGCATCGTGGGTAAAACCGAGGCGCGGCCGTGCTCGTGTCAGAGGTACGAGGCATGTTGTGGACCGTCTCTGACGCTAGCCCGTTGCTCTGCATTTCCACAGCCGCCTTCCCGTTAAGGGAGCGTCCTGCTCTCCGGGCGGCGGTGAATCCTCGCACCCCTGTCCTCCGCGTGGGTCCGTCCGCCAGAGCGCTTCGCCGATGCCGCTCGGCTCGGGAGACGGCGCCGTGTCTGAAATGAAACGGAGCGCCTCCGCGTGGAAAATGCGCAGAAGCACACGGCTGAGACGAACCGCGGAGGAAGGAGACTCTCCGGGGCTCACATTACAGGCCCAGTGAACGGAGAGAGTGCGCAAATTCCCCCGCGTGCGGAAACGAGAGGCCGGCATGCCGTTAAAAACCCACGCCACCTGCCAGTGTGAGTGTGTGTGAGTCTATGAAGCAGGATGGCTTTGTCTCTCTCCTTCTATTTCTTTCTCTTTCTCCATCTCCCTCTCTCTCTCTCTCTCTCTCTCTCCGACCAGTGGTCAGGTCATAGAGGCATATCATACATGCCAAGCATTTCTTCAGCTAAACCAGTCAGATAGAAATTGAGTGAGATGAACCGATAGAGTAAAATTGGCTTCTCTTTCTGTTGAAAACCTGTTGAAAAACTTTGGAGTGGTGCTGTGCTGTTGAATTTGAATTATGCCAGTGGTGGCTGTTGGCAGTGCTCACTAAGTTCACAGGGCATTCTGCCTCATTATTCAGCAGCGAGTAACCTCTGGCGGTAGACCTCGCATAGTTCCCCATTAAAGTGGCTATGCCAGCCTTCTGCAGGAAGTTCCACTATTACCCTTACCACACATACACACCACAAGAAGTCCTCTACCCTTTTTCAAGACATTTTTTAACATTGACAGTTTTATTGCACCGGACTTGCTGCATCACTGGAAAAGAGAACTCCGATTGGCCCGTGAGTCCCTGTTGTCTCCACCCCCCCCCCGCCCCCGATATTGGAGAACGGCCCCCTGGGACTGCCGATCAATAAGAGGAAAAGCCCTTTTACCAGCAGCATTTAATCTATAAGAGGCAGAAAGTAAGTGTGCAGTTCCAGTCGTGCGGTGGGTTATTGATCCAGGCAGTGGCAGCGGAGGCTGAGGAGAGAGGGCGAAATGTCTATGGCCGGGACCATTTTACCCGCTTCTACAGTGCCCCACTTCCCCCAGCCCACATACCCTACACTCTTTGGCTTGTCTTGGCTTCTTAGTTCTTTCTGGAACCCTCTATCATAGGTGTGAAATTTTAAAGCTCCCAGACTCAGACATTTTGTCTGTCCAAATACCCTTTACCTAGATGGGGTTCTTCTATGGAGTAGAAGTGGGGGGGGGGGGTTACTGGATGGCGGGGAGGATTTTTGTTCCAGAGATATTGCCTCAATGCACTTGATCAGAGTCTGGCCTTAAGCACAGTAGTTGAGTAAGATGTCTGTGGAGACACCTGAGAGAGAGAAAACATGTCATTCAGCGCTTTATGAAAGACCTAATCCCTGTGAAGTGTGCAGAGATCCTTTCTGCCATTTTGTGGCCGCATACACATTCCCGTGTCAAAGTACTCACATGTTAAGTCTTTCCTTGTTTCCCTCCACAGTTTGCCAGGTATAGCCAGTGTAGCATACAAATGCAGATACAAATATGCTATTGTGCTCTGGCCATCCCTGCCAAAAGGATCGCTCTTCTTGGTCTCTTATCTTCCCTGGTTCTCCAGAGGTAGAATCCCTGCAATGGCGAGTTACCTTCACCTTCCAACATTGACAATGAGGAATAACCTTCATCTTCCACCATAGATACTGGGGATTCACCTTCCACCATAGATACTTGGGATTCATCTTCCAACTCCATCTTCTACTATTTTTACTGCATAATTTTGTACATGCAGTAAATACAATGGTTTTTACTGGTCATGAGAGGGTTGCTCACACTCTGAAAGTCACGCATGTTGTCGTAATGCTGTTGGTTCATTTCTATTTGTTAATAATTGTATTAGACAGATGGTGGCCATAGGTAATTAATTTTCCAGTTTTTTCGTGGCCTCTGGCTGGGATCACCAAAGGTAATGCTGTGTGGAATGTGGCAATTGCCTTTGTTTAACTTTTAACTTTTAACTCCATTTAGAGGTCAGGTTCGCTTATGTTAAGATATTAATTGGAAAAGGCTTTTTGACCAGGGGTGCCTACATTTTTGCATACGACTGTATTTACATAGAACAGATATGCATTCGAAAGAGGCTTGATTAAGGCATGTTGTACTTTTCATTGGATGTTTGATTCATTTCATCTTTGGCATGGAGTCCTTGGGCTTGATTGTACCTGGTCTCTGGACAAGGTTGTTGATCTCCTGAGATAACTCCATACAGGGTTTTCTGAAGATAACCCTGAACGCACCTGAATCTTTGTCTAATAACTCCAATGATGAATAGTAGCTCTTAGATGTGACAGGGCAGTGAGCTATTACTCACTTTGTTTGGTGGCACATTACTGGCGTTCTGTAAATCTGCTTTGACTGTAAATAGGAGGACCTCTGGAAAACGTGTGATATGATCTGAAAAAGCATAAATAATGCAATGAAATATGATGAAAGGATAATCAGAAACATACTAGCAGAATGGAAGGCATCACTTTATGGTGCCATATAACATTTGTGAGAGTTTTCTTTTGAACCTCCCTCCATAGTGAGGAGCCTTGCAACTGCATTGGCAAAAAGTTTGCACGTGCGGTCGGGGCGATGCTGTGCCGGTCCATTGCGTCGCTTCCCTTGTTTCTTTGAGCGTGTTCCTCTTCAGGCTGTGTGCTTCTCATCTGGGAGCCCTGCTGACGGCAGAATAGATCCCCTGGCTACATGTTGGCTGGCCATCGGTTACATATTAGTTGGCGGTCGGCTGCATGTCGGCTGCACGTTGGCCAGCAGTGAGCTGTCTGTTGGTTGTGTGCCAGATTGATATTGGCTGCCTGTTCGCAGTGGGTCGGCTGTGGGCCAATGCCTGTGCTGATTTCTGTGCCATGGGCAAAGTTCTCTGCTGGTATTACCAACCCTGCGGGCAGATTTCTCTACTGGTATAGCAGCTATGGGCTACCTTCGCTGCTGGTATGCCCACTGAGGGCAGATTTCTGTACTGGTATACCCACTGAGGGCAGATGTTCATACTGGTATACCCACTGAGGGCAGATTTCTTTACTGGTTTTAGCTAACCATGTGGGCAGATTTCTGGACTGGTATAGCAGCTGTGGGCTACTCTCTGTATTGGTATGCCAACTGAGGGCTGGAATACCAGCCAATGACAGATTTCTGTATTTTTACACTGTAGCAGTTGTGGGCAGGACTGGTGACATGGTCCTGCAGACAGGAGCTATTTGTGGATTTTCAGGTTCACTCAGAAACAGATGACCTTTGCTTTGAACATCAACACTGACAGCAATCTCTCACTGGTGACAAGATTATGTTCTGACTCCTGGCTGAAGGTGCATTGTGGGTATTCCTGTTTCAAATGAAATGTGTTTCATTATTAGTGTTTCTCTCCCTGCGCTGTACATGCAGGCTTTCCTCTTCCGTTACATAAGCTCAATGCCACAGCGAAAGGACTGACATAGACAGCGTCACGCCGCATTGTCACGCCTGTTACCAGGGCGATGCGATGCGCCGTTGCCAGAGTGGCGGGTTCTGTTATCTCTACGGAAACATTAGAGCAGTTCTCCAGCTCTGGCCGGTCTCCCATTGGTTATTTAATGACTCCCACAAACTCTTGCGCCCTGAGGGGTGGGGTTGGGGTGCGACATGGGGGATAATTTAGAACAGGTTTCATCTGCCGCTACCCACGCCTTGCCGACCACTGCGACATCACATGACAGAGCCCCAAGGTCTGATGGGTAAAATGCGCCCCCTTCCCACTCCTGACACGCATCAATTCGCTGCCAAGCAACATCAAAGGGAGCAATTATTTTTAGCCGAGAGTGTGACGCTCCGCAATGCATTCTGGGCCAGTTTTGGCATGCCCCATGCGGGAGAGTCCTCCCTTTCCTCCACGCTTGCCCGTTTCGCCGCGTTTCACGTCCCGTGAGTCTGACACCTACCGACAATTCGCCCGGCCTCGCTCATAGCAATAAAACACCGCTCCTTTCTGCTCTCATGGATCCACTATTGAGCTGAATTCAAACTGACCTGACTCTAATCTGCTGTATATGAATCTAACACACATTTTCTACAAGTATTTACACTTGTTGTCTTGAACATAAGTCAGCACCAAGTGTGTTTGACAGCCGCTGATGTTTGAGTCCAGTGTATATACTGTATTTGATATTTTAAAAGAAATCCTGATACGCAGTCAAGATTTTCCACTGCCTTCCAAGACAGCAATATTTGGATGATCAATGTTATATAAAGGCTGTTTGTTTGTAAATCTTCATCCAAATCTGTTCAATTGGCCAATTGTCACAGGACCACAGTTGGCAGAACTTAACCTACCCAAAGCTCATCACATGTTATTTTTTTGTCTCAATATCCTTCTCAAGAGCCAATCTAAGCTCATGCTGGACACATAAGAGACTTTATGGTTGTATGATGAGATTGGATCAGCTCAGACAAGTCTACTTAATGCACTGTGACCCCAAGGACACAAAGAAACGTGTGCAGGGTGATCTAGAGGCGGGTCTGGTGGTCAAAGGACGTCCTGAATGACTAACTACTCTGCCTCTGTTTCTCTCAACCCCATTGGTGCAAGATCACGGTGCGGTCATCCCCAAAACCGTGCGCCGGTGTTACCGTGACCGTTCAAACACGGTTGTGCAGGTCTCCTTCTCGAAGACATTTACGGAAAATAATTGTGTCTAATTCTCCCTCCGCCGGAGGTAGCAGCACCACTCAGACGGGCATTTGCGACCTATAAATAAATGTTGTGCATTTAGGGTGAGTAATGGCTGCCTGATCCGCCCCCCATCCAGGCCCCGTTCGAGGCCCGAAGGTCCCCTCTTCAATCAGCTTCCAGCTCTGATAGGGAGTTGCTGCCGTTCCCTGCTCCATCTCCAATCACACGTCTTTTCAGTTTTTATTTAGCCTGCATTCAACCAGCTAAGCATTTTTCGAGATTAAAATGTGTTCTTATTAATGTATTCTTTTTACAAAAGACCTGGTTATCTAGGCAGACTACAACGTATTATGAGTAACATTGTACAAAAAAAACGAAATTTGTAAAAAATGCACATTAGTACAAGTTATGTCGAGATGTTTTCAAGCTTCACCATCATGTGCAGACATGCCATATTAGAAATTCAGTGCCCCTTTTTGCCGCTGAAGGACGGAAACACTGGGTATTTTGAGAGAACCCACAAGCTTCTCGAAAAATTGAGAGGGCATCGCACCATGTGCTCCAGTGGCTCCACTACATGTGGAAATGAGACTCATCATGATGGAGCTTAGTGAATGCACTGGTGATCTGTGGTCAGATCTGATGCTTCAGCCTACTCACCTGCTTGAAGCAGGGGTAGTTGAAGCAATTAGTGTTGGAGATTCTGGTGTAGGAGTAAGTATAGTTGGAGATTTGGATGTTTTGACCTAAGTATGGTTAAAGAGTTGGGTATTGGAGTAAGTGTGGTTGGAAATGTGGGTGTTGGAGTAAGTATAGTTGCAGATTTGGATGTTGGATAAGTATGGTTGTAGATTTGGATGTTGGATAAGTATAGTTGCATATTTTGGTGTATGATAAGTATGGTTGCAGATTTGGGTGTTGGATAAGTATGGTTGTAGATTTGGATGTTGGATAAGTATAGTTGCATATTTTGGTGTATGATAAGTATGGTTGCAGATTTGGGTGTTGGATAAGTATGGTTGTAGATTTGGATGTTGGATAAGTATGGTTGTAGATTTGGATGTTGGATAAGTATGGTTGCAGATTTGGATGTTGAAGTAAATCTGGTCAGAGAGTTGGGTATTGGAGTATGTATGGTAGGAGATTCAGACGATACAGTCCTCCGCCTACACCCACCTTATCTCCCACTCACACACACTCACACACACACACACACACACACACACACACATACTCACTCACTCACTCACACATACACACACTCACTCTCACACACACACACACACACACACACACACACACGGTGGAGCCCCCACATGCTGGTGATGTGCACAGCGGTGCTTGTCTTGACAAACAGGGAGCTGACAGCTACAGACATGTGCAAGAAGGGTGTGGGAAGCGGTGTGTGTGTGTGTGTGTGTGTGAGTGAGTGAGTGAGTGTGTGTGTGTGTGTGTGTGAGAGAGAGAGGGGGGAAGCTGCTGTTACTGCTGAGACAGGCTCAGCCCCCACTCCTCTGACAGGTGGAACAGCAGCAGGTGGGTGGCAGGCAGATTAATGAGGTACAGACAGGACCTGTGAGGTGCTGTAGACACATACACACCTCAACGCAAACACACACACACACACACACACACACACACACACCAACATGCGCGCTCACACTGGCTTATGCACCTCACACCCTCGTACATGCAGCACACATGCAGACATTCATGTACGCGACGCACATACACATTCATGCACAGCCACACATGCACACACCCATATGCACAATCACTCACTCGCATATGCAGCACACACACTCATACACTGGCACACAAACACACATACACACACAAACACATGCACACTTGCATATGCAGCACACACACTCATACACTGGCACACAAACACACATACACACACAAACATATGCACACTCGCATATGCAGCACACACACTCATACACAGGCACACAAACACACATACACATACACACACAAACACATGCACACTCGCATATGCAGCACACACACTCAGACACAAACACACAAACGTATACATACACCCATACACGCAATCACACACTCCCATACGCAGCTCAAACTCTCATACTCAGGAACACACACACACAAACCCTCAATATCCCTGAGAAACATACACACAAACAGTTATTTCAGGTTAGGTAGCAGAGGGTCCAGTCTGTCTTGTTATCTGTGATTGGACTGATGCCCCAGGGAAGCTGTCTGTATGTTGTTTGGAAATTGAAATGGTTCTGAGTTGCTGCTTGAGACAGGGCGGTGGAGCTCAAAGTCTGTGTGAAATACTCAGTACTCATTTCAAATTACTAAGAAGGTAGCCTAATTAATGACTTAATCTGTCGAATTACATAATATTGTGTAATCTGATCTCATTACTCATTACTATTGCGTTACTTAAAGTTCCATTAGCCCTGTACATTCTTGAATAAATGTGTCAGCAAAATACGTCAGTGTGTTTGCTTCTGTCAAGACTGGTTTATTTTCTTTCCTTGAACGTGTAGCTACCAGGGCTGTAGTCACGACAGGCTCATTCGAGTCTCGTTCCGGGTCGAGTCGATGGTAATTTGAGTCAAGACCAAGACTAAAGAGTGTCGAGAAAATTTGTGACCGAGACCAGAGCAATTTCATTCCAATTTGAGGCTGCGACCATGACATTATGTCTTTCATAAGATAACACTATACTGACCATATGAAATTCAAATTACAGGATTTCTATGTGCACCACCATTTCTGATATGAAACCAGACCGCGCCATTTTGTTCCTGGAGAATTGGATCGACAGTCTCACTCCATTTCCCATGGGAATAGACGCTTGAAACCTGTTGTTACCATTTGTATCGAAATGTAAAACATGCATTCAAATATGTCAGGTCATACCTTAAAACAAAGCAGCATCCTTATATGTTAATGAGTAAATTTTACCAATCATAGGCAGTTGGCGAATAGACTCATTTGGGCACTCTGCTGTTGTTGTTTATCGGTGGGGAATCGTTGGTATAAGCTATATTTTGTGTTGTTAGCAGACTATGGCCATTGGTATTAGCCATGTTTGAGTTGTTTAGCAATGGATGATCATCAGTATTAGCCGTGTTTTGGTTTCTGACTATTCTGACTAGAGCTTTGAGAAGCCACAGAAACCAATTTAAATGTAGATTGGGAGCAACACCGGGATTGCTGGATGCGTGCAATGAAAGCCACCTTCATTTTGAGACACAAAATGTCCAAATTATTTACCATCAAGGGAAACCATGGAAACTTCTTTGTTTCCCTTCAGAAAAGTAAGTAGTCCCTCCGGTTCTCAGTCTTAGTGCCAGTGACCTCGTGTCTTTCACGACATCAACAGGTACGTGTGTGTACATCTCCGCGAAGTGTATTAGAAGCTTTTCTGAATAAAAATATTTGTTTCTTGTGAGACGAAATGACAAACAGAAATCCAGTCACAACATCCTATTAGAGATGCAAACACTGGGAGGAAAGATCTAAAAAACAAAATGGCAGAACGTAGTATATGAACACGCAACTCTCAATAGCTCAAATTCCACTGTGACTGCTATGCTTTTTTATGTTTGGTGGCCCAGACCTCTCCTTTGTATCAAAAAACCAGGCAGGAAACATGATGCATCACTCAAGGTAACGGACGCAATCACAAAACCCTTTCTTCCTTTTTGAGGAGTACAAGTTCGGAAGGACGAGAAAATTCCCCCAGCAGGTGCGGTTCGTTCCCGCTCTTCAGAACGCGGAATAAAATGTCACAACCGCTTAAGTGAAGCGTGTGAGCCCAGTGCAGTCGTTCCGAGTGCGGAATTATGAAAATAAGATTGAAATGAAATTCAAAGCGAGAGGAAGAGAGAAACTGTCAGCCCCTGTGTGGTTCGCGGGACTTTGTGACAAGGTGGACAGCTGAGTTGAAAAAGCAGCGCAATGTAATAATCTTGCCGTTTTGAACTATCACAGGGACCGAAAGGCTCTCAGAAGCTTGTCTCCCATGAATCCCATAACTATGGTTTCTAGAAATATAATTCCTTGAAACTGCTGCCTGTGTTTATTACTGCATCTGAATGAAGTTGGAGGGGGGGGTGGGGGGGGGGGGGGGGGGTGAGTCTAACAAATAGTGAACTAACTATGGTAAACCATTAGTTTATGGACCCCTTTACAGGCCATGACAAAGTTTTATTTGGTTTTTATTTCATTTCTGAAGCATTAATACCCACAGGCATCACATTGGCCACCTGTTTTGGCTTGTGTTAGGGTCTACATTTGCCGGTGAGTTGGGTCTTCTGTTGCCCCTGGGCTAGTATGCGCTAATGACTGGGTCCAACCTATTAGAGAGTGGAGGCCAATTACAGCCAGCACTTCCAGCCAATCTGAATGGCCATCCCTCCCTCAGTCTTCTGTTGGCAGGGGAAATGGGGCAGACGCTTCTCTGATTAGGTGTTGATCAGGATGTGTGTGTTTGCGTATGTGTGCATGTTTGTGTGTATGTGCATGTTTGTGCATGTGCGTATGTAGGTCTACGTGTGTTGGTCTGTGTGTGTGTGTGTGTGTGTGTGTGTGTGTGAGAGTGGGCGTGTATATCGGTCTATGTGGGTCTGGGTGGGTGTGTGTATATGTGTGTATTTAGGTCTTTGTGTGCGTGTCTGTGTGTGTGTGTGTGTGTGTGTATGTAGGTCTAAGTGGGTGTGGTTGGGTGGGTGTGTGTGTGTGTGTATAGGTCTGCATGTGTGTGGGTGTGTGTGTGAGTGGGTGTGTATATAGGTCTGCATGTGTGTGGGTGCATGTGTGCATGTCTGTGTGTGTGTGTGTGTGTGTGTGTGTATGTGTATGTAGGTCTAAGTGGGTGTGGGTGTGTGGGTGTGTATGTGTGTGTGTGTGTGTGTGTGTGTGTGTATGTAGGTCTAAGTGTGTGTCTGTGTGTGTGTGTGTGGGTGCGTGTGTGAGTGGGTGTGTATATAGGTCTGCATGTGTGTGGGTGTGTGTGTGAGTGGGTGTGTATATAGGTCTGCATGTGTGTGGGTGCGTGTGTGCATGTCTGTGTGTGTGTGTGTGTGTATGTAGGTCTAAGTGGGTGTGGGTGTGTGGGTGCGTGTGTGAGTGGGTGTGTCTGTGTGTGTGTGTGTGTGGGTGCGTGTGTGAGTGGGTGTGTATGTAGGTCTGTGTGTGTGGGTGAGCGAAGAGGAGGCAGAAATAATGCGTTTGCCTGTGTTTGGTTTCCACTCTGCTCATCAGATAAAAGTCTGGGAGGAAGTGTGTGTGTTTGGATTCTCTGTCAGTTGGAAACTGAAGATAAATCACGACTGGATGGAAAAAAATAAATCCATGGCGCAATGCATTGAAGGCAATCCTTATCTGATCGGCAAAAAAGAATTGAATGTGTGTGTGCGCGCTTGTGAACGTGTATTCGTGTGTGCGTGCACCCGTGTGTGTAAATCGATGGTTCTGCCACTTCGGCTTGCTGTAATTCCCTGCTCTCGGTTTAAGCGACGGTCTCATCACCGGAACTTGAGCGGAAAACAGAGCGTGCGAGAAGCCGGGACCCCCCCCCCAGCGGGATTGTGGGATTGCGTTCCTGTGAATTCTGTGAAACCGGGGTGCGACTGTACCTGCTGAGATGGTGGCACTTCACCCCGCCCCCTGGTACCAGATGGCACTGCGTGATTGGCTGCCTGGAGCAGTCCGTGACATGCAGAGTGTGATATTGAAATCAAGCGCAGATAGAAGGCGTTAATTGAAAAGCCAGCAAAGGATTATTATTTTATATTTTTTTCAAATAGAAAAGAGAAGAAGAAAAAGAAAAGAAAAGCCTCCGGCAATTCAGAAGCTTTCGACTCTTCTGTGTGTGTGTGTGTGTGTGTGCGCGTGCCTGGGTGCTTGTGTGTGTCTCTCTGTGTTTGTACGCGCCTGGGTACTTGTGCGTGTGCGTGTGTGTGCGTGTGTGTGTGTATGTGTATGTGTGTATGTGTGTATGTGTGTATATGTGTGTGTGGTTCATGTGCACATTTGTGTGTGCGTGTGTGCGTGTGCGTGTGTGTGTGTGTGTGTGTGTGTGTGTGTGTGTGTGTGTGTGTGTGTGTATGTGTGTATATGTGTATATGTGTGTGTGGTTCATGTGCACATTTGTGTGTGTAGGTGTGTGGGATGAAAACTGCAACTCCCAGATGCATCTCCTCCAGCTCAGCTTCCATTTCTTTCCGCAGTAATTGAACCTTCCCTTGAGTGGGAAATGGGGAACTCTTTCTTGTAATGTTAATGTTAACCAAAGCCTTTTGATCTTCCCTTCAAACTGAGATGCATGCTTCAGTCCAGAGTCAGACAGAGGATGGGGTGGGAATAAAGAAATAAAGGCTATAACTGGCCGGAATGGAACCTGCTTTGTTTTTATTGAGGTCAATAAGGCTGTGCCTAGACCCCTGAAGCATGCTGACATCATCAAAATGCGCCATATTTCAGAGGGCTCTCTCCAATTATTTATTTTTACATCCTTGTTTTCCTTTCCCGGCGTCCTTTCCTAGTTCCTAGCTGCAACCATTGGTGGAGGCAAGGAAAGGAAGTGAGGTTTTTTTTAAGGACGGTTTACAGGCAGAGGCTGTTGTTGAAAATGTGCCTCTAATTGAACTCTTTATTTGCTCCCTCTAATAAAACACCATTCATTTTCATGGCCAGCTTGCATGGTATTATTCTTAATTTCCATAATTACTCCAGGAATTAAAGGAGAAGATGACAGCCATGCTCCTTTGTATTTATGCTCTTAATTAAGACGGTGTTCAATAAGATATCTTCTGATGCCAACCGACTTTTTCATTTCCAACGGCTCCGGTAGAGGAGATTAATTTGCCTATCCGCGCATCAACACCCTGCGCCATTCCCCCCAATCTGCCCGTCTTCGAGACTTTATTGAGAATATAAACAAATAATTATACAAAAATGGCAACAACAACGACAACAGCAGCTACATACTGTATATGCAGTCGTAAACAAGTCGAGTGGGCCATTCTTTCAGCCAGGTTGCGAAGTGGATGGATGTTGTTGGCAGGGTTGAAATCGGGCCTCCTCGGCTGGCCCCAAACTTTTCCAGAATGTTCTCCAGCAGCTCGGGTTCCAGATCCTTGCTAATGGACGCCTTAATTCGGCCAGGCTTTTAGATGGCGTGCAAGCCAACAGACAGGTAATGTACACAGCTCTGGGGCGTGTCCATCTGTGTGGATCTAATGTCTCCATTTTAACAGAGAAGTGCTTCTGGATATCGCTCGCCGTTTGAGCAGTATTCCGGTGTGCCTTTATGGGACATCTGTAAAATGAAGTTTGCTGAGATCATTGCCTTATCAGCATTTTTGTATTTTTATTTTTTTTCTTTATGAGAGAAAACTTGTCTCTGTGAGCTACAGGCTAACCTTGCTGTGAAGGTGTCTGTTGTAAGACTTTAGTGCGGGAATTCTATTACTGAATATCAAAGCAGCGTAGAGATCCGCATCTGAAATTGTGATTCCAGTGAACATTTCTCAGCCAAGCTGAGATCTATAGCCCAATTTATTTTTCTGGGATATGTATCCCTGAAGTAGTGTGTACACTACAGCAGTAATGTCACTTAGTACAGTTACTTCTGTACTGTCTTTGCTGTATGTGGTACACAGCACAAGGAAAGCTTTTATCAGAGCTGCAGTGTGTGTGTGTGTGTGTGTGTGTATGTGTTTGTGTGTGTGTGTCTGTGTGTGTGTGCATGTATGTCTGTGTGTATGCGTGTGTCTGTGTGTGCATATCTCTGTGTGTGCCTGTGTGCGTCTGTGTGTGTATGTATGTGTATGTGTGTGTGTGTGTGTGTGTGTGTGTGTATGCGTGTGTCTGTGTGTGTGTGTCTCTGTGTATTTGTGTGGGCTGTTGTAAGTATGTGTGTGTTTGTTTTGTGTGCCTGTGTGAGCATGCATGTATGTGTTTATGTGTGTTTGTGTTGTGTGCGTGTGCATATCTGTTTTTGTGTGTTTATGTTTGTGTTGCGAGTGTGCGCGCACGCCTGTGCTTATGTATGTGCGCGTGGTCGTGTGTGTCCATATATGTGTGTGCACTTGCTGTAGTGCGCTTTCTGCCTGCAACCCTCGCTCCCCTTATAACAGGTAAAGCAATTATGGCGAGGTGGGGCGGGGGGGCAGGAGTCGCGCGGCGCTAACTGGTTTTCCACTCAGAGTGGAGCCGCCTCGGCAGCTCCTCGCAGATTAACGTCTGCGGCGACCGGCCCGTTCGACGCCACCGCCGCTGGATGATCCATCACCCGCCGCGGGTAGCTGTCACAGCGCAGGGAGTGTAAACGGCAAACAACGGAACCCACTTCCTGCTCCTGTTCGGAGGCATTCGCAAACAGACCATACCGACCGGCCGACTGCATTCATTTCCCTTTTAATCTAAGGCTGTGTTCGAAACTGAACGCCTAGCGTAGTGCTCGTACCACGTTTCAGTGAAAATCGGGCTGATATTTAGTACAGGTAGCATGCATGGGGCGACATTGGCTCAGGATGTAAGAGCTGTTGTCTGGCAGTCGGAGGGTTGTCGGTTTGATCCCGCCCTGGGTGTGTCCCTGAGCAGGACACCTAACCCCCAAATGCCCCTGACAAGCTGGTTGGTGCCTTGCATGCCAGCCAATCCTTGTTGGTGTGTGTGTGTGTGTGTGTGTGTGTGTGTGTGTGTGAATGGGTGAATGAGAAGCATCAATTGTCCAGGGCTTTTGATAAAGACTCTATATAAATGCCCACCATTTACCATTTCCTATGCTAGTATTTAAATTAAATTTGTCCAAATGACTAACACTTTTAAGTTCAGCTTTTAAGCAATGCATAGACTTTTTTCAAGTCGTTCTTAATGGTAAGTGTATTGGTTGGAAATCAGTATGTGTCATAAGTTCACAGATTTATTTGCATTAATAAATGCATATATGAGGCATGGTGTTCTTGATTTGCATGTGATTATAGATTCCAGAATAGATAGTTTTTAATAAATTGTTTTTATTAAAACATTCTATTGATGTTTCTGCAATAGTTACTCCCTTCACAAAGACATTAATCTCATAAAAAGCTAATGAACTGTATGTAAAGCAGTTAAATAGTTTGTTTGCCATTATTAATTTGTAAATAATTGCATATCATGACAAGCCACTTATTTATGGTTTTTATTCAATTGCTAATGGAGTTTCGATCCAATTTTAACTGATCTAGTAAACATTTATAGAGTTTATTATTATGGATCTGCAATCTCATATAAGTCAGAAGCTTACGTATTTATTAATGTTAATAAATACATGAACTACTGATTTACGAAGGGTCTATAAATTATTAATAAACTGTTAATAACAGCCTTTCTCTAGTTGATGAGCCAGCAGGTTGGCCCTCCACACAGGCTTTGAAATGATATTGACACCAACTTACACACACACACATGTGCACATACACACACACACATGTGCACATACACCCACACACAAGCACACAAAGCCACACGGACATACACACACACACATGTGCACATACACCCACACACATGTGCACATACACACACACACATGCGCATATACACCCACACACAAGCACACAAAGCCACACAGACATGCACACATACACATGTACACATCTTCCTGGGGATGTCAGAACAGCAGAGTCTTTGACCACTTTCAAGTGCAGACTGAAAACATACTTATTCAGGCTGCGTCTTTCCCTCCCTACCTCACTACTATGATCAGCCTTGTGTATGCCACAACTTATAATGTATATAGCACTTATGTATAGTTATTGTAGTAATCAGGGTATTCTAGCTACCAACAGTGGTATGCTAGTTGGTATGTGGATGTACTCTTCAAGGGTTCAAGTTCTATCTATGTGATCACTCTAGGACTTGAAACTGTACTTTCTTCTAGGATCCTTGTCCCTGGGTGTGATTTGCACTTTATTGTACGTCACTCTGGATAAGAGCGTCTGCTAAATGCCTGTAATGTAGTGTACACACACATCCCACATCCATAGATGCATTCACAAACAGTACATGCACATGCACCAGACAGGTACACACTTGCACTCCGACACTGGGAAACCGTGTAGCATACTGTGGTGTAGTGGTTAAGTTACATGACTGGGACATGACAAGGTCGGTGGTTTGATCACCGGTGTAGCCACACTAAGATCCTCGCAGCTTTTGGGCCCTTGAGAAAGGCCCTTAACCCCACATTGCTCTAGGGGGATTGTCCCCTGCTTAGTCGAATCAACTGTACGTCCCTTTGGATAAAAAGCGTTATCCAAATAACATGCAATTTAATTTCAGGAACTGGCCTTGTAGCCAGTGTTTTTGGGTTTTATTAGCTATTGTGCTGCCACTGTGCTCTTGCGCAAGGCCACAGCTTCAGTGAATACACGGCTGTATAAACGGACTGCATGTCAGAGAATGTAAGCTCTGTTCGTTTCACTGGATAAGAGGTTCTGCTGAATACCTATGGTATAAAAATGCACTTTCTCTCAGGCAGAAAAGGAGAAGATGAATCAGAGTCACGAGTGATTGACAGGGGTTTGCGGCCCCTCCCCTTGCCGCTGATTGGGCATCGTTTTTCATTGCGGCACACAGTAGCACCACCTGGAAGGATGCAGCATTATCAGGTCTGACCCCTTCCCCCGTCCCACAGCCCCGTGGGATAGCACTACTCATTAGCACGCAGGGGGGATAGCGGCAGCCTGGAGGCACGGGATACGATGGACGAGATACCGTGGGGGGTGGGGGGGGGGGGGGGGGGGCGGGGTGCCGGGGTGGTCTCATTAATAAAAATGAATGCCCACAGGGGCTACCGGCCCCTCCCTCTTTTTTAATTTGCATCCAGGACCCCGCTAACCTTGCACTCCGCGTGAAAGCTGCATCCTGTTGACCCCGTGCTTCATAATTTACCACCACAGCGACTGCGGGTTTGAGGAGAGGCTGTTTCCTCTCACAGAGCTGCTGTTTAAAATGCAGCGTCTATCTTTGGCTTCTAAACCAAGGCCTAGGTGTTGATGGCTCTTGTTATGAACAAAGGTTCATGGGTATACTCATAAAAAGAGGGTTCTTTGGCTTGTCAACTTAAAGGAACCCTTTTTAGATTTTTATGGAACCCTCTGTCATAGGTGTGAAGTGTGAAAGCTCCCAAACTAAGAATCATTTTTCTTGACGTACAATGCTTTGACTATATAGGGTTCTGCTTTGGAATCACAGGGCTTCTTTTGGAGAGTGTAAGGAGAGAGGGAGATGATGGAGGATAGAATGTGGGGGTGTGGGTGGGTCAGTTTGGGATGGTATTTTTCAGGACAGGTCAAGTAAGGCTGGGTGTTTGTCACAGAAGTCACGGGTGTGACGGATTCCATGGTTTTTGCCATTTTTTGGACAATAACTAGCATTATCAGAGCCTACAGTGTTATCTGTATACACATACGCATTTTAGCAAAATTGCCAACAGCTTTGAAAACATAGTGAAGCAATGGGTAGCACTACAGATATTTGGACTGCGCTGGATCAAGATTTCTATCATTGTTGTTACAACCAGATGCATGTTTGTACTTTGTCCTGGTTTTCTATTATTATTTTGTTTTCTATGATCAACTTGTCCATGACTGCTCCATGACTTCAATCAATATTTTCCGTGACTAATACCCAGCCTTCATCGTAATGCAGCTCTCAGACAGAAAAGACTTGGTCCAGTCCAGTGCCACGCATTTTAAGTGGAATGTGGAACAACTAATAACGCTCTGGAAAAAAAGTTTTGACCTCGAGTACCTATCCTTCCATTGTGCTCAGGCATGCAAGGTCCACTCAGATTTTCTGTTCTGTAAGGGCAAAAATGACACTGACTTACCCCTGCTGCTAACCTTAATCAATAGCGCTGTTTATGATCAACAGTTTGTGTTTGCACATTGATTAAGAGAGAAGACTCCCTGTTGATGAAACGATCATATCGAGCCGACGTTGGTCCTATGAGCAACCGCCTAAAGGACAGCTTGTGCAGGGGTCATTTGATTCCCTAGAAAACAAAGTCAGAAACCCTGCCGTAAAATCCAACTATGCTAACTAAGCTGGTTAAGCTGGGTATGAGCTGATTAACTAGCTAGTGCGGTTGGCTTGTCTGAGCTGTACACTGTTTCAGAAGCTAGGTTGAGCTGGTCAAGACACGTCAAGCAGGTAGTTGGGCTGAACAGGTCAACCAGCTAAACCATGTTGAGCTGGGAGCTTCTCTGAAGTGGTCAACCAGCTGAACCATGTGGAGCTGAGAGCTGATCTGAGCTGGTCAACCAGCTACCAGCTGTTTCAAAACCTAGCTTGAGCTTTTTTTTCTGCAGGAAACAGTGTGATTGTTGTATATTGTTTAGACAGAAAGCATTATTGCCAGGAATAAATAGTTGTTATATTGTTAATATCAGTCCACCAAATAAATCAACAGTTGTCCTTCATTTTAATTCACAATTAAATGCATGCCTTTCCTGTTCAGTTTTCCGTGTCCAGCTGCTGACAGAATTAGCTTGTCAACACTCGTGTTTTTAAATTGTGAGTGAAGCAAATGGCGGCATTTAATTGTTGAGACAGAATGAAGGAAAATGTTGACTGAACCTTAGACCTGTTATTACAGATTTTATTATGATTGAGTGGGCTGTATTTGTACTACGTTAGTGCTATGGTGGGCACTATGATGGACCAACTGTGATGGTTTCACTGTTTTTCAGATCGTGGTGAATTCACCCTGAGTATCGTAATTACAGAAAATAAGGCAAAGATTGCATCTGAAGCAGATGGTTTTGATAATTGCTACATTGCAGCAAATGGCACTGATGTCCTTCACCTGTATAAGTCAAGGCACCCACAGTATACTGAGTGATGTGCTAATTGTGTGTATGTGTGTGTTGTTTATTATTATTTTATTATAAATATATCATGACATTACTGTGAACCCATTTCACTGAGTGAATTAATATGGTTTACCGACTGTTCCCTGTGAGTTAAGACCATGTTGACTGTTCCCTATGGTCTCACCTGGGCCATGATCCCTGCTGCAATTACGGCAACAGGTGCTGCTGTTATTCTCCCCTTTAGACTGGAGAACAATGAGGCCAGTATAAAAGGCCTCCCGATGTATGACGGCTGATCTAAGATCAGACTTGCCGTGGCTATCTCCTAACCCTGTCCATTATGTGCTAAAGTGCTAAACTGATTCCAGATCAGCATTGCCACTCTGAGGAGCCATTTTATGTGAACACAGGCCCCTGCTCTCTATCAATTCACGTGACACAGGAGCTTTGTGTCCTTTCCCGCTCACATCAAAGCTGATGGAGGATCAATCAGAGATAGAAGCAGAAGGCGTGGGACGAACACGCGGCCCCAGACTGAAATGGCAGAGCTCCGATCATGTTTAAAATGATAATGCCATATATTCAACTGTTCTCCATTAGGTGACTCATTAACATTGTCTCTTCCAAGAGCTCTGCTCTAACAGGCCGAGTCTAGGGGGCTTAGATCTGAAAGACAGCCAAACAGCGCTGGGCTGTGTGTGTGTGTGTGCGTGCGTGCGTGCGTGCGTGCGTGCGTGCGTGTGTGTGCGCACGTGCACGTGCATATGCATGTCTTGTGTATTTATTTCTGTATATAGGAATGTGTGTGTGTGCATAATTATGGGCCAGGTTTTGTGCATGCGTATATATGACTGTGTGTGTTTGCGTGTGTGCGTGTATGTGTGCCAGTTTTGTGTATGTGTGTGTCTGTATAAGTGTATGTACATGCGTGTGCATATGACAGACATCACGGCTCCTTTGTAATATAATATGTGCAACGTGTCATCACTATGGGTGGCTCCCCCCGGTGATGATGTCGTGTCTCTTGCATGTTTTAGTGAATTTCGGTGTGATCTTCTTTTATGTGCTCCCATTATTCCAAGTCCTAATTAACTAACTACTATGGTGGCGGAGGGGGAAAAGAAGATTCCGGTGGAAGGAATTCCACAGGCTAATTATCACAGAGCAAATCAGGAAGCCAACGGAGCTTTGCCGCCCCCCCAAAAACCCCCAATCCCGTCAACCATCGGTGGGGGGAAAAAGCACAGCAGTTTCATCCCCTAACTCACTGCATCTTGAAGGCACTTGCAAGCGTTATTGTGTTTTAAAGCCAAATGGAAGGAACGGGATGGCTTCAGAATAGCTAACGGTGATCATTCCAGGATGGCTGCTGGGACCTTCTGGAGGAGGTGGTGGTGTAGGGTGGGGAGAGTGAGTAGAGGTGTAGAAGCGTTGGAAGAGGAGAGCAGTGGTGGATGAAAAATATGGAGGGGGTGTTCAGAAGGTGTGGAGAAGACTGAGGGGGTGTAGGAGAGGATGGAGAGAGTGGGTTGAGGAGTAGGAAAGAAGAGGTGGAGGAGAAGTGCAGTGGTGGATGAGACAACGGGAGGGGTGTTGTCTCGAGAAGGTGTGGAGACGACTGAACGGGGTGCACAGGAGGGTTGGGAAGCTGGATGGACGAGTTTGAGAGGGTGGAAGAGGCTTGTGGAGGAACTTGAAGGAGGTCCATGGGGGAGGGGGTGTGGGGGGTGTGGGAGGGGTGGGGTATTGTCTTTCCTCACAGTGTTGTGGCTGTGGTTTAGGGTCTTTGGCTGGGAGCCGTCCTGTAGTAGTCTAGCTAATTGGCGAAATTACTAGGCATTGCCATAAATCTGTTGTTCTGGCCAATTATTTTGGCATTCTGTTTTCTTAGCTCATAGATAAACATCAAGGTCGATCTAAGTAGCAGAAGTACCAGTCTGCTTTCATAGCATCCCTCGAAAAATGTTATAGCAAACAGTCAATACGTTAATTGTGAATGTGCATAATGATATAGCAAAAAATTTGCTAAACAAAGATCTTGCCTTTCGATGAAATATGAGGAATTAGGAACTTTGCAATACATATTTGTAATACATATTTTTACAGTTTTTTAATGTGTGCGGGCCGGGTAGGATTCAGATTAGATTAGATTCAACTTTATTATCATTGCCTTCTAAGGCAATGAAATGCGTCCTCTGAGCAATGGGCAGCCATAGTACGGGACCCGGGGACCAACTCCAGTTCTGAAGCCGGTGCCTTGGTCAGGGGCAACAGCAGGAGTACACCAAGGGGCGATTTATACTGTCCAATGAAACTATCCTGCATGTCAGATTGTTGTTTCATACACATGAGAACGGGTTGGTTGGATTCGTATATAGCTACGTTTCCGGTGTTGACAGTGCCTGCAGTCATTGACTCACCTCCCCCCCCGCTCCCCTCCAGCCCTGCTCTCTCCCAGGGTCCAGTCAGGCCCTGAGCTGTGCGCCCCTCAGCTCTGTATCCTATTAAACCGCCTTTGTTCCTCTCCCGTAGGAGGGAAGGGATAATGTTCCCCTCACTGCTCCATAACCAAAGCAAAAAGATAATTTTTTTTCCCATTATAATTTTAAA
The DNA here is from genome assembly GCF_963514075.1 of Conger conger. NCBI lineage: Eukaryota > Metazoa > Chordata > Actinopteri > Anguilliformes > Congridae > Conger > Conger conger. The sequence continues at coordinate 28,184,893 of NC_083774.1, forward strand.
ATTGATTTCACAATTTTTCTTGATGTAATGTCCTTGCTTGGCTGTGGATTGAAAGCGGAGTTGAAAAAAAAACATAACGGGCATGGATTTAGACGCCTTTGATATCTGGCTTCTTTATAATCAAGTCAGAAAATCGTATGTGATTACTTTGGGCATTACCTGTTGGCTATAATGTATGTATTTATGACTGACTGGGATTCATTTGCATAGGTCATCCAGGAATCTGTACACAAAATATGGACGTGAATGTGATTTTTCAATGTGGATGTATGTTACATTACATTACATTACATTACATTACATTAATGGCATTTGGCAGACTCTCTTATCCAGAGCGACGTACAACAAAGTGCATACCCATAACCAGGGATAAGTGCGCTGAAAGACCCTCGATGGAAGTATAATTTCAACTGCTACCTGCACAACAAAGATAAGATTGTTTTTTTGTTTTTTTTACAAACCGCAACACGCAAATGTATGAACATACCCCTTAACTAGCCAAACACTGCTTACCTAGCCAAACTAAAACATCCTGATACACAGAAAGTAAATCACAGAAAGACAACAATTAAGGTTTACAGGGAGGTAGGGAGGGACAGGGAGAGGTGCTGCTTGAAGAGGTGCGTCTTCAGTTTGCGCTTGAAGATGGGAAGAGATTCTACAGTTCTGACCTCAACGGGGAGTTTGTTCCACCACCGTGGAGCCAGAACAGACAGTAGTCGTGAGCGTGAGGTGGAAGTACAGAGAGGGGGAGGTGCCAAGCGGCCTGTGGAAGCTGAACGAAGAGGTCTGGCAGGGGTGTAGGGTCTGATGATTTTTTGGAGGTAAGCTGGGGAAGACCCCTTAACTGCTTGGAAGGCTAGCACCAATGTTTTGAATTTGATGCATGACAGGCAGCCAGTGGAGGGAAGTAAGCAAGGGGGTGACATGTGAGTATTTGGGAAGGTTGAAGACCAGACGAGCTGCTGCATTCTGGATAAGTTGGAGGGGTCTGATGGCAGACGCTGGGAGGCCAGTCAAGAGGGAATTGCAGTAGTCCAGGCGGGACAAAACCATCGCTTGGACCTGGAGCTGGGTCGAGTAGGGGGTGAGAAAGGGACGGATTCTCCGTATGTTGTATTGGAAGAACCTGCATGACCGGGTCACTGCCGTGATGTTCTCGGAGAGGGACAGTCTGCTGTCCATCATCCTTGCACAGGGTGATGGCGTAAATGTGGTATCCCTGAGGGAAATGGAGAGATCCAGATGGGGTGAGGTACTAGCAGGGATGAATATAATTTCAGTCTTACCTGGGTTGAGCTTTAGATGGTGGTTGTCCATCCAGCTCTGGATGTCACTCAGGCAAGCAGAGATACGGGCTGAAACCTGTGTATCAGATGGTGGGAATGAGATGAAGTGTTGGGTATCGTCCGCATAGCAGTGGTAGGATAGACCATGTGCAGTGATAACAGGGTCAAGGGAGCGAATGTAAAGAGAAAAAAGAAGCGGGCCTACGACTGAACCCTGGGGAACTCCTGTGGCAAGGGGCCGAGGTGTCGATACCGTACCAGCCCAGGCAACCTGGAAGGAGCGACCAGAGAGGTAGGACTCAGTCCCGTCTAGGGCTGTGCCACAGATCCCCATTGCTGACAGGGAGGACAGGAGGATGGAGTGATCCAGAGTGTCGAAGGCAGCAGAGAGATCTAGAAGAATGAGGACAGAGGAGAGGGAGGCTGCTTGTGCGGCATGGAGTGATTCACTGACGGAGAGGAGCGCGGTCTCTGTCGAGTGGCCCGATCTGAAGCCAGACTGATGGGGGTCTAGCAGGTTGTTGTTAGAAAAGAAAGAAGAAAGTTGATTAGAAGCGGCTCGTTCTATAGTTTTAGAAAGGAAAGGAAGAAGAGATACCGGGCGGTAGTTCTGGATGATGGAGGGATCCAGAGTAGGCTTTTTTAGCAGCGGGGTGATGTGGGCCCTCTTGGAGGATGATGGAAAACAGCCAGAAGACAGGGAGGAGTTGACAAGGGAGGTGACAAATCGGAGAATGTCAGGTGTGATAGTCTGGAGAAGAGAAGAGGGGATAGGGTCAAGGGCACAGGTTGTAGGGCGGTGGGAGAGCAGGAGTTGAGAAATATCAGAGTCTGTAAGGGGAGAGAAAGTGGAATGTATGTAAATATATGAATCCATATAGTGGGATGTCTCAGATTTAAAACCTATTTTTGCGAGTAAAGCGTAGACAAAACACAGCGAGTTTAGCAGCAGACTAGCGCAAAGCACATATATCAATCATTGTGTCCTATAAAAGCAAAACTATGCTTGATGTGAACGTGGCTTTGTACTGTACAAGGACCTGAATGTGTGAGGTTTCCTGTCCGATTGCCCTGATACTGTCAAAACCCCCCAGGGTGACTCGTCACAGAGAATGTTCCGGATGTTTAATTGGATCCTCACTAATCCTCAGAGCAAATCTAAAATATATTGGATTATATTATATTATATTATGGTGGTAGCAACAGTAAAGCATTCTGGGCCAAATAGCTTATTAGCTTCCTAAACCAATAACAAAAATAAAGAACATATCATTTTCAGGTTCTAACTGAAATGTTTACCAAAAATGAGTTGGTGTCATGAATATGATGTTTTCAGGACAATGTGATATGATTTTGATATTGCACATTCAGAGTGCATTTAGGGTGTCTGTCATTTTGTACTTTGAAGAACTGCCTGCATTTCAGTTTTGCTGTGTTCGCATTTGAAAGCTTTGAAGCTCAATATCTCGAAACTACTCAGAACGCGGATAGAATCTTATAATTCCAAGGTCATGAAATGTGGAGTTGGAGCAAATATTTGTATTTTTCATTGTATCGGTAAAAGTTTGTGCACGTATTCAGTGCATTTCCTTCCCTGAGTCATCTACTTAAAAGTGGGATTTGACGTTTTTCTTTCCGTCTCTTGGAACCAGTTAGAATATATTAGTTACCAACCAGTAATAATTTACAAGGCCACCAATACCTTTATTTGAGACCCATGACATTTATTTGCAATTAATTTGTGGTGAGGCAGATTGAAGCGCTGCCTGACAAGCAGTCAGTTATAATTTGCTGAAACACAGAGCCGTAGGAACTGTGCCGTCTCCAATGACGACGTGTTGTTTTTACTATGTTCGACACGGAGCGCTCACCTGTTCTCACCGCCCAGGGCGGTTACACTTCCTGTGTGAAGCCGAGCGGTTGCCGGGCTGAATGCTGATGTGTTCTGGGTACGGGCTGACACTGAGGAGTCGATCGATCCAGGAGTCCAGCTTTGTTTTTATGTACAGTAGTGCCGTGTACGAGCAGGGTGTCGCACGGCTCCTCGCAGTGGGCATTTTGTCTGAGGGAAACGTGGAACATTATTCCCTTAAGAAATGGTGGTGATAATGGAAAATGGTGGGATGCAAAATAAATTACGTTGGGCAACATGTAGCCTAGTGGCTAAGGTGCATGACTGGGGCATGGAACTTGGTGGTTCAAGTCCCAGTGTAGTCCCAATAAGATATGTGCAGCTGTTGGGCACTTGAGCAAGGCCCTTAAAGGAAACTTTGGATAAAAGCATCAGCTTAATAACAGTAATGAAATGTAATATGACTTATGAAGACTATAAGTACAGTGTTTGTGTTTGATGCAGTGTGTGAATACAAGTACAACATGCTTTGGGCTACTGAGACGTTCCATCTCAGTTCAACACACTTTTTAATGAGATTTTGCATGCTGTTTTTGCCTTATAAGGAACCGAATTTACGCTTGTCCCAGAATTTTTTCGGAGAGATATGGCCTAACAAATTTTGCAGGATTTTGCGTGACTCCATGACTTGCCCTATCTCCGTTACTGTAGGTCATGGTTCTCATATCAGTGCATAGCTCTTCATTAGCTCTTTTACATACATATTATGCTTACCCATAAATGAAGAGTTATGAATTATTATTATCTTGAAATCTAATTTGCTAAAAAGAACCTATATTTTAAAATGGATCACATTCTCACCAAAGTTAGGTTATAATGTGAACACCATCTCCAGAAAATGTGGTCTTACTGTAGATATTTGAGTCATTGCAGACATATCATTACTTCTCTGAAGTTGCATTGCATGGTTTTGTCACTTTTTCCTGGTTTCCCACCTCCCTTTACCTGTGAGTCATGTGCGAAGACTTTCTGGCGAATCGGTAGCACAAATTACTGGGGATCTGGATTTGGATTCATTACATTACATTATTGGCATTTGGCAGACGCTCTTATCCAGAGTGACGTACAGTTAATTAGACTAAGCAGGAGACAGTCCCCCCTGGAGCAATGCAGGGTTAAGGGCCTTGCTCAAGGGCCCAACGGCTGTGCGGATCTTATTGTGGCTACGCCGGGAATCGAACTGCCGACCTTGCGGGTCCCAGTCATGTACCTAAACCACTATGCTACAGGCCGCCCATTTGAGGGCCAGAGTTTGAAATGGTGATTTATGGGTCACAACTTGCGATTCTGTGCCATTCACATACCTGTTCACCTTTGACCTTGTGGAGGTGTCCAGTATGCCACAAAGAGTCAGGCCAAATACACTCCTGACCCCTGGAAGTCTCAGATAACATCCTGTAACAGCTGCCGTAATCCGGAGGGAGAGGGAAAAAGATATGGGCAATGGGTAGAGCATTCAGCTTGTTTAGGCATAATATCCATTACTAATGATAATTGATAGCAGTGTTTTTTAATATTAATTATGGAATCCCCTGTTTCAGTCATGGTGCGCTTTATGGGCATGTCAGTAAAAGCACATTTGAATGGGAGTTTGAATTTGACAGACTGGCAGAGCGTGGGGAGAGAGGGAGGGAAGCTAGAGAGCGAAGTGAGCGAACGCATCGCCCTCGATATGAATTCACAGCGACGGCTCCCGATTCCCCCGCTCAGCCACTTTGAGAAATTGATTCCAGAGCGCGTTATCGACGCGGGCTTCTCAAAGGGGGCACGAGGGGGAGGGCCTGAGCCGGTCATTTGTCATGTGCCGCGTGTAGAACATGCGGAATGTTCTGCCAAGTTTATGACGCTTTCAAAGTAAATGCAATTTCTTATGCCTGCGCTCGCCCAAAAACTCAGTTTGGACGTTTCACCATCAGCCTGTTTCTCAGCCTGTCCTCACCTCCAGGGGGTACTTTCAGAAGAAGAAGGAAAAAAAGCTGAAAAACTTTTTGTTCCATGTTGACATTTTCCGCTTGCTATTTTTGCTTTTAAATATTGCCAATAGTGCCTTGTGAGTCATAGCAGTGCCACCCAATTCAGAGTCATTAGCTTTGCTAATGTGCCTGTGCTCTTCTCCAGTGCATATCCTACTGTCCATGCAGTACTACAGGCGAGGCAGGGACTATTTCACATACTACAGTCCACACAGTACTACATGAGAGACAGTTTCTATTTATATTACAGTCTATACAATACTGCAGGAGAGACAATGACTATTTCACACCATACATTTCATACCTATAGTCCATATAGTATTACAGAAGAAACAGTGACTATTTCATATGTATACTACGGGAGAGATTGGGACTAGTTTACACCCTATGGGCCATTAAGTACTACAGTGCTTATTTTACTCCATATGATCCACATAGTACGACTGAAATCAATATTTATAGTTAACCAAACCGATTTTAATGAGATTTTCAGGATTAATTGGAATAGCACGTTTGCCTTACCGAAAGGTTTTTCATGTATATTGGTCCCAGAGCGGCAAAACGGCGAGGCTGGGCGATTTTCCTGTTTTGAATGCAAGTGAAGTGCGGTTCGAACATTATCTCACAGACCGTATTATCATGCCAGGGAACTAATTCCTAATTTGCCATTTGGCCATAAGGAACTTCAAAAGACCAGCTCGTAAGAAACAGAGCAGGAACTTGGAGGGACAGCCGTTTTGCGTATGCATGGGCCAAGGGAAGTGGAGATCTCCCACCCTCTGTCATTGAGACAAATTGGGTCTTTCTTTAGTTTTGAGTTGGAAGTTGGCATGTAAATCCTGTAGCTTGGTCTGATGTTCTACATTTCATCTCTCGTCTTTTTTTGATTATTTGCTTGCTCTCTGGTTTTTGTGCTTTGAGTTTGTCTTCTTGGGACTATTTTGGGAATAAACATGTGGTAGTTCGGTATTTTCCTTCATTCATTTGTGTTGTGACTGTTACTTGTTAATGTCTGTAGCCTTCATTGTTTTTAAGGTAGCTGAACCCCATCTCTAGACATGGGTCTGGTTGTGAGTTGTGCATTTTGATAAAGATTGATCCAACAGGTTGCACTGCCTATCAATGAATTTGGTGATTTAACTTATAATTCATATCTTTGATAATAATGACATCAAATACATATATTTTACATGTTGGTTACATGGGTTACTTCAACTGTTAATACACAGTTTGGTATGTAGGTGTTGATGGTTAAAACTGCTTGATTCAGGAATTGCTATTTTAAACACATTTCGCTTGATTCTCACTTCCCCATCAATCTTCCCTGAAAGAGGAATGATAAATAATATCAGTTCATCATATGATTTAAGCTGCAAGCACAAACTGCCCGTTGACACTCACAGTTATTTTTGGTTTCAGGGCCGCTGTCCTGAAACCAAAATTACCAGGCCTAGCAGAGCAGAATACACATTTACAAAGAATAGCCCAACAAAATTAAATAATAATCGGTCATATATTTCTATCAAAAATATGAACATTTGTGCTTATGAACAGTAAGTATACAGTACATTAAATTATTGAATTGCATTTACAGGTGCAGTGCAATTTGTCGATACATCCGCCATAAACACTGTGTAGATCTTTGTTATGCTAGACTGTGCTCTCTCCTCTCTCATTCTCTCTTCCTATCTCTTGCTCTCTCTCGCTCTCTCCTCTCTCGTTCTCTATCTCCCTCTCCTCTCTCACTCTCTATATCCCTCTCCTCTCTCGTTCTCTCTCTTGCTCTCTCTCGCTCTCTCCTCTCTCGTTCTCTATCTCCCTCTCCTCTCTCACTCTCTATATCCCTCTCCTCTCTCGTTCTCTCTCTTGCTCTCTCAATTTTCTATTCAATTCAATATTGCTTTATTTGGCATGACTGTATACAAACAATATTTCCAAAGCAATGGAATAATATGTATATGTATGTACCGTATATAAAAATATTAAAATGTTTACAAAATAAATACATAAATAAGCAAGCCTACAGGCAATCTAAATGAATTGTTGAATGACACACACATAAGGACAGTAACAATAACAATGTTAAATATCTCTCCCTCTCTCTCCGCATTAGTGAGTCTGCTCTTGCTTCTCTGCCCTGATGGCTGTGCATTTCAGATGTGCTGCCTGTTTCCTGCACCTTAAACAAACCAATTAAAAGTCCCAGGTTCACTCAGACAGGAGCTTACTGCATAATGTGTGTGGACTACAAATTGCACTTGTGAACTATTTATTATTTATTTATCTATGCATTAATATCTTCATAGAGCCGGGTCCATCAGGGCAGTTGCACACATCGGTAGGGGAGTGGCTGTGTGTGATATATTATTTTATTTTATCCCCCCTCCCCCCCACTCTGTTCATTGCAAATGTTTGCCAGGGCTGACTTTGTTAGGGCAGACTCTGAATTTAACAGTGCCCCCTAGAGGCCCCTCCTGTTCCGGGGGATTGGTTGGGTCAGGCAGGAGGTATTGGAAGTAGCTTGAATAAGTGCTTCAGCGCAGGGTCGGTGAGGATGGCAATGATTAATCATTGTGCAGGAGCGCAGAGGCATGAGAAAGTGTACAGCTACACTCTACACATAAACACAGAATTGAACTCACAGACACAACTGTACACATACACACACAACTGTGCTCACAAACACAACTGTACTCATATTCAGCATGTTCACAAGACTGGTCTCTTTGAGAAGAACAATACGTATTCTTACTGGAAAGGGAATGTTAAAAAATGAAAAGCCCCAAAAAACTCATTTGTGAAAAGAGGAAAAATTAAGGAATAAAACCATTACATCACAAAGGTCCTCAAGCACGTACCATCTACTCTGGTTGTTGTAATAACCTTCCGTGAAGCCATGGCCTTCGCTCTTTGTTTAAGACCGGTGAAAGTGCTTTGGGACATTTTAAAGCGACCTAATTAACAGAAGTGGTCGTTTGGCAGCTCGCAATATGTAATATCCTAAAAGAGTGAAATTAATTCAGAGGTTTAAAGGCGTTTTTTTTTTGGTTGTGCCGCTGTGTGGGTTCTGCTGTCCTGTGGGATGTGTTGTAGCTGAGGAGCCAACATGGCTGCTCTCAGCTCACAGTGCTGCTGGGTCTGAACAGGACTCCGGACCCATTTTGCAAGGTCGCGCAAGGGATGTGTGGGACTGCCAAAAGGGATCCACTGGGATGAACCAAAACCTCTGCTTTACTTGTGTGAACAGCTGCGAGTGTGCTACCAGCTTAGGGGGACATTTTGTGCTGCACTACCAGTGTGCCTTCACAAGGGCTGTTGCTTTTGACGTGCGTATTTTCGGCAGTTGCTGCTGAGCTCCATGTCCACACATTCTCGCAAGGCGCTGTGTATTTTGACATGTCGAGGGGTTTTACTTCAGGTTTTGCTGGTTTCGTTGCGCACTAGAGTTCTGGTCACTACCCTGCTGAAAAATGCTATGTTTTGAAACAGCTGGTAGCTGGTCCGCTTGTTATGTCTGCACACTGGGTTATCAGTGATGCACTGAGTTATCGCATTGTTCTACTATGCTGCAATCATTTTATTATGCCTGAGTGATGGGTATTGAATTACGTTGCTCTGATCTGGAGTGATTGCGAATGCAGTGGTAAACAGACGTTGTGTTGATGCCATCCTTTCGAACACAATACAGCTCATACCCTGCTAGACCAGCATTGGCCATACAGGCACCAGCACTGGAGCATAGCCCTCTGGTCACTAGTGCAGTGTACCTGCTTCAGCTACGCGTACTGTGCCCTCCTCTAGCGAAGTGACTGTGCAGCTCAGCCGGCAGACTGCACGGTGAGAGAGAAATGACTGCAGGCAGAATGCACTTAAGAGGAGAGCGAACGCAGTAAAATGTTAATTCAACTCCTACAGAGTACATATGGTCCCTATTGGACTCTGTTAAGTTGAATTAACACCGGACATTTTGCTGTGTTGACTACACTCTCTCTCGAAATGACATCCCAGCATTGGGATTTACCATCCATCCATCCATCCATTATCCGAACCTGCTTATCCTGAACAGGGTCACAGGGGGGCTGGAGCCTATCCCAGCATACATTGGGCGAAAGGCAGGAATACACCCTGGACAGGTCGCCAGTCCATCGCAGGGCACACACTCCATTCACTCACACACTCATACCTACGGGCAATTTAGACTCTCCAATCAGCCTAACCTGCATGTCTTTGGACTGTGGGAGGAAACCAGAGTACCCGGAGGAAACCCACGCAGACACGGGGAGAACATGCAAACTCCACACAGAGAGGCCCCGGCCGACGGGGATTCGAACCCAGGACCTCCTTGCTGTGAGGCGGCAGTGCTACCCACTGCACCATCCGTGCCGCCCTATTGGGATTTACCTCCAAATTAAATTAACTTGGACATTTCCAAATGGGAAAATAATTTCCTTGAATTATTTATTTTTTAATTAGTTTTTTTTTGATGTGGAGATTTAATGCATGTGTTAATTATTTAATGGTAATTGCAGGGTGGCACAGCAGTTTCAGCAAAGCCACCCACGGAACCCTTCTGTCCGCCATTTTCAGCAGGGAAATGTGCTCCGCTCTGCCTTCCTTCATCAACCCACCGCATCAGTGTGTCACACGACCCCTCCCCCCGCCGCCTGCACTTTCAGCTTGCCGTGATTGACAGGCGCCATGATTGACAGGCGTGTGGAGAGAGAGGTGGACTCTGAGCAGCCTGACAGTCCGACCTACATACTGGGCACCAGCCAATCGCAGTAAACGGAACATGACGCCCGTCAGGCTTGTGGACACCTATCCCAAAACAAACAAGTTATTTTCGGGGAAAAAAAAATATGGTAACACTTTATCTAACAGCCCGTTATTTACCTAGTACTTACTAAGTATCAGGTACTTATTACGTAGCTATTTCGATTTCAGAAGTAAGTACTATGAAACAGGTTATACAACGTACTTGCATAGTATATGGTTGTAACCTAATGATTACGCAAGTAGCTGTGTACTCATCCAGTAAATACTATGTCATTAACGGGCTGTAAAATAAAGCATTACCAAAATAATAATAATAATAATAACAATAATAATTGATTCTTTTATAGCACAGCACAGGCTGCTTTTGTATATGTTTGCTTTATGCCGACAGGTAGAAAGCAGAGAGGGTAGCAGATAGAGAAAGGACTGCAGCGTTGTCATGTAGGTGTCATGACAGGGGATTGAACCTCCACCTGCACCGGGGAACTCACATATTCAATTCTGTCACAAAGACACTTTACAGCGTAGCAAACACCAGGCCCGAACTGCCAAGTGAAGTAAAAAACTCTCTAGTGGGGAGAAAAACCCTCAGACAGTGGTGAGAGAGAACTCCCCGGTGGGAAGAAATCTCAGGAGGAACCCAGCTCATCAGAGGAGCCCATCCTCTGCTGGCCGGCAAGGCGTAATGGTAGATGGATATAACAAACAGCTACCCTAATCCCCTTGCCAATTAATTTATTTGTTGTTGTTTTTCTTTTTCATTCTCTTTGTACAAACAAACCATTTGTTATAAGGAATCCTTACCCGGACAGGTTCACAGGGTCTAGCCCAAAACACATGGGAAGCTCAGAGCAAACCATACTATTTAATGAAACGGGGGGTAAAGGACTGTGGAAGACCTCGTAGATGTTGAAACGTCTGTCTTTTCCCCCGTTCCATTTTGTTCTGAGGCTTCCATGTGCTCCAGCATTCCTTAGTGTATTCTGTGCTTGTCCCTGCGACTCCGGGTAAGGGGTCCTTACAGCTTTATGGTCCTGGCTGTTCTGCAGCTTTTAATCCTCTCATAGTTAACTGGCTTGACATGCATTGGAGCTCTTCCTTTAAACCATTTGCTGTGTATGAATGCCTGGAACGGCAGAACCTCATATTGGGGCTTTGCAGTTCCCTGTCCTCTGTGATTGGGTCAGTTATACTGTGGTGTGAAGAATCTGATAATTTCATGATGGTTTTGATTGTAGCAGTCAGTCAGGTTGCTTAATGACTGATCTAGCGATGAACTGGTCTGATGCTTTCGTATTCAGTTATTATTAGGTTGGTCGGTTAATGAGTTGATAGATTGTTTCACAAATGTAATTATTGATTGACTAATTGACAATTTGTGGTCTATATTTTGATTGATTAGGTTGATTAATTAAGGAATGTTAGTTGGTTTGTTATGTCATTATATAGGTTATTTCATTACATATATTGTTGATCGGATGGTTGCTGAATTTATGTATTAATTGGCTAGTTAATTGATTATTGGCAGCTTTGGTACAGTAGATGTTTTCTTGGAAGCTTGGTAAATTGGTGGTTGGTTGGTTGATTGATTGGCCCCTTGGTCAGTTGATTGGTTGGCTGATTGGTTGGCCACTTCGTCAGTTGGTTGGTTGGTTGATTCATTGATTGGCCGCTTGGTCAGTTGGTTGGTTGGTTGATTGATTGGCCGCTTGGTCAGTCAGTCGGTTGGTTGGTTGATTGATTGGTTGTTTGGTCAGTTGATTGGTAGGTTGATCATTTGAATCACAAACCCGCAGCCCCCTGAAAACAGAGCTCGGCTCTCCGGAGCCAGGCTGCAGCGATACCAGCGCAGCGGGAGGTTTCCACGGTAACAGGCTTTGTTTGATCAGTGCACTGCTTCGCTGTGCAAGCCACTGGAAGACACGCTCTCCGCATGTGGCCTCTGATGTGATCGGTGAAGCTTCTCACACGGCTCCCGTAATTACACGCGTTTCTGCAGTCATGTTCCCATATCGGAAATAAAGCCTCACAAATTCACACAATTATTCATTAAGAAGTTTCACGATTCACCTTTCCCTCTTGAAACATTTTTAATGTGTCGGTATAAGAGCCCCGTTTATATTTCTTGCCAGTGCTTCTTTGATTTAAATTAAGTACTCTGTTAAAAATCCCTGTAAAAAAGGTGAAAAGACTGGCAGCAAGTTTGCCAGTGAAAAGGGAGAAAAAAAACTATACATTTTATTGGATTTATTGGATAGTGTGTTTTTGCCGTTTCTCTACATTATGGTGTTTTGGAAGAACTATGAAATCCTGTACATTTTTACAAATGTTTCACCATAGAAATACTATGTTTTACACTGGTTAATGGATTATCTGGAAGAATGGTTTCTTCCCTTCATTTCTAGGAGGGATCATCAAATCACGGTTCTCGAGGTCCGCAAACTGCTGTTTTTCCACCCTCCCTTTACCAGGTTTGATGTCTGGCCAGTAGCACTAATTGTTCAGCTGGGAGAATTACCAGGGAGAAAAGAAAACCGGGGCCAGAGTTGGATTCGAGACTCCAGATTTGATGATTGTTCATTTGTGGACTAGTTGACTTCCTGTACATCATTTGTGTACGCAGCAGGCAGTCATGAGCAGGGCTGCTCGCAGAGTCCAGATTTCCCCCACACCGTCCGTTCCCTACAGCCGACACGTTTCCTCAAGCTATTTGGGTGAAGTACCGCACTCAGGGGTACGAAAGCAAGAGCTCCACCTGGGAATCGCACCCGGTGCTTAACAGAGCGGTCATTTAATTAGCAGCTCACGCAGCGGTGCAGTGTCGGTGTGGAAGGTACAGTAATAGGCCTCTGGTTCTACAGTCGCTGCCCACACCGTAATTTCCCCTGGGGGCAGAAGCTCGTTCCATTCCATGGGAGAGGCGGCCGCAAAGAACACGTCATTAGGCCACCGATTACCGAACGCTAGCTACTATCTGTCAGTTTTCTCTGTCAGTCGCAATGGACCTTTTAATGGCGAGCAAGGGATTGCGCAAAAAAAGCAAATGACCGATGTGGCTTGAAAAGCACTCAGGTTTAGGCTCCAGTTCAATCTCGATGTTGATTAAAGTGGGTTAGCGTACTTAAGTTACCCATGAAATCCAGGGCCATGTGGCGCCATCTATATTTCCTTCCCCAACAATATTGTGGACCCCATATAGGCCTGTTGTCTCTTCTTTTGAAAAACATATGCCTTGACATCAGCTTGTCCTATGAAATGCATCAAACAACAAATAGCTGACTATTAAAAGAGGTCCATCCATGTGTTGAGAAGGTGCTAGAGACCTGTCAATCTTATGAGTGTACGAGCAGCTAGGAAAGGGAAAGATGTGAAGATGTGCAGCATGTTTAAGGAACGGGCCTTGTATCTCCAAGGCTGTAGTTTTGAGTCCCAGGTTGTACCGTTGAGGAAGGCACTTGACCTGAATCACTTCAGTAAATTTCCCTGCTGTATGAGTGGATCGCATGCCAATAACGGGAGCTGTTTATATCACTCAGGAGCGGAGCATCTGCCAAGAACCCGAAACGCGACGTGTATGAAATTTAATGTTATGTAATGGAGCCGCCCGTTGCTGCAGAAGTGACGTTATTGATTGACAAGCGGATTTCCATGCGAGGATGCGGCTGAACGCACAAATCGGCTGAAATGTGAACTCTGTGGTGTGTCTTAAAGAGGTGGATCCAATTCTGATGCCACACTTGGCTGGATAGCGGGACGGAGGGGGTCATAGTTTCATACTCTGAGTGCACTGTGCTGTGTTGTCTGTTCTTGGAGCTTTTAGTAGTGGGCTCATTTTTAGCCATGTGCTCAATTTGAAAAAGACTTTGGAGTAATAGTTGACCAGAGCCTATCAGGTTCTAGTCACTGTGCTGTAGTAGCAGGATGCTTGGTTGCATAGCTAAAAACATTGAATATAAATCCAAGGAAGTTGTACTTCTGTTGTATAATACCTTTGTCTAACTCTGCTTTGAGTACTGTGTGGAGTTCAGGGGACCATAGTACAACAAAGATATAGAGGCTTTGGAAAAGGAAAACTAAATTGGTTCCTGGCATGAAAGATACAAGTGATGAGGAAACTCTTCAAGCTGAGTAAAGATGACTTGGGGGTAATTAGATTGAGGCATTTCAACTAATAAAACGGATTAACAAAGTGAACTATGAGCAATTCCTCTAGTTGAGTTCTGTCAGTAGAATGAGGGGGCATAATTGGAAATGAGCTAAAGCTAAATTCTGCACCTTATCAGGAAGTATTCACACAGAGAGTAGAAACTATGTGGAATAGCTTGCCAGGTCATGTAGTAGAGCAGGGTGGCCAATTCCAGTCCTGGAGGGCTGGTGTGTTTGCAGGTTTGTGTTTCCACCAATTAATCTGGCTAAATAAGCTAATTGGCCGTATACACCAACACTAGTTCACTGCGATTAAATCAGTAAAACCGTCTCATACAGGGGTAGAAGAACAGTGTCTGACTGTCATTAAAGTGCTCATCGAGTAATGTAGCTAAAATATCAGATGGCATAACTGTCAAATCAAATGCCAATTAAGTAATTAAGGCTAGCGGTTGGCATGAAAAGCAGAAGACAGATACGGCCCTCATTGCCCACGCCCAGGCTGAAACTGGGGGTTTTCAAGACCAGGATTCATAGGGTGCTGGGTAGTGGACACTATTTTGTTTGTGCCAGTGAGCACTAGGTACCCTTTAGTGGTATAAACAGTTCCCCGTGATTCCACAGAAGAACTCTGCCTAGTAATGGTTCTTTGTCTGGGAGCTTTCACACTTCACAGCTGTGATAGAGGGCTCCGTAAAGAAGGAAAAATGGTTTCTTTATGGAGAGTGTAGGGAAATGGTGAGCATTGTTGGGCTGAGTGGCCTGTTCCCATCATTATATAAAAGTTGTGCTTTGAGGCAAGTTGAGTTTGTCTGATTACTGTTTCCCCAATGGAAAGTTTGAATATTGGTGGTGGAGGCAGAATGCTCCCTCTGAGTAAATTTTGGCGGTTGTGTTGCTGCGCCGTTATCTTTTCACACAATTCCTGTTGATCATGTTTGTCTTTTTGATGTCTGTTCATCTTTTTGTTAATCCGCTGCCCAATCTTTCAATTATTTGAACAGGCCTTCAATCACGTCTGTGTACATTTGTACCCGCCAGCGTAGTATCATGTTTCGTTTTCAATCAAAAGTTTCTATTCCTTTGTGTGAGTCATGTGTCAAATAACCGAATTGCAATCGGTAGAGCCGCTATATACACTGTATTAGTGTATAATAATTGTCTATATAAGATGTTTAATTTAATTAATTAAACACACTGCAGTCATGTTCCTTACAGGTAGAAATCAATACATTTATAGATATTTGATAGAATTTCAGTTTAACCCTAGAAGAGTACATTTTTTTGGAGTATTTTTTTAAGTCACTGTTCAAGTCATTGCTTCAAGAGTTAAGTGAAAGAATCATATTTAGTGCTTTTTATGTGGGCAACAGACCCCTTTTGCACGTATGCAAAGGCTCACAGGCACATCTTTGCCAACCGCTGGCCTAAATTGCATGGTGTCTCATGTGAAAATGAGGCCTTGTGAAAGCAAGGTAGCAAAGCTTATAAAAGCACAATCACAGTCTTCACAGTCTTTGAGGCTGTGCACATCACAGTCCCAGAAATGCCATTATATAAGAACATTACATCAGCATTATAACACCCTTATAAAAGCTTTATAAACCCATTATAGGTTTAATTAAAAGAAATATCAAATTAAATATTTACAATGACCACAAAAGTGGCAAACTTTTAATTTGTATCCATAATTAATGTATACCGGATGTACTTTATGAATATTTAACTTATTTCCGTTTACATTTGTTGCACTATAGCTTTCAGCTCTACTGCTTTCTGGCCTGCAAAAGAAAAGCACAGGAAATTACATCATCATTTCGTTCTGACTGATCCACTGAACGGGGGTGGGGTGGGGGGGGTGGTTGTGTGCTATGTACGTGTAAGCAGACCCATGCCATCCTCGTTAGAGGAAGGGGGTCATCGGGGGTGACGCCGCAGAAGTCCAGCGGAGACTCATAATTCCCAGTGACTTCATTACAGCCTTTGATTCGGACGGGAACTCGAATCGCCACTCGGAACGGAGTCAATTAACCGCCATTGAAAAGCTCCCCCTGGCCCTTGGGACCGCAGACGTCCGAGGCTACGAGAAGCACCGCGCTTTAATGAAAAAAGAACGGGCGGGTGTTTGTTAAAAGACCTTGCAGTCTCGCCCCGCTTTGGACTCGGGAACTAATTTGCCTTCAGCGGGCTCTGAGCGGACGGTTTCTGCACGGTTGAAACCCAAGGTCAGACCGGCGGGTTGCGGTCAGGCTCGTATTTAGGCGACGGCGGCGGTTTGTTGAAGTTAGCGGGATGCGGCGCTCCGGCCTGCCCGGAGATAATTCTTATGCTAACAGATGGGTCTGTCTGCTCGAGAGGCAATTTATTGCTTTCAGATGAATGTCTAATAAATAATGAATGCCCGTGCTCGTGTGTTTACCCTGCATTCTGTTCAGATTAAATTGGAGCAATGTCACTGGGGTAATGGCACCCCTTTGTCTGGTGAAATCTTTTACTCAAAGCCTCATGATTGTTTCTCTCTTCTTCTCTTTCTCTCCAGCTCTTACCCTTCTCTATCTCTGTCCCTCCCTCACTCAATCTCTCTTCCTCTTTTCCCCTTTTCTTCTCTATCTCCATCTTTTCTCACCCCCTCTTTTACCCCTTTCTCCCCTGTCTTGATCTCGTAATCTCTCTTCCAGTCTTCCCCCTTTTCTTCCCAATCTCTCCCCATCCATCTCTCTCTCCCTCTCCCTTTCTTTTGTGCCCTCTCCCTCCTTTACTCTCCCTCTGTCTCTCTCTCCCCTCTTTCTGTCTTTCACTCTCTCTCCCTCCTTTACTCCCCCTCTCAATTGAGTTCAATTCAAATAAGCTTTGTTGGCATGATAAGGGTATACTTACATTGCCAACGCATACCCTGACTAAACAGAATGAACAAATAGGCAATAACAAATTGAACTACAATAAACATACAGACGATCTACGACACATACAGTTGGTAATAGAGCTGTGAATGATCTTTCTTTATTTTGCTTTTTGCTGTCATTGTTACTCACTATGCCTATATTGTGGCAAGTGGCAATATATTATAGTGCCGAATCTAGACTCATTTATAGTACTACAATCTACAGTGTATCCCCTCTCTCTCTCTCAGGTCCCGTAGCTGTGATAAGTGGTGAGGAGGACTCGGCCAGCCCGCTGCACCACGTCAATCACGGCATCATCAGCCCGTGCTCGCTGGACGCCGGCCCGGACGCCGTGGTCATCGGCATGACCCGCATCCCCGTGGTGGAGAACCCGCAGTACTTCAGACATGGGCACAACTGCAACAAACCTGCCACCTGTGAGTACACCGCATGACCCGTCAGCTCAAAAACAACCACCTGTGAGAATACCTCATGACCCGTCAGCTCAAACACAACCACCTGTGAGTGCAATGCACGACCCGTCAGCTCAAACACAACCACCTGTGAGAACACCGTATGACCCGTCAGCTCAAACACAACCACCTGTGAGAACACCTCATGCCCCGTCAGCTCAAACACAACCACTTGTGAGTGCAATGCATGACCCGTCAGCTCAAACACAACCACCTGTGAGAGCACCTCATGACCCGTCAGCTCAAACACAACCACCTGTGAGTGCAATGCACGACCCGTCAGCTCAAACACAACCACCTGTGAGTGCAATGCATGACCCGTCAGCTCAAACACAACCACCTGTGAGAGCACCTCATGACCCGTCAGCTCAAACACAACCACCTGTGAGTGCAATGCATGACCCGTCAGCTCAAACACAACCACCTGTGAGAATACCTCATGACCCGTCAGCTCAAACACAACCACCTGTGAGAGCACCTCATGACCCGTCAGCTCAAACACAACCACCTGTGAGTGCAATGCATGACCCGTCAGCTCAAACACAACGACTCGACTGAATTTTCTGAAAGTTTGTGAAAGTTCTATTCTCGCCCGACGTAGATTGTGGTCATTCACCTTAGCAAATATATATATATGCACTCCAGTCGGCCAAAGTATAAACAAAAATGTCGCTCCAACTAGCGACATCCCTTGCAGGTTGTTGGTTGTTGTGTCGCTGGTCTATGGACTGGCCTTAACACAATCACACTGTGCAGGGTGGGCAGGGCCAGGTGGTTTGTCTTATGGGCCTCTTCCTTACTCTTAACATGAAAAAGAATTCATAGCTGGATGGAGTTTGGTTCTGTCGAAACTCAGCTTAGAGTACACTGAGAAAAAAGTGTTCTTTGTCTTCATAGAGGAACCCTTTTTAGTGCTTTATGGAACCCTCTATCATAGGGGTGATCGTGTGAATGCTCCAAGACAAATAACCATTTAGCCTGAGAAAGAACCCTCAAACTAGATATAGGGTCCTTCTATGGAATCACAGGGTTTCTTTAGGAACCATTTTTTCCGGGAGTGTAGGTACTACTTGCTTCAGGGCAACACATCTCATTTAGACTATGTTATTGATATTAGTGTTTTTTTTTTGTTTTTTTTCAACCTTTATTTGACAAGGAAGTCACATTGAGATTAAAAACCTAGCCAAGGGTCAAATAGCAGCATAAAATTACAAAATCATAATCCATTACGATACTATACATTATCTATGTAGGTATACAGGTATTATAATTCATACAATATGACAGAACACAACACATGGCTACAGTGAATTTAACACATCAGTGTTACTTAAAGCAGTCGCATTTATTTAATGTAGTCTTTACACAAGTTTATTCTCTCCAGTTTGGGAGGCACCGGATTCTGCACTGGACTATTGGCTGGGTGCTTGCCGATTGCCGAGGCAGAAGTTTGTTCTGCCCGGTTATCCAGGGCCGAGGGCGGGCTTACTCTTTTGTCCTCCAGTGGTTGGCTCTCCTCTGGCCCCGCCCCCATACTGTGTTAAAACAAGCCACGCCCACTCCCCTCCCAAAGGGATCTGAGATTAAATGAGCTGAGTCCAATGAACTTACTCATCTACCCTGTGAAAAAGGAAGGGAAAAAATGAAATGGGTTTTGATTAATTACCCGGGACTTGGATCTGCTTCCTCAACCCCCTACTGTGGGTGTGGATTATGCGGCTGAAGTCTCTCTCCATCGCTCCCCGCAGCGGATTTCCTGGCTTTAGCGCCTCTCCACATAGTTCTAAATGCAAAATTTGTTGGCTCTTATAATTCATCTGCCCTCCATATTGAATTTATTTATTTCGTCCTGGTTAGAGATCTCTCCATCTGCCTACGTCCATCTTTGGCTGCAGGATTTTAGTTTGGGCAGGCAGTAGTCCGGGGTGTTGAGGTTCAGTGTTCAACCTCGCTAACTGCAGTCCGGGGTGTTCAGGCTGCCTTCAGGCTTGCTGGTTGGAGCCCGGGGTGTTCAGGCTCGAAGGCTGAAGGCTGAAGTTTTTAAGCTTGGGGTCCAGACTGTCTGAAGACTGAAGTTTTTCAGCTTGGGGAGCAGACTTGGTGATTGAAGGCCAGGATGTTTTGACAGACTGGGCCATTGACATTTTCTCTTGCTGCTCTTGCAGCTCAGCTGTTTTCTCCCTAAGTTTGCAGCTGACGGATCCCAAAGTGCCGTATTGATTATGGACCACTTTGATCTCTTTGCTCTGACTTTTAAAAGCCTTCCAACCTCCTCCTAAAAATAGGGCAAAGCAGTGAATGAGGTTTGTGAGAAACCTTCAAGAGAAGAAAGGATTTCTGTTCGCCAGTACAGCAGTTTCTTTTCAGTTTTGATCTATGCTTTGTATAAGAAGTTTTACCTATTCCTGAAAGCTTGGTTTTTGGTGACATTTCGCTGCAAAGTAAAGAACAAAGAACAAAGAACCTTTGGAAACACATAAAGCTGACACTTTTTAGCAAATATTCTTGTTTTGTTCATAGTCGTATCTAGGTGAATACCAAATCCTGATTTGTTCACTCTGATTCTAGTCTTAGAATATTTAATTAACCAATAACAACTGCAAAATAAATGTCTAAACACATATACTGTATACTCTACAATATGCACGCAGTGAACATATGCTAAAATTCTTTGTCAAAATGCGAAACCATCTGCTTGCGTAAAACTTGAAACTTTTCAAATTAACTTGAAAATTGCAATCCGTACATGTCGGTAAATGTGTCTAAATATAAGAAATGAGCCTATTCTGGTTCGTAGTGTTATACAGAATTTTCCAGAATTCAAGATTTCCGGTTAACCATCATTATGAGATGTGCTATTATATTTGAAATTCAATGAGAAGTGAGAAATTCAAGACTGATCCAGAATGCCATTTTAAATGTAAAGAAACACACAACCCCTGGTCGCTCTTTGTAAAGAAACACCAACATTTTCCTGACATTTACATTTTAAGATCACCCACGCCATTTTATGTATGATATATTCTCCTTTCTTTCACCAGGGTAATCCCATTGAGATTAATATCTCTTTCCCGAGTGGGATTGAGCCAAGAAGAGCAGCGGTACTTATAGTCTCAGACGCAACAATAAAACACATCGAGACAACAATCGAGCTGAAAGTGCTGTACAACAGAAGCGCAAAGGAGAAATGCAAGCAAATTATCGATTTAAATGGCCACAGTCATCGACGGACTCTGATTCCATAGACTTTATAATAGCTTTAAATTCGGCATTCACTGCTGGCCTTGCCTGGAGGGTAACTAGGTCTTGATGTTTATACTCACTGACTGTTTTGTGCAGAGGGTGCTGAAGACGTCTACATTCTTTCCTAGCTCTGCCTGAGTTTTAGGAACGGTCATAAGCGCAGTGCCTGAGACCATAACCCGTAAGTGCCGCATTTCTGGGCCATAAAGAAACATAGCCGGGGAGAACGGCCTTATATATAAAAACATACCAGTGACAAAGCCGACCAGGGAAACTGTTGGGTCTCTTGCAGGCTCTGAGGGATATGTAGTATAAATATACATCTCAGGATTCCTCCTACTCTTTTGAAACGGAATGAGAATCCCTGGCTGCAGTTTCTGTTCTTTCCAGCGATTACTTGACTGCTTTGTAAGACCGTCTTTTTGGCAGAAGGCATCTTGACAGGCGAGTGGTACCACGAGCTGCCACTGCCTGTTTCTGTGGTTTGTACATCTGCTGGCCGTGTCCATATCTCTTTCAACTGTGCTCTGTTCTGTATAGAGGACATGTAGGCCGGCCCACGCAGATCTTTCCCCACTGTGGGAAACGACTACAATAAGCAAAGCCTATGAGAAATCTCAATAGTGGTAAAGGGGTGTGATAAGCCAGCCTGGTTCAGCTCTACAGTGGAAAGGGGTATAATGAGCCAGCCTGGTTCAGTTCTACAGTGGTAAAGGGCTATAATGAGCCAGCCTGGTTCAGCTCTACAGTGGGAAAAGGGTATAAGGAGCCAGCCTGGTTCAGCTCTACAGTGGGAAAGGGGTATTCTATACAGAGCTGGCTACCAAAATCCGGACCAGACCAGAACCCAAATCTGTCACATTTTGCTGCCAACTTTTGGTTCTTGCAGCGTGTATAAATAAATCAACACAAAATAAATAAGTAAACGACTTCACTTTCAGCCAATTATGCCCTCCATCTCCATCTGCACGTTGGAATAAAACGGTCTAATGCATTCAGTCAGCCCACACAGTCCTGTCTGAATGTCCGCAAAGTAAAAGGTTTGGCTTCACTTTTCTAAAGTGGACAGTGATAAAAAAATGCAATACTTGCAATGTGAATGTCATCCAAGTCTGGAAACACTTCCAACTTGATTAAACACGGAATGATTCATGGATTCAATTTAGTTAAGGCAGAAGAACTGCACCATATTTCACTGCTGAAAAAAACATGTCCACCATTGGCATTTGTCATAATAATAATAATAATAATAATAATAATACAATTTATGGGTGAAGAAATATAATTGAAGACAATTAAATTAGTCCCTTTTTTGCAGTAGGGACAAAAATATATATGTATATTTGAAGTAGCAATATCCAGCCCTATTTATCAGCCAGCCTGGTGAGAGATGTGTGAATGCCATGTCTGGGTAAGACTGAATCCTCTCAGAATGGGCCCAGATCCACACATTTCTGTAGAATTAAAAATGAACTTACAGTGAGCCAGAAGCAAACAAAAGAGACGATATTAATGCTTCCAGCAAATTATACCAGGCCTGGTGGCTGGGAGACGGCACATTAATCTGTTGAACAGCGAGCGGGTTTCTCGTGGAGTAATGCCAGGGTTTGAGATGGAAATGGTAGCAGGTAAAAGGTACCTCCTGTGTCTCCTGGATCTGTGGTCAGCTGGTACAATGAGCCCCGCCCAGCTGTCAGTAATGCACTGATTCGATAAGAAGGAAGTTAGGACGTTGTGTTTATCTCTGATAAAGAATAAATAACTGCTGCCATTCATTGTCCATTAGGAAAGGCATCCATTTTTTGTCCTCAAAGTGGCTTTTTTATAATCCATCACAACTGAGCCCCGTCCATCTGGTCAAGAGGTCCAGGCTGTCGGACCTGCTGGGGTCTCTTCTTCATCCTGCCCTCCTTGTTTTTGCCCACACTGCGAAAACCGAAACATAATTCAATCTCAACAAGTATTTTAATACTTATATTGATACTTAAAATCATATTTCTTTTACCTTTTTGCTAAATAAGACTAAAATATTGCCAATGTGGTGAGACCGTTTGACTAATTTGCAGATTTGCCAATGGAATAAGATCATTTCACTTGTCAAGCAAACAGCAACTTAAAACAAGTGACATAAGAGGAAAAAAAGATGCGTCTTATTACAAGACTGCTTGTGAGGAAAGACATTTTTTCCAGTACCTGTCATTCAGCCAGGGTGGAGCAGGATGTTCAGCCCAAAATGGAGTACTGTTGGAGCGTGCGGATAGGCCCCGTGATCTGAGATCAAATCAGGGAAACGCTTGCTTAGCTGCAGCATCACACAGTTAAGGAGGGTGCAGTTAGGTGAGATCTAAATCATGTCCTTCACTAGTGCCCCCCACTGGTTAACTGGTTAATGGGCACCTGGCAGAGGGGTTCGGCAGAAAGGGGGGGCTTCATCTTGGCCAAGCTTCCTGGTCTCAATATGCCCCATTGTATAGCAATCACTAGCCACTAACAATATCGATTGATTGATAATTGTATGATTTTAAAAGTGAATATGTGATTATTCATCTTTGCATCATCCTGTATTTGTCACACTGTGTGACGAACATTTTCAGATTGCATACCGCCCACGTAGGGTATTTTCCATGATTTAGCACCCAGGCACAGCTGATGCACAGTTTGACATGGAGAAAGATCTCATTTTGTCAACGATGACACGGGGTATAAAATCGCACACCTAAAACATTTTTAAGGTCTGCACCGAAGCAATGTAAAAAACAGCCAGCAAAAAGTTTTCGTGCAAAGTTTTAATTTGTCTTTCAGTGAAAGTGCAGAAGGATTACGGCCCTGATAACGAGGCCGGTTTGTCCCCCAGGCAAAGCTAATCAGTTAGAGTGCACTGGAAAGAGAGGCTCCTGTAATCCTCCCTGTCTTATGAGGACATTAACCCAACTGGGGACCTCCTTCATTTCCAGCAAGATCCCAGACTTGGAACACAAAGTTTACGGATTTAAGACTGTCGCCGGAGTGGAGAAATTCACCATGAGATTTTCTCGTGAGAGTCTCCTCTCGCCCCCTCGCTCGGTATTTTTGCCATCTGAGCTGAGTCACAAATGTGGCAGTTTAGAGGTGAAGTATGAACCCCCACCCCCGGTAAAAGAAACACTCAAAAAAGAAAAGACATTTTAAGCCTCGTTCTACCTTTTCTCTCTTTTTTTTCCCCACCATTTCTTGCTTTTTTTCTTTCTCTTTCCCTCCCTCACCACCTTCCACAAATACCCGTGCAATTTCAGCGAGGCTGACATCTTACCATTATCTTACCTGATTTTCACACCTTCTCCAAACCTCTCCTCGCTTTCAGACTGAACCCCTTTCTGCAACGGCAGCTGTGGTGACGGGGCAGTGGAGAGAAAGTTAGAGACGGAGGATTTGAGGACACTTCCTGGAAAGAATAACGAGGAAACACTTTGAACTGCAGAGTAACGAGATTAAAGGAAGAAAATGCGTATCCGCGAATGTCGGTTAGTCATCCAAAGTTTCACAGATGCTTGAACAAATGAGTTGCATATTCATTTAAATGCAACGGAGACCTCGTTGTATTAAAATGTAACATACAGTAAGGCCATTCCGTCGACATGCAGGGGCCACTGGAAACTTCCGGAAGCAAAAACTTTGTACCCCCCCCCCAGAGAACATTGCTCTTCTTCTGTGCTGGGTTTGGGACCATCCAGAGCCTTTTCAGAGTTTGCAATTTGCTGCCTTTACCGATGGTCACAGAGACATTTCACGTCTGGAATTCACATTTCCGGAATGTCTCGGCCCTGTCTCAATGCAGAAGTAATAATGAGCTTAGCTTAATCCCTTCACTGAAGGCAAGGGCAAGGCAAGGATAAAAACGCAGAAACTATGCATGATTGAATGCCCCAAAAAGAGCGGAAATATGTTCAAAGGCAAATAAGAATCGGAAGGGGAAGGCGAGCAACCTTTAAAAGGGAACATTTTTGATATTTATGAGGTGTTTTTCTGAGCCCTGTAATAAATGGAGGCTCCGCGTGAGCCTGCGCTCATCTCTGAACAGCTTTTATCACTCACAAGCAACTACAGGCATCTCCACTTCCCTCTGATATATACCTTTTTTACATTATTTATCGGCTGGTCAGATGTTTTTTATTGAAGTTCACAGCTTACGTTTTGACACATTATGTATTTATAAACCTCCCTGTTTACTGGAGAATCTCGGGATGAGTGCCCTAACCCTAACCCTAACCCTAACCCCTACCCAGGGACTGAACTGGCAACCCTCTTGGTGTAAAAAGTACACTCCACTGAGGGTCATGTCCATCTACTGAACACACCCCTATACTGACAATGTCCCTCTATTAGCCACACCTCTCTGCTCACAATGTCCCTCTATTGGCCACACCCCTCTACTGTCAATGTCGCTCAATTGGCCACACCCCTCTACTGTCAATGTCGCTCAATTGGCCACCCCCCTCTATGACAATGTCCCTCTATTGGCCACACCCCTCTACTGATAATGTCCCTCAATTGGCCACCCCCCTCTATGACAATGTCCCTCTATTGACCACGCCCCTCTTCTCACAATGTCTCTCTATTGGCCACACTCCTCTACTGACAATGTCCCTCTATTGTCCATACCCCTCTGCTGGTTGTTGGCATGGTAACACAAAGCACTCCCTCCCGCTAACTGCAAAGCTGCCAGTCGTGATCTAAACTGCGACAAAGGGCGCACGTCTATCAGGTAAATAAGCGTCGCTGTCAGGTAGACCTGCGCACATTTCAGATAAACCTGCGGGCGCTTCAGATAAACCTGTATGTAAATGAGCAGGAGAGCGGCGCAGACAC
The DNA here is from genome assembly GCF_963514075.1 of Conger conger. Taxonomy (NCBI): domain Eukaryota; kingdom Metazoa; phylum Chordata; class Actinopteri; order Anguilliformes; family Congridae; genus Conger; species Conger conger. The sequence goes on from NC_083774.1 coordinate 28,210,432, forward strand.
ACGGGACTCAGAAGTGAGTGAATTCTTCAGCGAAGACCGTGCCGTGGGAGCGCATTAATCACCACATCACAGGGTAGCTCCTTAGTCTCTCCGTCTCGCTGCGCTAACCGTGAGCGCCCTCTGTGGCGTGACGCTAACTTTAACACAACGCTCATTTCTCTCCCGTCTGCTGGCGACGCCGACCGTGAAGCCACAGTTCTGGTTGGCTCGTCGTATTGATTGTCTAGGTGTCTTTGCAGAAATACAACCCTGCCAATCGGTGGTCTCGGCTTGTCTGCCAATCGGCAATCTGAGGCTCTCGGCCAATCGGTGTTGTTTCTTTTTGTGTGTTTTTTTTTTGTTCGCCGTTTTGTCGCGTGCAGCTTCCAGTTCATTTCAGCCTTTATGGCTCTGTTTTCCTCTCCAAGACGAAATCTAATAACCTTGAGCACGTAGTACCCACAGCTGCTCTTACGTTTGTTATGTCTCTGTATGCTTTTGCAATGTAAGCGTACACTTACCGTGCCAATAAAGCTTATTTGAATTTTGCTGTCAGTATTTAATTGTTAAAATGGCTGAACACAGACCTGTATTTAACAGTGTGATGAGGATACTCTGGAATCACAATGTGGGTATCTTCCCCAAATGCTGATTTAGTTTTTAATTCACTAGTTATAGTCACAAATATCATGTCCAGTTTGTGATGCGAGTCATTCAAACATCCAAACAAGTGACAGCAAGTGTCTTTATTATTGAAATTCCCATGAATTGTCATGCATTTTGAATGAATGAAAACAAAGATTGAGGATTGCGACCCTTTATCAAAGAAGCATTTGCGGCTGTTCATTCAAAGAAAATGGCAGTTTAGATCAATCAATGAAAAACAATGAAACATCGAACATAGCAGGTACTCGTGCCGCTGTTAACATTTTGTCTGTTGTGCTGCATTCACGACGGCTGCACGATGACTACGCCTTCTCTTTGTGAAGGTGTTCAGCAAGGTCAGTACCCGCACGCTTGGAGTCTGTACGAGACTACGAGACCGTGCGTCGCTGTGCTGAAATGCAGTGTCTTAGCATGGCTCTATTAACCGCTGCTTTATTAACAGCAGTGTGAAATCTGTAAGAAACGGCTCGTTAGTAGTGAGATAAAAGTCAGCGACAAAGCGCAGCTCCCCGCTCCGCCGAGAGATTCTTATCTTCCCTGTTCCCCCTCTTATCCTCAAACGCCCGCTCTTTGTCTTATCGCCCGCCCCCGCCGTTTAAATTAAACGTGTGCGTCGGGGCCCGCCGTTCGCCGACGGCGTTCGACTCCTTTTCGCTTTGAGAAAAGCCAGGGGCCCCTTAAGGTCTGAGTGGCGTAACGGGCGAGGGGAATCTGGCAGAGCTTGTGGCAGAGTGGCCGTTGTCCGGGCTCGGAGGCTAACCTGGCGAGAAGGAGCCTTCAGCGGAGGAAGACCGCCCCCCCCCCCCCCCCACCCCCTGGGGTGAGGCCGACAGGAAGCCGCCACCACAGGCGGGGGCGGAGGCTGAGGCTCGGAGATAAACCGAAACCCCCGGGAGGAGGGTTGGAGGGGCCCCCCCGGAGGATGACTGCGCTCCTCTGTCCCGCCTGAACGAGAGGACAGTCGGTTGCTTTGCGAAGCAGGCTCGAAACGAGAGTGGAAAAGGTAAAGGCTGAAAGGGAATTTTAAAGTAAAACGTTTAGTCATTCCGTGCAGGAAAATGGCCAAAGTCCCGAAGACGGTACGGAATGGTTAGTCTGGAGGTGGAGGCGAAGCTGTGGGCCTTTTTCAGGACAGAACACAACCTGGTGGGTGTGGATGGCAGAGCATGCTTTCATATCAGGAACTATTTATACCTTACTGCTCTCTAACAGCCTATAGATGCTCTGCCACAAATTAAAGATAAATAGCTGCTAATTTGCTTTGCTATTGTGTTCTCCATGTTCTTGCATGATATGATGTTTGATCTTCTTTATTTGACGTATTTGTAATTCCTTTCTTAAGGATTCTTCAGCTGACTGTAAATCATTCTTTCAGAATGTATTTGTATTAAGGTAAATACGGTTTTTCACAACATTTTAAGTTAAGTTAAAAAAAAAAAAATGTAATTACATGGTCCTGCACCCTAATGACTTCTGGTTCCTTATGGTAACACTGGCCTCTTTAAAAGCAACTTCATCCAGATTTAATCACCATCAAGAGATAAGCTTATCAACGTCCCCCTCCATCAACATCTTAATACTGAAGCTATGGTTTAAGCATGATATCAGGGTAAATCTAATCAATTCATTTAACCCTCTTAAAGGAATTGTCAGAGTGATTTGCAGAGTCAGTGGAGCTTGGAAACGGTGTGGAGGTAATGCGTTTAACCATAGCAATGCCAAAACAAAGTGATAGTGTTGTGAACACCGAGATCACTGAAGAATTCGAGTTACAGTGGATTGAAGATTAAGATGATTTTGATATGGTCTACAATCTCATGAATTTTGGAAGGCTCCACACACACATACTCATTCACACTCACGTGTACATGTGAGGGGGTGACTTTGGCTCAGGTCGTAAGAGCAGTCGTCTGGCAATCGGAGGGTTGCGGTCACGCCCTGGATGTGTGGAAGTGTCCTTGTGCAAGGCACCTAGCCCCCAATTGGTCCTCATGAGCTGATTGGTGCCTTGCATGGCAGCCAATCGCCATTGGTGTGTCAGAGTGTGTGTGAATGGGTGAATGAGAAGCATCAATTGTACCCAGCTTCGGATGAAGGTGCTATATAATTACAGACCATTTTACCGTTTACATCATTAACCCATCCTAGTTACTTACGAGCAGTGGGCAGCCACCGTGCTGTGCCTGGGGACTCCAGTTCTGAGGCCAGTGCCCTGGTCAAGGACAATGGTGGGACCAGATATGCATGTCTTTCCTTCGGTGTCGGCTGGCCGACTCAAACCCAGTACCTCCTTGCGAGACAGCAGTGCTATCCACAGCTCCACCTTGCCCCCCTCCATGGGTACCAAAGGCCTCACAGAGCAGCTAGCGTTTAAGGCCAAATACAGCTTGCCTGTCAGTCCACTGGTGCAGGACCCAACTGTACATACATGCAAATCAGGATGTGGCAGAAGCAAGCAATCACAGCATGCTCCGCCTTTTTGGGCCAGCCAATTAGATGGCTCCCGTCAAAACAAAGCTAGTAAAGGTGGGGGTGGACAATGTTATGCCTCCAGTGACCCAGCCCAGTGAGCTGGGTAAAGAGAAGGGGCAATGTGAATGTGACTTAGAGTTTTAAACGCGTGCGGGAAGTGGCGTCGTTTGAAGGAGCAAGGACATTCCATTCGCCTAATTCACATTCTCAATCTCCCCGTCTTATCTTTGTTTCTAGCCTCTTTTTCTAGCCTCTCTCGACGGGTGGAGTTAGGAGTAGAACAAGTAGCAAGAAAAAGGAAAGAGGAAAAAAATAAGTGATTGGAACGAACCCCTGGAAGCACACCCCGTAAAGAATGCTGTGGTGGGGACCGGTTCATCTTCCCAGGGGCAGCACACTGAACCCCCCCCTAAAGAGTGCTGTGGTGGGGACCGGTTAATCTTCCCAGGGGCAGCACACTGAACCCCCCCCTAAAGAGTGCTGTGGTGGGGACCGGTTAATCTTCCCAGGGGCAGCACACTGAACCCCCCCCTAAAGAGTGCTGTGGTGGGGACCAGTTCATCTTCCCTAGCCTGGGGGTCTTCCTCCATATATAACACCTGCATTACCTGTCTCTTTTCTCAAACTGAAAGCTGCTATTTGAGAGCACAGTTCTGCAGTTTTTATTTATAGAAATTCAGGGCAGTGGAAATGCACATATGTATATTTAAGGAGATGCACCGTATGTATAATTTGTGTGTGGGAGAGCGAGGCACCGAGGGTGTGTGAGAGTGAAGGAGCAGCGGACAGAGAGAGCAAGAGAGCGAGAGAGAAAGTTAAAAATACTCAAAATATTTCAAGATTTTCCCTTGAGTGGTTGGTTGTTTTTTCTCAGGTTAGTGAGGTCGCTGTAATTAGTTTTCACTGGCGTGAAGGTCAGATCTCGCCGGCTGCCCATACTTCCCTCCACCCGCGTTCCTCAACGGTCTCCCCACTGCCGTGTAAAATGTGCATTAAAAATATTAGTTGATTAGGATCCCGTTAGCACCCTTAATTAATCACCACCGTAACCATATTATAAATGCCCTTTAACATTACCCCAACGAAGGAGGCATCTGGACAGCCGATATATCAACATTAAATTAACTCTCATTAATCCTTCTCCTTATTGCCCTGAAAGGCTGCAAGAATCATTCAGCTTACAATTAGTATCCATTAATATGCTAAGTCACAATTAGCTCTTGGGGTATTAAAATGTAGAAATGCAGTTGCATGGTTTAAAACGCTACTGTAAAAAAGTGGAAGTGATGGCTCAGTCAGTTAAAGCACTTGCTATGGGCTGAGCTTCAGTCATTGGCCGACTATAACCTGGGCTCTGTTCCACAGAGCAGGATTTAGCTGGATAACCAGGCTGAGTAAAACCCAGAACAGATCTTTTTAATCCATGTTCAACATGTGTTTGATTTGCACTTTGTTGTACGTCGCTCTGGATAAGAGCATCTGCTAAATGCCACGTAATGTAATGTAATGTAACATTTGGGTGAACTCCTCTGCTGAATTTATTGTTACTTTCTTTTCACTAGACTATCTTTAGCCCCTTGTATTTTGTATACTTAATCGAGGACTTTTGGGTTTGTATTCATCTCGGTACTGTAGTTCCTGAAGTTGTAGATTGGTATGGTAGTATGGTACATATGGTATGGTACAGACAACTATGTAATCCTGCTTCAAAACCTCCGAAATGTGACTTGGGGTTACTAAAGTACCTCCAAGCTAATAACTGGGCAGCCATAGGGTAACAGTTGCCATTAGTTACAGTTGTGGCTTTCCTCCGCTAAATGCGAGCTCTGCTGTAACTCTACAGTAATGCCCGTGGCGGGGGAAACGGCCACCTGCTAACGCATAAGTGCACTGGAGGAGCTGCAGTGGACCTTCCACAGATGCAGACTGTGGCGTGGAGATAGCGGGTGGTCAACAGGCTGGGTGCTAGTGGCGACACAGCTGTGACTAAGACGAGGCAGCCGATTTGCCCGCAGCAGCTCTTTTGCAAAACAATACAAAGACAAAACAAAGTAAACTATAAAAAGCTAACAAAATTAAGGAGTACACAGACTTAAAGATTGTGTTTCCTGGGGAACTCACCCGAGACGGTGCTGATCTCCGTGAAGGTCTGCCTCCCCTAAAGGCGAAGCGAAATGTAAACATACCAGATAAAGGCAACGAGCAACAGCTGTGCTGATTATCAGTCAACCTCAGCTGTGCGTATCTGTAACCGTGGCTACAGCTGTCCAAGGTCCTCGAGGCCTCCCAGTCTGGTAAAAAGCAGGATGCAAATGATTATTAAATTATCAGTGCCGCTCTCCGCTAGCTTCATGCATATTCCTCTGGAAATGTGCGCATTAATGTATGTCGAACAGCGACGCAGCCTGTTATTTTACCCCTACTCTGAGAAGAAAACATTGATGCATGTCTCCCTTTGAATTTGAAATATTTACGGAAGTACTATTGTCGGGTGTTGTTTTTATTTATTTCTGTCCTTGCGGGGTGCGTCGTACGGTCATTTCATCAGCCGTAAAGCTCAGAATGATCCGTGAGAAACAGGCACTCCCGTGGATAAGTTGCTCGACGCCTCATACAAGGCGCGTTGGTGTTAGACTGCTTTTGTCCCTCAGGCTCCCGTAAGCCGCTATTGTGTAGGCATGAGAACAAAGTGATGCAATTGGGAGGGGTGCATTCGGGCGACGGGATGAGCTTCTCTGTCAGGGGACGTCGTCCCGCGCAGACGGGAGAGAGCGCGGTCTGAATTAAAATGAAGTCTCGTTTCCTGTCGAGGGCGCATCTGCAGCCGGTTGCTTTGGGGCTACTTCCTGTTTACGCGGCCGGGGCTGTTGCGGCGTAGTTGGCCGTGTTGTGAGTCGCTTCACTGGCAGGTCCCCGAGAAGCTGGCGGCATTTCTGAAGGGAGCATGATGGCGGGCGTGGGCTGGGGGTGGCATTGAGGGCGTTGTACTGTTCCCTGTTTAAAAAACCCCCAGCTCAAGCTAGGTTTTGGAAGAGCTAGTAGCTGGTTGAACAGTTCAGTCCAGCTCTATATACTCCACATGGTTTTGCCCAGCTCAAGCTATGTTTTGAAACAGCTGGTAGCTGGTAATTCCAAGCTGGTGTAGCTGGCTTTCACACCAGGGCTCTGTGTCGGTGGAGGTGGGGGAGGAGGGGGGTGGTGACGGGGATCACGTAGCTGGCAGAGGGCCCTGATTTTCACCCAAATCGATGGCGGCAACACCTGCTGCACCGCAGGTCACTCGCTTTCAGGGCTCTGCTTCCTGATTAAAGTGGACGCTTATTTACTTACTGTCAGCAGGACCTGATGTGAGCTTGTAACACTCTGGTTTCAAATGTAGTCTACAAAATGGCTGTGCCCCACATGTTGCATACAAACACGTGGAGCGATGTGCCGGTCTAGACAGCCAATCGCTTAGTTTTACCTCCTTATTTCCTTTCCTCGGTCCTAGCTCCAACCATAGGAGGAGGCAAGGACAGAGGAAAGGAAACCAGGATGGAGCTATCGAGGAGACGTGCTAGGCAAGTGGAATGTCCTTGCTCTTTCACGTGTCAGTTTGAAGGCACGTCAATTGTAGACATTGCAGATGGGTGGAGGTGAATCCACAGGTTTATGCAGCACGCTTCTGGAAGAAATAATTCGCAAAGGATGCACTTCTTGCTCAAGAATCCTTTGGGAGCTTCCTAGCTTCTCACTCCTAGCTCCGTCAACGAGCGTTTAGCGGGTGGCAATGTCCTTCAAGATGGCCGACCCCAAACGATTTCTGGGTCAGTCGATTAGTGAGACAAGGAAGGGAGAATAAGGATTGGAATAACGGGTCTTTTTCAGGAGTGACTGGTGGCTGCAGTGGGTGTGGTCGGCGGGGTGAACAAAGTGGGCACGGTTGCCATGGTGACGCGGCCACTTAACCACACAAACGCCCTGTGGGCCGTGTCTTGGTCTACAGCTGACCTCAGTGTCAACTAGGATTGACTCCACTGGCTCCCCACTGGGCATGCTCCATGACCTTTCATCCCTCTCGGCCCCACTGTGTCACAGGGTCTTTCCTTGAGGCCAGTTGCCTTTTCCCCTTGAGCTTCCACAGACTTATAAAGGCCATTTTTACACATCGGCACCCTCCATTTAAGCCTCATTACTTATTTACGCCGCTGACATTTTTTTCTTCATTGAGTTACTGATGGTAGTAATAGGAGGAATGCATATTCTCTCTCGCTCTCTCTCTCCGGGGAAATGGTGTACAAATGTCTTGTAAGCAGTACCTTGCAGAAACATAATAAACGTAGATATATTTAAGATATGTGGACTTTTCAAAAGCATATATAACCATAGATATATTTCACAGCATTTTTTAAAAATGTATTGGAAGATATCTGAAGGTGATAATGATTTGGATATTTACACATACAATTGGAAGTGTTGTAATATCTATAACTGCTGTACATGCCACATTCACATGTTGACGGTAAAGAAACATTATAGCGTGCGTTAGTGTGGAACTGGTGATGACCGCAGCTGTATAAGCTACAGGAGAAGGCAGTAAACATCCTGTTAACATTGCGATACTGATGTGGTAGGATAGTTTTATGCTTTGGCTTGGTACTATACAGGCATAAATGAGGACTGGACTCGTTATGTCATTTATTTCATGTTACCTGCGCAAGACAATAGACGGTTTGTCCCTCTACTGTATACCGACGGTAAAAGCTGGGGAAATTGAGGTACTGACAGAAGGTTACGTGGGGGTATGCAGTGTGCGGTTTTAAACACCGGCGGGGGTAGAGCTTTCCGTGGCTGTCACGTTGAAATACATTGTATATTCGGTTTGCTGACGACTCCATTCCACCACCACGTGAAGGCAGCATAAGGGTTCACAACTGTAAGGGGTACCCACTGCATTTATTAGCCTGATAAGCTCCTCTCTTGTTAGACAGACTGCTGCATAGAGATGCATTGGTTCAACGTTTTCTCAGGCACGCACATCCATTTGTAAACTTAGGTTGTGCATTTTTAACACAGTAGATATACCATTACATTAACCAATTTGTGACATTAGGGAGGATGGGTTAACCACACAGTAAAATGTGCAGTGTTAATGGTTAAAGGTTCGCAGAGCTAGTCTAACATGATCAAAGCAGATGGTTTCCTTTTCAGATAAAAGAACCAGAAGTGGAAATTGCCTGTGATCTAGGGCAATCCAAAAGTTAAGTAGAGATAGTCATGCATTCAGCAAAGATACACAAACAAGCTTATAACAGAGTCATAACAGTTAATCAACTCTTACAGAGTATGTATGGTCAATTACAAGACTCATACAATTCATATATGAATTAACTCTGGACATTCTACTGTGCAGGAGACTTGAGGTTAGATATGCTAGAGTGTTCCCTCCTTGAGCAAGGCAGTCCAAGTTGCATCAGCAAATGGCCAGCGATATATAAATAAATCCAAAAGTGTAAGCCTGCAAAAAAAAAAAAAAGCCAAGCCTGTAGCAGATGAATAATGAAACCTCAAAGAAAATACATCTTTAAATAAACACATTATTTTAAGTGCTTTTATCTTTGAGGATTTCTTTCTGCTCCTTCATCTGACAGGAGGACACCCACTCCACCCTGAACATTCTGCGCACACAGTCTGCCCGCCGGATTTACTTCCTCCATTCCTTCGCCGTGATTTCTGGCTGTCCTTAATTTTTCTTTTCACGCTCTTAGCCGCCAACCCCCCCCCCCCCCCCCCCCCACGGTTTCCGGCCCCCTCCTGAGCTCCTTTCAGCCGGAGCTGACGTTCCTCCTCTCGGCCATCCGTCACAAAGGGTTCACCCCGAATCCTGGATGTGAATCAACTGAAGTGTTTCACAATGCTGACTGAATACTGATTTGTCCCAGTAAGTGATTGACCGCAGGTGGTAGCTCTGCCCACTTTGGGGTGGGACAGCAAAGTCTTACCCTTCCTTCACTAGTGAACAGTGTGGCCATTCCCATTGCTTATATTTTTTCCTCCTGCCCTGCTTTCCTTGGTCCGTTCCTCAGTCCACCCATCGGAGAAGTGAGAACGGAGGACTCAAGAAAATGCGATTAGGCAAATGCCACGTCAGTTACAGACAAGAAGCGGATCCACAGGTCGATGGTTTATAAAAAATAGTTAAACAAGAAATGCTCACATTTCCTCCGAGCTAGCCTCCTAGCTCCTTGAAAGGGTTGGAATGTCTTTAACGGTGGCGGACCTAGATCAATTTACGGGTCTGGAAAAGAACAGGGAGACAAGGAAGGATAAAATAAGCAATGGACTGGAATTGGAATGAACCCAATGCTGTAAATGTTATAAAAAATTTAAATAAAAGTCACAGTTCCTTCCATTCTCAAATGTAATGATAAAATATATGAACATATTATAAGTACACAGCCGCCTACACCGACAGCAGCAAGGACCTTACCTTTGATCAAGATTAATGCATGACCCTTGTGCGGTTTTTGCAGCGGAAAACATGAAAGGAGAACATTTTAAAATGAACGTTCATCATAAGCATAATGGATAAGGAAACATCCATTGAAAAAAGATTAATAAATGAAAAACTTTCTTTCACTCGTTCACTGGCGGTATTTTCACTTTTATAATCTATCGAGTTTGTCAAGGATACTGTATTAAAAGAGGTGACGTGAATGGCAAGGCGCAGTGAGCAGTGAACAGAAACACCCTGGGGGAAAGCTGGTGATTTGCGCCGTTTGTTGAAGATTACAGGGCCAGTTTATTAGAGAAAGCTGGTGGTGAGCAGGACAGAGAAAACCATCTCTCTTTTCACCCATGGTGTGCCATCTTCTCACAGTGCAGATTTATGATGCATTTACTCGCTAGTGAGAGTACAGTGTGCATGTGTTTGTGTGTTTGGGGGGGGGGGGGGTGTAGGGCTGTGTGTTGGGGGGCGGGGATGTTCAATGCATTTAGAGAAATGCACTGGTGAGCAGGACAGAGAAAATACATAAACATTCACAGAGAGTAGATTTATTTACTTGCTGGAGAGAGTGTGTGTATTCGGGGTGGGGAGTGGGCAGGTTGCCAGGTCATCTGAAAGTGAGTCTTCCTCAAATAACTGGGAAAACAGTGAGTCTTCTTCAAATAAAGAGCAAAAGACCATGTCTTTCTCAAATAATTTGTAAAAGAGTCTAATCAAAAATCCTTTACACATATTTACTCATTGTAATAAGGCCTATTTAGCACGTTTTCGGTCAGGTACAGAGTCGAGATTTACGATCCTCCGGTAAGTACCAAATGCCTGTCTTTGTTGGGGAGTTGGCTGCTGAAGCCAAAATCGTGAAGGCGTCCCAATTCACCTGACCACCCAGCGGCCTAAGCAGACACGGTGATTTATCTTTCCAAACATGCTTTAAAACTGAGTAGCGTTACCTACTGAGAGCTGGCAATTAGGACCGCACTAGTGTTTCAGGGCTCTGCGGAGCTCTCGAGATACGGGACAACGCCTGCGGTGAAAACGCCTTCGGAAAAAATCCTCTTCTCTCGTGGAACGGATGTAGAGGAGCCAGCAACCGCGGCTGTAATTAGGACATTAGGCGCCGCGATTTGTAACTTCCCTAATTGCTGGAGATGAAGGGAGGCGCTAGCGGTTCCAGGCGCGGCCCGCTAATCGTAAAGCCATCGCTCACGCTGGAGGGGAAGTGCAGGCCGGTGCTGCAGCCGTCCGCCAGGAGCAAATGGGCCACTTTGGTTTCAATCAGGATCACACCGTTCAAAAACAAACAGCCCTGACCCGGCCCTGCTCTCCGAATTTTCCGGCACAGTGTGGCGTTGTGTGGTGGGAGGTGGGCGGTGTGGGGTGTGGGGTGGGGGGAGACTGTTCTGGAAGACACACCGACCAATATGAAGTGTGCTCTCTGTCTCTCTCTCTCTCTCTCTCTCTCTCTCTCTATCCCTCTTTCTCTCTCTCTCTCTCTCTCTCTCTCGCCCTGTGGGTTGTGGGTTGTTTTTTTTTTTATTGGAGCTGTATAATTTCTGTTTTTGAATGTTGTCCCAATAAAGGGGTTTTAAAACCAAAATCTCTCTCCCCCTCTCTCCTGGGTCTCAGCCACGTGCCCCGCTCTCGCGCTCGTGGCCGCTGTGCTCCGACTGTTTGACTCTAATTGCGCTTAACGCGCGGCGGTAATTACCGGCCTGGTTAGAGGCATTTGCGGTTTGGCCGCGCCAGCCGCCAATCAAGCCTCATTTGCTTTATGTCCGTTCCTGCGCCTCTGTGTGTCTACTTATCGGTGTTCAAACAGAAAGAGGAACCGGGCATTATACCCACCCCCCACCCCCCCTCAGGAATAGGGGATTCTCACTGCTGTAGACTGGGTTTGAATATTTAAAAAAATATATATATCATATTCTTAAAATATTGTTTGAAATACCTTAACCCATTAGACACAGATGCATTTCCGGCAAATTGCTCTCATTTTTAAATGAAACGGTTATTTTCCCCGATATTCCGAACAAGACAATTATTGTTTAATTGCATGTTATGGTTAGTAGAGTGTTTCACTGGAAATTCTCAGGGACCTCCAGGAGCGTTTTCATATTTTACTGCCGTATAAACAGCCACAGTATTTCAGATTCGTACTTGACCCAGGACTACAACTCTGTGTCAACGGCCCGATTGGGAACACTCCAGTGACAGAAGCAACACACTGTGATAAACCTGCCCAGTCTCCCCACATAAACAGAGTATTGATTATTACATTTATTTTGCATTGTGCAGCAGTAGATTACAGCCACAGAACTGTACTGCACATGTAGCTTTGTCTCAGACACAGGGCTGTACTGCACGTGTAGCTTTGTCTCAGACACAGGGCTGTACTGCACGTGTAGCTTTGTCTCAGACACAGGGCTGTACTGCACGTGTAGCTTTGTCTCAGACACAGGGCTGTACTGCACGTGTAGCTTTGTCTCAGACACAGGGCTGTACTGCACGTGTAGTTTTGTCTCAGACACAGGGCTGTACTGCACGTGTAGCTTTGTCTCAGACACAGGGCTGTACTGCACGTGTAGCTTTGTCTCAGACACAGGGCTGTACTGCACGTGTAGTTTTGTCTCAGACACAGGGCTGTACTGCACGTGTAGTTTTGTCTCAGACACAGGGCTGTACTGCACGTGTAGCTTTGTCTCAGACACAGGGCTGTACTGCACGTGTAGCTTTGTCTCAGATGCGGGTCTGTACTCCACATATACAATCCAGTCCATAAGTACACCTATACCTGTAGCTCTGTCTCAGACACAGGGCTATACTGTACTTTAGCTTTAGTGCTTTAGCTTTGTCTCAGACACAGGGCTGTGCTGCACCTGTAGCTTTAGAGCTTTAGCTCTGTCTCAGACACAGGGTTCTACTGCACCTGTAGCTTTAGCGCTGTAGCGCTGTCTCAGACACAGGGCTGTACTGCACCTGTATCGCTGTCTCAGACACAGGGCTGTAGTGCACCTGTAGCGCTGTCTCAGACACAGGGCTGTGCTGCACCTGTAGCTTTAGTGCTGTAGCGCTCCCCCTCCTTCCTGCAGGACATGCCTTGTTAGAGGCCCATCTGTGCAGATGGGGAACAGTCGTTCTGTTCCACCGCTTTCCAGAACATCCCCGAAAATCTGTCCTCCGGGACCTTAGGAAGTAATAATGACCAAAAAAGGCATTTCTCCTGTTTCACATTAAACCCTCAACCTGGACTCTCTCTCTCTCCATCCCTCCCTCCCAACCTCCTCTATTTTCTCCCTCCCTCCTTCCATTCTACCCCTCCCTCCCACAGATGTCCAGCACGTGAAGCGGAGAGACATCGTGCTGAAGAGGGAGCTGGGCGAGGGGGCCTTTGGGAAGGTGTTCCTGGCAGAGTGCTACAACCTCAGCCCCACTAAGGACAAGATGCTGGTGGTGGTCAAGGTAAGTGGCCAAGAGCTCATAGTTAGCACCGGCGCCTGTTAGCCGCGCCCGTTAGCCCGGCTCAGTCACCGGGGATGGTCACGTCACCCGCACCCTCGTTAATCCCGGTGCCGTTCCAGCGCTCGGCGCCAGCTCAAGCTCTCCTAGGCCTGTCCCCCACGGACGGGTTGAGAATCCGGGATCGATACGGAAAGAGGCTTTAGCGCCTGGAAGATCGATAGAGCCACCTAATGATCCCCGGTGTCTTCATAAGTCGCCGCCTAATATTTGTCTTATGAAGTCTGCAGGGACTAGAAATGTCATCTTTGAGAAAGGTTGTTTCAGGTTTTCCTACACTGGGATCATGCATCAGGGTCTGGTAATACATCATCAGCCGACTGACTGTGAACACGTCCAAAAGATCTGTTCACAAATCACGCCTCTGACACCTGTTAAATCTATGCTACCTCTACTATAATTTTTGGATAACTTCTTCACCATGACAACTATTAAATCTATGCTACCGCTACTATCATTTTTGAATAACTTCTTCACCGTGGCACCTGCTAAATCTATGCTGCTATCCTCTTTGACTAAGTTCTCCATTTATAAATCGTCTTCTTACAAACACATATATTTTTTAAATGTACTTGTTTTCAAATCCATATTTCTAATGATCAATGAATGACATTTCAAGTGTTCCCCCCTGCGTTACATAGGGGACCCAGTGGTTTACAGAAATATTGGCATGAAAAGCCAATTATAATTTCCTTCTTCTTTCAGTTGCCTGTATTTCTCCCGGTCCTGAACCAGAGGCAGCGGTTGTGGCAGCCTCTTTGTCATTTGCCCTCTTTGCTTAATTATTGATAATGAATGGAGACCCTGAGCGAGCAGATGTTGCGCGAGAGCGAGAAGCCGCCAAACCGTGACATGAGCTCGCGGATTCATTAGTCTGAAAGAAAAATGAAAGGCGTCAGGGGCAATAAAATATTGAGGAACGGCGCATTCAAATTTCCGACCCCAAAACGGGAAGCGTATTTGTTCCAGTTATGGGATTTTTCGCATCTTTCCTGTTTTTACCGGAAGCTTTTCCCTCGGGGTTGGCAGAAGGCAGGGTGCGGAACGGCGTAGGCCATCGGCCATGGTTACCGTTTCCAGGAAGAAGAGCTACCGCATCAGCTTGGTGGTTTTCAAGACCAGGCTTGATACGGTGATGAAACTAGTTTTTCGGTAATCTAAGCATTACATGGTAGGAAAGCGTTGAGCATTGTTGGGCTAAATTGCCTGTTCTTGTCAGCATGTTATGTTGTGATAATTGCAGTTATTTTGTCATTTTTAAGAAGCAGCCCTTAGTCGCACTGACACTTACATGCACAGCTCATGCAGGTGGGCATGAGCTAGTCAGTTGGATTTTCAGGCAAGGTGATATTAAGTATGGTAAGTAACATTCAATTGAATTGAGAACAGTAGTATGTCTAACCACCCAACAAGCTCAAATAACATATTATCAACACTACCAACCTACGCATCACTTGTTACCCTGGCTTCAGGGTCGATAAACAGTTTTACAAGTTAAATTGGTTTAAAGAAGCTGAAGTAAAATATATCTGCACCCTCGTGCTGTTTACATGTATACAGTTGCTTAGGAACTGCAAGTGCCTGTCCTGGGTAATCATCGGGTGTCAAATGAAATGCAGTATATTAATGTTTTAAATATTTTGCTGCCTTTGGAGGCATATGACAGATATCACAAGTGTTGAAACATTATTGCAGCTTTAGACTTTAGACTTGCATAGAGAGCTGAGAGACTGTCCCTGCCCTAAGTCTACATAAACACAGTACTAAAAGGCATTCTGGGATATATGCGAACACAAGGGGGTGCAGTCATCCGATAGAAGAGAAGATGGAGGGGATAGTGACTGTGTCGATGGAAATGATGCTAATGATAACATATTTCTACATATTGCGTGTTCTCACAATTGGGTCTCAATTGGGAAGGCAACCATCATAGTCATGGGCCCATAATATGATGTTGGTGGATAGGGATGGTGGAGCTGAGACCGAGGATGATGGTTTTGGTGGTGATGAAGATGATGATGTTGATGTTCATGATGTAGACGATGAGGTTAGCGGTTCTGACCATGACGATGTGATGTTGATGGAGATGAGAAGATGTGATGAAGATGATGGTAAATGGTAAATGGTTGGCATTTATATAGCGCCTTTATCCAAAGCGCTGTACAATTGATGCTTCTCATTCACCCATTCATACACACACTCACACACCAACGGCGATTGGCTGCCATGCAAGGCACCGACCAGATCGTCAGGAGCATTTAGGGGGTTAGGTGTCTTGCTCAGGGACACTTCGACACAGCCCGGGCGGGAGATCGAACCGGCAACCCTCCGACTGCCAGACAACTGCTCTTACTGCCTGAGCCATGTCGCCCATCATTTTGGTGTTCATGATGTGGACGTTGAGCTTACTGGTTCCAATCATGATGATGTGATGTTGATGAAGGCAATGACTGCAGCCGTCGTCACGAGTCGCAAGGATGCAACGATACTGATGACTATACCTACTTGCTGGTGGAAGAAAGGGGAAACGCCAGTACACAAACGCATCGACACACAAACACACTTACCTACAGACAGCCTTTGCAGACATACTCTGAGTCTTCTTCTGCCGTCTTGACCAGGACTCCCTGGAGGAAGACATAGCATCTCAGTGGGGCCTTCCAGGCTAAATAAAGGCGAAATAAAAGACAATAAACTGACACATAGACACACAGTGCGAGCCTGGCACATTCCCAAAGGGACATGGTGATGTGGTGGGGGGGTTGTTGTGCTGTCAGGCCTGTGAAGTGGGCAGGCTGGAGCGAGGGGTTTGGAGGGGGGGTTGCTCATATACAGGTGCTCATAGAGGACAGCACACAGGAGAAATAGAAGCTTCCGGACAGGGACGGCTGCCCGGCCATCTGGTGCCTCTGGAGCCTCAATCCATCTAAATCTGCCCCAGTCTGGGGAGCCCGGTTCTCCAGGGGCATGTAATTAATGTGGGGCCATGTCATGTGTCCCTGTAGCTCTGCAGGACACTGCTGGGAGGAGGGAGGACATGGCTCACGGATAGGGACCCCCCCGAGCAAGAGTTTACCCTGCGCTACAAACCTCGAAAACGCTGACGAAAACCACGCGCAGCATCCGGCCTGATTAGCTCACAGCGAGAGCTCTGACTCTGCCCGCCAGCCTGATCTAGCATGATTGGGAGGAGCGCCGTTCTAAAGTCACGTTCACCATTCGGCAATCGCTAGTGACCGGGCGTCAATCATGCTGAGCAATCACTGATCGGCAATCATGGTCACGTCTCACCAATCGCTGGTTACGAACGCTATGTTAGATCAGCTAACCCTGATCGCCAATCATGATCGCAATCTCCAATAGTTTATTACAGCAGAGTGGATTACAGTGCATTCAGAGAGTACTTTCACACGGACTCGTGGATACAGTTTAACGCACGCTGACTATTTCTGTCAGCGAAACTGGAGAAAATTCTCCAAAACCAGTGTGGAAATAACTGTGACACTATCAATGGAATAGATTTCCTGAATTATATCAGCTAAAAGAAATGAGGGGCCTACCGATGACAGGGAGTTAATAGCTAACAGACCTGAAGCTAGTTATACATTTTATTCCCTGCACAGGGTATCTTCAGCAAGCATGTTACCTGATATGACTGTTACACTTGACAATGGCAATACAGCACTTTTTCAACATTGTCCAGCATTTTGTATAAGTTGAGCTTCATCCATTTCCAATATCTGCTACATGATATAAATGTACCCTGCTCAAAGAATTTAAATGAAAAATGCAACAACAGAATTAATATGTCTGGGCTGCAGGCCTGGCTAAGCATCTGGGCCCATGACTATGATGGTTGCCTTCCCAACTGAGGCTCTGCCATTGCGCACTACAGCAAAATTACATTTCACAGATCACTTTAGTCTAATGCCCAACTGTGAGAAAACGCAATATGTAGAAATATGTTACTTCCTCTACATAAATGACAGTTTTACAGAGGTTGTTGTACTAATTTCTGCTAACAATAGTGAGTCAAAGCCCTGAATTTGCTGGGAAAAAACGACGGACGGGCTCACGGTGACCTTCCAAACGTCGCCAGAACGAATGCTAATCCGATGTAAAGCCCGCCTCAGGATTGGCGGGTATGCGGGTAAACATGCCTGTACATAACTCGCTCTTCGTTTTAATTGGGAGGAGGGGGTGTTGGTGTCTGTCGGCATTTTTATTCCGACGGTAAAGCCTGCGCAGCCATCTCATGCTCATTACCGAGAAACACCTGGAACTGTTCGCTGGAAAGAAGCCCACAGGACGAATACTAATCCGCCAGCCGTCGCGCCGTTATTTTTCTGCTTTGCCGCTTTTCCAGAGATGTTCAAAGCAACGTGATGTTCGCTTCTAATTTTGCGCGATGCAAGTTGTTTGGAAATAGCTGTGTGATTTCAGCCATATGAAGGAGGGAACACGATGTCCGTCAGTCGTGTCTGGAAAATGTTCTCTTTTGCACCAGTGGTTTGCCATCCAAGCACCACCGGGGGTGACGGTTTCACGCGGCGTGAATTCAGGAGTCCGTCACGGACTGTGCTTTGCTCACGCTCCAGCTGAGTCATTTAGGTCCTGTGTGTGACTCTCGCGCACACACACACACACACACACACACACACGTATTTTAGTAACACCGACAAAGATTTATTTTGTTGCAGGTCACTTTTCCTCTGCCATGTTACTCCCGCCCTGTAGGTGGCGCCGTGTGTTGATGAGCACACCCTGAGCCTGTGAGCATTAACGGTTTCCTCGTTGTTCCAGACGCTGAAAGACCCCACGCTGGCGGCCAGGAAGGATTTCCAGAGGGAGGCGGAGCTCCTCACCAACCTGCAGCACGAGCACATCGTCAAGTTCTACGGCGTGTGCGTGGACGGAGACCCGCTCATCATG
Source organism: Conger conger (assembly GCF_963514075.1). Lineage (NCBI taxonomy): Eukaryota > Metazoa > Chordata > Actinopteri > Anguilliformes > Congridae > Conger > Conger conger. Next base: position 28,228,484 of record NC_083774.1, read on the forward strand.
GTGTTCGAGTACATGAAGCACGGGGACCTCAACAAGTTCCTCAGGTGAGTGTGTGTGAGTGTGTGTGAGTGTGTGTGAGTGTGTGTGAGTGTGTGTGAGTGTGTGGAGGCCGACCCGCTCATCATGGTGTTTGAGTACATGAAGCACCGGGACCTCAACAAGTTCCTCAGGTGTGTGTGTGCGTGTGTGTGTGTGTATGTGTGTGCGTGTGCGTGTGCGTGTGCGTGTGCGTGTGTGCGTGTGTGTGGAGGCCGACCCGCTCATCATGGTGTTCGGGTACATGAAGCACGGGGACCTCAACAAGTTCCTCAGGTAGGGGCCACAAGGAGAGGTTTAAAGCACAACCACTAAATGGTCTACTCTCATTTTGGAGCTAGAAATCTTCACCAACAATCAAACAAGCGATAAGTGGGGAAAGTGGCATATCATATATATTTATATTTGCTTTAGGGCTCAAAAACAAATTCCAATGCATATATTGTATGCTTAAACTTACCAGTCATGACACTCGAAACTAAGGACAAAGGCCAAGTGCATTTTAGTAATAGCTAATGCGAAGAAACGGAGTATGATACAATAAAAACGATAAAGAGTAAAGTGCTGGATGACTGTGAGTTGTGAAGATGGTGGAGCAGAATTTGGCAGGCTCTGTGTGTCTGGCTCACGTCCGTGACTCCATTATTGGCCGGCATTGATCGGTAAAGGGGAGGAGGAGAGATGTGGGTCCTTACTCCTGAACTTTAGCCATTAAACTTCATTATGTGGGTGGGGCTTTGGGCCGTTGTCAAGCTTAGTTTGAAAGCGTCTGGAGACAAGCATCTGCAAAGCAATTTCGCCCTGCTAAAAGAAAAACGCTCAACCTAGGTTCTAAAATGGTTGGTAGCTGACCAGCTACAAATGAGCTACCAGCACTAGTTGGTTGTCCAGCTCATACCCAAATAGACCAGCTTTCTGACCTGCTTGGCCATGCTGGTTGACCAGCTAATACCCAGCTAGACCAGCTCACTTTTCAAGTTGGCCAAGCTGGCATGGATGGATTTTACAGTAGGGTGGTGGACCAACCGCTTGTTACATTAATGGCATTTTGGCAGACGCTCTTATCCAGAGCGACGTACAGTTGATTAGACCAAGCAGGTGACAGTCTTCCCCTGGAGCAATGCAGGTTTAAGGGCCTTGCTCAAGGGCCCAACAGCTGTGTGGATCTTTTTGTGGCTACCGGGGATCGAACCACCGACCTTTTCACTGGGGTTTCTCCAGGTGGATTCACAATGCCAGTGAATGGAGGAAGGGCAAGACAGTAATCCAGGAATATCATTTTTACTCAGCTGAAAACTGTGCTGATTTACTGATTTTTATGGTTACCTTCTAACTGTGGAACACTGCAGAAAATGACAATAGTTTTTTAACAAGAGTTTCTGTCTTGTAGTAAGACTTTAGTTAATTTTTCTAAAATATTATTTACTCTATTGTTTGCTTGACAAGTCCAATTTTCTTTCCCCATTGACAAATCTTTAACAAGTCAAACTTGCAATATGTTTATCTTATTTAGCAAAAGAATAATTACTTATTTTTTGCTGTGAACCTCTGACTAATCAATGACATAAATCCAACAGTCAATTTACTTCCAGGTAGAAAACAAACCTCTTGGGCCTTGAGGACCAGACTTGAATATTCTTTCATTTCTGCCTTTATGTTGTATATTCAGAGAAGTGTCAGTGGCCCTTTGTCTTTTTTCGGCATATTTGAAGTGTAAATGTTTGTAGCACTGATACCGGTGAATTCCCTTCAAACTTTAAAGTGTCTGCCACCACGAGGTTGATCCTCCAGACGGTCTTTGTGAGATGTGTCAGTTCGCCTTGATTGGCTCTGTATTTATCTTCGTTTAACACATACGAGATGAAACCTCGGAGGACCGCGCTGGGCCCTCTCGTCCACGGGGGTTCTGGGAAGGCGGGTCTCAGAGCGTCACGTCTCGGGAAGGCCCGCGGCGGCGAATTCCGCCACGGCGGCCCGTGAGATCCCCCGCCAGTGGCCCGTGAGATCGACCCAGCCGTTTCATTTCCCGTCTTTATGGCTCTTTTTTATTTTCTCCTGTAATCACGGTGAACTGAAAGAACTTGCCGGAAAGTGATGAAATTCTTTCGCGAGAGGCTGCAAGAGAGGGAGTCGCTCTCCTTGTGCCTGCGCCCGTCTTCTCAGGGATGCTGCTCACGCCCGCTAAATTAGCAATGCTACGGAGAAACTCCTCGTACCCTCGGCTCTCTAGCTTCCGCACTGCCCCCGGAGAGCCTCTTGGTGAGGGGGGGGGGGGGGACTCTGTTTACCCCTCGCTCTTCCCTCCCCAAAAAGTTTGCTCTCATCATTTAGTTTTTAGCTGCACTTACTGTTCTTTAGACTAAGCCGGGTACAATCCCCCCTGGAGCAATGCAGGTTTAATGGCAGCTTATTGTGGCTTGAACCACCAACCTTTCATGTCCCAGTTATGTAACTTAGCCAATAGGCTACAGCTGGCCTGTGGTAGAGTTTTGGTCTATGCACCTCTGTCCAGTGTAAGGCACGCATCAGGGTCCAGCCGGCCAACAGGCCTGGTGACTGAACTAGTGCATGCAAAAAGGCTGAGCTTGTGAGTTTTCAGCTTAATCAATAGGAAATAAAGGACTTTCAATCTCATTACAGTTCACTGTTACAGCCAAAGTTCAGTTAAGTCTTCCAAATATTTTACTTCTTGGTACAACGGGTGTCCAATATTATCCAAGAAGGGTTAGCGTGGGGGTGCAGGCTTTTGATCTAGGCCAGCACTAAAACACTGCATCCATTTTGTCAACTAATTGCAGTTTACAACCAATAATGTTCCTGAACCAATAATCAATATTGAACCCAAATGCTTTAGTGCTGCAGTAGAGCAAAAGCCTGCAGCCACACCAGACATTTTCCAATATGGTCAGACCCTCTGCGGTATAAAAACAGCAAATTAATGATATGACTGTTGTGATATTGAAGAACAGAGAAGAGAGACTGAGACCCAGGAGGAAAAAAAAAAAATATATATTGTATCCTCATTTTAATTGAATGTCCCTTATGTTAAAATAAATAATGTATAGAGCTCAAGGAAGCCAACATTTAATGTCCTTGTTTGAGGACTCAGGAGGTTAAAAGTTGTGTGTGATATCTCGTCGTGCCAGGTTTGATGCCGGTCTCACGGAATAGCAGCGTAATAAAGCGAGACACCGGATGCCGAAAATGCCTGGCATCCGCCCGGCGTGCTAATGAGGCGAATGGCTGTCGCAGCTCCCGCCCCGTCCTCGCTCTTAGAGGCTGTCAGCCGCAATTTCAGTCGATGGACCGTCCTGCCCTGGCCTCTTTCGCATGATCCCCATATATCTCTGAATAATTCTATACGGAACAATCGATCCGTAATTGCGCTGTCCTTCCTGCGAACTGCCTTGATATAGAAAAAAAAAAAAGGAAAAAAGAGAAAAGAAAATGTCTTTGGTATTCCCGCCGTAGGCCGGAGGGGCCAGAGAGAGCTGCGATTAATGAATTATTCTCACGCACAGAAGAAACGGTTTGCAGTGAAAATGGAGGTTTATATCCTGTTTCACCAGGCCTGTTAGAAGGAGGGCAGATAGCCACCTAGTCTAAAACCGTGAGACTGTGCGTAATTATGCACCCTGCTGTGCAGCCCTGACAGTAACACGCAGAGAGAGAGAGACAGAGAGAGAGAGACAGAGAGAGAGAGAGAGAGAGAGAGAGAGAGAGAGAGAGAAAGAAAGAGAGACAAAGAGACAAAGAGAGAGAGAGAGAGAGAGAGAGAGAGAGAGAGAGAGAGAGAGAGAGAGAGAGAGAGAGAGAGAGAGAGAGAGAGAGAGGAGAGACAAAGAGACAGAGAGAGAGAGAGAGAGTTATGGCAGTTATTGTTATTGTTGTAATATATGGTTCCATGTATCATCATTATAATTTGAACATTATTATTGTAATATTATTATTTAGCATATTATTTATATGCATGCTCTGGCAATATCTAGATTTGTATTTCATGCCAATAAAGAAATTGAATTTGAATTTGAAATTTGACAGAGACAGAGAGAGAGTGAGAGAGAGAGAGTGATTGAGAGAGAGCAGATTCATCAGTGTGTCTCCATCAGTGAGCTGAGTGGAATTCTACCTCAGACTGAGAAAAGAAGGAGAGTTACGACATCTGGTTATGGGTTCGATTCCCAGGTGGGGCATTGTACCTTTGTGTACAAGCTACTTAACCCAAATTGCTTCATTAAATTTCCGGCTGTATAAATGGATTGTATATAAAAACAGAATGTGAGCTTTGTGAGACCCTCTGAATAAGAACATCTGCTACATGGCTAATATATAAATGTGAATGCCATTCAGGTCAGGCTCTTTGGAAAAAAGTCACATTAAAAATGACCCTATAGGCGAGTGCTTCTCCAACTCGGTCCTGGGAGACCCCTGTATAAGCTCATTTTCCTTCCAGCCAATCTCCTGAGTGTGTTTTAAGTTCTTTCATAATTAGGAAATTGCCAAGCAGCAAAGACATATTGTATTTCTTGGTTTTAATATTATTCTTCAGTAGATTTCCACAGTTCTGGTAAAAATCGCCTGGTCAGTTTTTATCAAACTATGAGGGGTATGCCAATAACAATTTAGCGACTTTGGCTGCTGAATAGCGCTACAGCAAATGTTTAAAAATGGAAAAGTTTGACGGGCCATAACTCCTTAGGCCTTTGATGTAGCATCAAAATCTCCTCTCATAGAACAATTCATCCTTACACTAAAACGTATGTGTGGTTAGATCTCTTACATGCGTTGACTGTTTTGGACAAAACTTGGAATAGAACCTAAAGGCTCAAGGACTTCTTTAAGCCCAGGATAAACAAAGTTCCTATGCTAAAAACAGCCAATGAAGTTGGATGTTGGTGTGGCTTTTTATGAAGAAGATAATAAATTCCAAACAATTAAGACATTGATGGGTCTTGGCATGTGCAAGTCTTGAGACCAGCTCTAAAGAATTGGCCTGATTTAACAACAAGGTAGGGTTATGGAGCTCAACAAATACTTTTTTTTTTTGGAGATTTGATGCTTGCTGACTAGGCTGAATAAGCACCTTATTAGGAATATGGATATGTATGTTGTTTTGCATGTACATAGGCTTTTGTGACTTTGATTGATTGGACCCCTCTGCTTGCAGCTATATTTTTTCCTTAAACTTGTTAGCACAAAACAGGCATGGCTTGTTATCATTTGCTTTTGTCTTTGAATTTCATTTAATTCACCTCAGTTTCCAATTTGAACAGATTCCAATTTTTTAAATCTTGTTTGCAAGATAGCACAATGTGAGCATGTGACTTCATGGCACGCATCACAATTTCTGATTTAACGTGGATTAGGAGGGTAAATAATCCCTCTAAACCTGAAAAAGCATTGAATGAAGAGAAATTAGCAATTTCTGTGGTCGCAATTGCGGCTGACACGAAAACCAGCATACACAGAGGTCCCCCGGGACAGTAGTTTGAGAACCACCTCTACAGGATGTCACCTTCGTGAATCCTATTTTCATATTTGTCAAAAAGTATACGTGGCATTTCCTTTTTTAACACGCATCGCCCAGTTTTTACATTTTCTCCCGATACCGAATGCCCCGCTGCTCCAAATGAGTCTGTCACATCGCCGGCGTGTTCCCCGCTGATTTAGGAGAGTGCAGACTAGCGCCTTTCCTCTGAGGCGTGATACCACCAGCCCCTGCTTCCCTTCTCCCTGCAGCCCACCGGCTGAGCTGTCCAGCTGTCCCCAGCCGCTCCCCGCATTGGTGATGGCCAAGTGATTTTGCGGCGCTTTCTCCGCTTTCGACCCCCCTGCCGCAGAACCCTTTGCAGCCCCTTTAGCCGCACCTTAGCATTAGCAATAACTGTTTTATTGCTGTTTCTTGGTCAGTTTGTTATCTGATTAATCTACAAGTTCACATTTTTGTCTATGTGGTCACTTCTAGCACTTAGAACTGTACTTCCCTATAGTCATACTCCATATCAGGAACCTCATACAGTGGGGTCCGAAAGTCTGAGACCACATTGAATATCTGGGATGGGGGGGAGGGGGTTCCATGTAATCCTGTAGATAAACAGAAAGTTTTAGGATTAAGAAAAATTTTAACAAGTGAAAGTTAATCCTCAACCCCATTGAATATTTATGGGGGCATTTGAAGACCACTGTACTCCATTCCTGAATTTACCCAAGGGTCTTCTACTGGCTAATACCTGTCAGAATGGCAGAGAGCAAGCGCTTATCAGGTTTGTCTCTGGACGGGTTTCCTGTGGAAAGGAATCCAAAGTAAAAAAGGAGGTTAGTCGCCACAGGCCACTGGCAGGACCCTTACTGCTTCTTCCATCTGCTTGACAGAACCCGTATACCGATACGCTAATGACCTCTTGGCTTTCTGCCTGTGCCACGCATATTGCAGAGCGCAGTAAAGATCTACATAAGCAGCTTACAGTTGGGGCTAAGCAGTTTCCGCCAGGGGGCCATTTTGGGCTTAGTTGCCCGTGCCAAAATTTAAGAGCTTTTGAAAGTACGAGGTATGGGGGCAGTCAGGTTCTTGATGCCATATGAATGGAAATGACTCGTCGGTTTTGTTGACATACGCCATTAAGGGAAATGCTTAAGTGTTCAAGTGTTTACTGAGAAAGCACGCATCGCATATTTTCATTTATTTATTTAGTCTCCTTTTTACAGAACACCTGGCGTGTAGCAGAGATGTAAGGAAACATGAAAAGGCGTGCGGATGGTTTTTGAAGCAGGCCAGCAACATCTGTAAATTGGGAGCTGATTGAATGAAAGCTCCTGAGGAGAGAGTTGGATATTGGTGAAGCCCGATTTCGGTGTCCCGAAGAAATCTCTTCAAACCTACACATAATTTCACTCCGTTTTCATTACTGTACAACGTTTTCAATTACTGCTATGGATAGGCAGGAACCAAAATATGGGGGACATGATTATATGGCTTGTCTTGTTTCATCAATTACGTGGGTTTTATTGCCTAAATTATTGCCTCTGGGGTGGTAGGGGCTCAGAGGCCTGGGAGATAGTGGTATGAATGGCTCATCTGATGTAGTTGGGCCTTCCTTTGCGGTCCTTGTCACGGTATTTTATTGGGGATGTAGGGCGATAGATTCCCAAGCTTAATAAAAAATAAGGAACAAATAGCGTCATTGTTTGTGTCAAAAGTAATTTCCCAAGAGCATTTCAAAAACCCAACATGGAATGGCTACGAAGCATGTGCAGCCATAAACAGTATATTGTGTGACACGAATGTTCTCTGACATTCCCTCACCGAATACAACCGAAACAAAAAAACATTCAACGTAGACGTAGTTAAGCATTTCAATTACAAACACAAAAGCAATGAGTGAAAGTGTAAATACGCGATAGGCCTGGTGGAATCTATCTACAGGATCGGGCATAAAACTAGATCCAGGAGGAGGCACTATTTTCAAAGGAGGGGCTGTGAATATGGACACAGTATTTGGCTGAATGAGCTTAACGATGATAAAACGAGCACCGTTGAGGATTTTTATGGAAAGCAGACCATAAAATGTTCCACAGACTTGCCGGTCTAAACTTTGATCCGGTCCTTGGAGAAATCACCCGCGGTCCTCAGCTGTGGGTTCCAAGCCGAAATGATCCGATTCTGAATGAGTTCTCACAAAAATATGTTCCTCCGAGGTAGCAGGCTTTACTGTCTTTTTCTTCCTACCAGATGCTGTGTTGTCAATTCTCAAGCGCTACATACGCTAGGAAAGACCACGTTGGCTATCATAAAGGACCGTCTCTCTGCGCTGGTCGTGCATAATGTGCCGGAGATGGAAGTCTATGAACAGGGATGTTGTTGATCTCAATTTCCTTTATTCTGTCGGATTACAAAGTCTCAAAGTGCACTTAGTTTCAGATGAGTTCATCTAACGGTAAGACTGTGAGGGCTGAGTATCCGTCAAAGCCGGTTTAACTCTGTGACGAATAGCGGGCATGGCATCTTGAGTGTGGGGTGCATTTTCAAAAGTTTGGACTTTATTTAAAGTTTGAAAACCTGGCTTTTATTTTCTGCTCAGCGTGTGGTTGTGAAGTGAATATTGAACGACAGAGGCTGATCAACAATGCAGCATTTTGGCACTGAAATATTTAGCATATGAGTAGATTTTCTGTTTCTGTGAGTCAGCTAGCTTGCTTGGAATCACAAGATTTTGGGCTCCTTTGGGTTCATCTTAACGACATGCTGGTTCAATGAGAATACAACATGTTTTAAATCTAGGCTATGGCCAAAAATATACACACACCAAGCACTTTAGTAGGAACTTTTTTACTTTATTACACCTACTTATTCGTGCGATTATCTAATCAGCCAATTATTTGGCAGCAGTGCAATGCATACAATCATGTAGATATGGGTCAGGAGCTTCAGTTAATGTTCATTTGAATATCTCAGAAACTGCTGATCTCCTGGGATTTTCACGCGCACTAGTCCTTAGAGTTTGCAAATAATTGTGCAAAAAACTGTTTTGTGAAATGTTACATGCAGCATCTTGAACGAGAAATAACATTCCAATGCCATGTTGGTGACAATATGATCTCATAACTGTATTTGTTTGCGTATTTGATTGGTGGCTGTCCTGTTTGACTGGCGGCTGTCCTGTTCCAGAGCTCACGGCCCTGACGCTATGATCCTGGTGGACGGGCAGCCCCTGCAGTCCAACGGGGAGCTGGGCCTGTCCCAAATGCTTCACATCGCCACTCAGATCGCCTCCGGCATGGTGTACCTGGCAACCCAGCACTTTGTGCACCGCGACCTGGCGACCCGCAACTGCCTGGTGGGCAACGGCCTGCTGGTGAAGATCGGCGACTTCGGCATGTCCAGAGACATCTACAGCACCGACTACTACCGCGTGAGTCTCTCTCTCTGTCTCTCTCTCTGTCTCTATTATGATGAACATTCACATCTACAGCACCGACTACTACCGCGTGAGTCTCTCTCTCTGTCTCTCTCTCTGTCTCTATTATGATGAACATTCACATCTACAGTACCGACTACTACCGCGTGAGTCTCTCTCTCTGTCTCTATTATGATGAACATTCACATCTACAGCACCGACTACTACCGCGTGAGTCTCTCTCTCTGTCTCTCTCTCTGTCTCTATTATAATGAACATTCACATC